>NW_023601433.1:21677305-22059929 GCF_014898055.3 Talpa occidentalis
GGCAGAAGAGCTAAAAAGAAACTTCTCTGAAGAGGAAATGCAAATGGCCAACAGACATATGAAAAAATGTTCACATCACTTGTCATCAGGGAAATGCAAATCAAAACTACCATGAGATACCATCTCCACACCAGTGAGAATGCACATATTAAAAAAACTAGCAACAACAAATGTTGGCGAGATGTGGAGAAAAAGGAAACTCTTGTGCACTCGTTGGTGGGAGTGCAAACTGGTCCAACCACTATGGAGAGCTGTTGTGGAGATTTCTGACCTACTAAACATAGAGCTTGCATGTGATCCAGCAATTTCACTCCTAGGGTATTACCCAAAGGACACAGAAAACATCAATTCCAAAGAGCACCCTGCACTCCTATGTTTATAGCAGCACTGTTTACAATAGCTAAGCTTGGAAAAAACAACCCAAATGCCCAAAAATAGATGACTGATCAAGAAGATGTGGGTACATATTACCATGGAATATTACTCAGCATTCAAAAAAGATAAACACATGCAATTTGCAGCAACATGGATGGCACTGGAAGGGATCATGCTCAGCGAAATAAGCCAAAAAGAAAAAGAAAAATACCAGATGGTCTCACTCATAGCAGAATCTAGAAAAACTTAAATAAGGACCAGGAAAATGAATATAAGAAAGTGAAAATCAAAATCAACAAAAAACTATGAACCAGAGACACTTTTTGGGGTTGGGGGGCGGGAGGGAAGGATTGGGGTCAGAATGGGGCGTTTGCAATTGTATGGGGGAATATAAAAATAAAATTTAATATTTAAAAAAAAAAAAAAAAAAAAACAAGTGATGTTGAACATTTTTTCATATGTCTGTTGGCCATTTGCATTTCCTCTTCAGAGAAGTTTCTTTTAGCTCTTCTGCCCATTTTTTGACTGGATTATTTTCTTTGTTGTTGCTGAGTCTCATCAGCTCTTTGCAGATTTTTGTGATCAGTCCTTTATCATTCGTGTTGGGTGCCAAAATGTTCTCCCAGTTGGTGGGGTTTCTCTTTGTTTTTGTTATTGTCTCTTTTGCTGTGCAGAAGCTCTTTAATTTGATGTAGTCCCAGCTGTTTATCTTTGTCTTCACTATCACTGCTTTGGGTGATGTGTCTGTAAAGATGTCTTTGATGTGCAAATCCCGTAGTGTTTCGCCTATATTTCCTTCTATGTATTTTATGGTTTCAGGTCTTATGTCTAGTTCTTTAATCCATTTTGAGTTGATTTTTGTGTATGGTGTGAGGTAGTGGTCAAGCTTCATTCTTTTGCATGTAGCGACCCAGTTTTCCCAGCACCATCTATTGAACAAACTTTCTTTGCTCCAATGCATAGTCTTTGCTCCTTTGTCAAAGATTAGTTGACCATAAATCTGTGGGTTTATTTCTGGATTTTCTATTCGATTCCATTGGTCTGTATGTCTGTTCTTGTTCCAATACCATGCAGTTTTGATGATTATGGCTTTGTAGTATAGTTTGAAGTCTGGGAGTGTGATGCCTCCATTTCCTTCTTTTTTTTTCAGTAGAGCTTTGGCTATTCGGGGTTTTTGGTGATTCCATATGAATTTCATCAATAATTGTTCTATTTCTTTGAAGAATGCCATTGAGATTTTGATTGGAATAGCATTGAATCTGTATATTGCTTTTGGTAGGATGGCCATTTTAATAATGTTTATTCTTCCAATCCATGAGCAGGGGATGTCTTTCCATTTCTTTGTGTCTTCTTCTATTTCTTTTAACAGTGTTTTATAGTTTTCTTTGTATAGGTCCTTTACCTCTTTTGTTAGATTTATTCCCAAATATTTGATTTTTTTTGTTTCGATAATAAAAGGGGTGGTTTTTTTGATTTCTTCTTCTTCAGATTTATTGTTTGTGTATAGGAAGGCTACTGACTTTTGCGTGTTGATTTTGTATCCTGCCACTTTACTGAATTGATTGATGAGTTGAATTAGTTTTTCTGTGGAGATTTTGGGGTTCTCTATGTATATTATCATATCATCTGCAAATAGTGATAGTTTGACTTCTTCTTTTCCTATTTGGATTCCTTGGATGTCTTTCTCTTGTCTTATTGCTCTGGCTAGGACTTCCAGTATTATGTTGAAAAGCAGTGGTGAGAGTGGACATCCTTGTCTTGTTCCAGATCTTAATGGAATTGCTTTCAGCTTTTCACCATTGAGAATGATACTGGCTGTTGGCTTGTCATAGATGGCCTTTATGATGTTGAGGTATGTTCCTTGTATCCCAAGAATTTCAAGGGCTTTTATCATGAATGGGTGTTGCACTTTGTCGAAAGCTTTCCCAGCATCTATTGATATTATCATATGGTTTTTATATTTCTTTTTGTTGATGTGTTGGATAACGTTGATTGATTTTCGGATTTTTTTTAACACTTGCTGATGGAGAAGAATCAAACAAAGAGTGATATGAACAACAGCAAAGAATCTGTCGACCCCTCGTGACCTCAGGGTGACCGAGTGCCTTTCCTGGTGCAGCAGAAGCTAAGAGAACTGAGCCCTGCTCGGAGTTGACAGTCAGACTCAGTTGCCTGTCCTCAAACACTATGGATCCTCCATGTCAGTTTCCCAAGCCTCATCTTTGTCCCTGGGTCCCCATCCAAATAAAAGGTGAAGAAGGGAATTCTTACCCCAACCACTACCCCTGCCCCCACTGGTCAGTTGGGGGAACTGGGACACAGCGCCCTTCTCACTGGTCTCTTGCTATAGACCCAGACCTGACTTCGCAAACATCAGTACCCATCCAGGACACTGAGGGGACACATGGGCACCCTTCTGCTCCCCAGGCTTGTCCCCCAACTGCCTCTTCATCTGTACCTTGCCCTGTTGGGCTCCCTCTCCCCATCCCCATGGGTATTTCAGGGAAGAGTAGATGTGACACCCTGAGCCACTCGCTGTAACCTGGCAGGATCACACTGATGGAGTGGCTGTGTGTCCTTCCCTTTGCCGAACTCTCCAGACACAGAGCCCATCACATAGGCCGTGACGAATTCCTGATCCTAGAGGGCAGAGAATCTTCAATACAATTAAAGGAGCAGATGGCTGAGGGATGGAGGAGGAGGAAGCAGCCCGGAAGTCTGGAAGTCACTGTGTGGTCTAAGGGAGGCAGCGAAGGCCTGAACTCCGGACGAGCTAGAAATGAGGCACGTGAGATAAGTAGCCAGAGGGATACACCAAGCTTTGCCATGGCCTCTGATTGGCAGATTAGTTGAAGCAAGACTGGCAGGTGGTGTTGAGGTTTTAAGTCTAAGCAGCTGGGAGGGTGTTTATGCTATGACTGGAGTAAGGAAAGAAAGAGAAGCAGGGACTTTTACTTTTTAAGGGCGTAGGTTTTTATTGGAAGGTGCATGGGCAGGGGATGGGGAAGGTTCCCCTGCTCCAGGAGGATGGTAACAGTCCTGGCTGCACTGGCTGACCTGGAGTGTGCATAGCTCTCTGGGCAGACCACAGTCTAAGCTACCAGTCAGTCCCAGTGCCATAGGAGCACCACCCAAGTGCAGCAGAAGGCTCTGGAATGACATCGAAGGCCAGAGCAGGTCCCCAGCTCATTTACTGTTCAGCTCTACAGGATGAGGCTATATATGAGTTAATTACACAAGAATCATAATTACAACAATCTTTTAAAAAACTCACAAAATTGTCATCACTCTTTCACAAATAATATTTATATATAGTCTAAAATGTTAAGAGTGGGATAAAATTGTACATTTCTCAGCTCTTTTCAAAAAGATTAATATTTTTAAAGCACATGTGCTACTTGAGAAGGAGGGATTCTTTTTTTTTTAATATTTATTTATTTATACAAGAACCTGGGTATAGGCCAGATGTGCGGGAGGGTGAGAGGATTCACCAGAGACAGAGCGGGGAGCAGAACAGGCAGACTGACTGAAATACACTGCTGAGGGGAGCAGCAGGCGAGACAGAAGAGGTCTGCCGTGCCATATGGGTTGCTCCGTGGCCAGCGGGGATCAAACCAGCACTGCAGAGGCTGCGGACAGCTTCACAGCTCTATGCTCAACCACCCTGCACCACCAGGGAGGTCCAGAAGGAGGAATTCTTAAGGGATGTGTGTGCTGGGGGGAGGATGGCTGAGGAGGCAGGTAAGGACCAGTTGAGAGAGCAGTTCTCTGCTGCTGCTACAGAAGATGTTGACAGGTTTGACGATCAACCTGAGGTCGTTGGTCAACCAGGCACAGGCTGGTGAGGAGGAACTGGGGAGGCTGACATCACAGGGCCTCAGAGATGGCCATGGAATGTCCTGTCAGCGTGGCCCACCAATCCGGGGGGAAACCACAGAAAGTTCTGGTGTCAGTAAAGGGTGTCCCTATGTCCTCTGTCCTCAGGCTGCAACCATCCCCATTGTCACAGGTATCTGTCCTGTAGACATACCCTTTACTCATATCCAACATTCAAAGTCTGCAAAGATCCCGTGTACTCCAGTGTGAAGCTACAACTTTACAAAGTGAAACCTTTCAAGGAGACAATTTGGGGGAGGGGAGGAAAGCAAATTACTAGAAGGGTTTTTTCCACATGGTTGGGGCACCGAAATTCATCAGCCAATCTTCAAACAAGATAGGTTGGAGGCGGATGAAACATTGAATTTTGCCCAAAGTCGGTCAGTCAGGATGAGGTTCCAACTTCTCTCCCCGGCCGGTTATTACCAGTCGCGTGGCCTCCATCCACCTCAGATAACAACATGAATCATCTTAACAGCCTACTTCATGGTGTGCACAGATTGCCTGCAGGAGATGGAAGGAGTTTAGCTTTCTTTTCTGTCCTGATAGAAAGGTGGATATATCCTGCAGAAATGAAGGTAGAGGAGCAGAACTTTCTATTCCTACTCCCCGGGAGGAGCTGGTATTGGCCTGACTGGGAAAGGTTTGCTCCTCACTGGCCCTCGGGTCTGCTTGTTTACATCACTGCTGGCCCTGGGCAGTCTGCCCCATGGCCCTGGCTTCCTTCCTATAAGTCCCTCTGTCTCCACCACGGACCATGCCCCTTGCATCAATCAGCTACAGTTGTGGTAACAAAACCTGGGTGACTTAATAAAAACTGATTGTCTCACAGTTCTGAAGGATAGAAGTTCAAGACTAAGGTGTCAACGGGGTTGTCTCCTGTGCAGGCCATGCAGCAGCCTCTCTCTGGCTTCTGGTGGTTTGCTGGTCTCTTTGGTGCTCCTTGGCTTGTGGAACTATCACCCCAGTATCCACCTTCATCTTCACATGGTGGTGTTCCTGTGTGCATGTCTGTGCCCACTTCCCACTTTTTTATCAAGACACCAGTCATAATTGACTAGGGGTACATTACACCTGCAGGACCTCATCTTAACACAGTACATCTGCGGAGACCAAAGACTGGATTTCCTGTTTGGTTTTTTTTCCATTTTCATCATCTTTTTATTTGGGGGTACACAGGAATAATAACAAAATCAATAATAAAATGAATGCCTGTTGTTAGTGTAATCATTCTCACCTCTTTTTTTTAAAAGATTTTTTATTTATTTATACAAGAACTGGGGTATAGTCAGAGGCATGGGAGGGTGAAAGAATTCACCAGAGACAGAGCAGGGAGCAGAACAGGCAGACGGACTGTAAGGGCCAGGACAGGCCACAGTTCAGGTTCTCTGATCCCATGCAGACCGGGTAAAGGAGGAGTCAGAGTCCTCAGTAGTTTTGCAGGTTTTTTATTTGGGGTTCACCAGGCATAGGGCAGGCAGGGGTGCTGGCTGGGGGGCTGGGAGTCTTCACTCTATCTGGACTCTCTGGCGTTCGTTCTGCTGCTTCTCGGCTTCTGCTTCGGCTTCTCCTGCTGCTACTGGTGCTGATGCTCCTGCTGCTGCTGCTGCTGCTGGCGTCCCCGTGACGCCGCCCTTAAAAGCACAGTCTTAGCTCAGCCGAATCCCATCTACCTATGCCCACACCCTACTCCAGGTGCCCGCCATCAGGCATGCATTCAGGACAAGGATCCATCATCTATCCTGATGGCGGAAGGGCAGAAAAGCCTGATATTTTCTTTACCCTACACGGACCAAGGACACTGCTGAGGGGAGCAGTGGGTGCGACAGGAGAGGTCTGCTGTGCCATGTGGGTTTCTCCCTGGCCGGCTGGGATGGAACCCGCGCTGCAGAGGCTGCGGACAGCTTCACAGTGTGGTGCTCAACCCGCTGCACCACCTGGGAGGCCCCATTCTGACCTCTTAAACTGATTTATATTGCACCTCCTATCATTCAGCAAACTTAACACCAAAACGAAAACTTTCGGATTTCCTGTTAAGGTCACATTCTGAGGTACTGGGGATCATGACTTCAACATATAAATTTTGGGGTATCACAATCCAACCCCTAACACTCCTCTTCTCTCTTTCAAATCCTTTTCACAAAGCCCTCATTCCCTGCAGGAGTAAGTGGCCCAGTAGCACTGCGCACCCTCCCAGGATGTGGAGGGCTAGAAGGGCAGCTACTGGAGGAATCTCCAAGTTGGAAACTCAGGCACCTGCCAGGCTTACCTGAGCCGCAGACCCCGAAGCCCAGAATTAGTCACACTCCTGGGGCCAGCTGTGCTCAGACAGGACATTCCCCCCTTCTCTAGAGAGCCTGGAACGGCAGGACCACAGAGGGTAAATGGTTCACATCCAGGATCCTTTTCCCCGAGAGACTTCTAATCAACCCTGGGTGCAGCTGTTAGTCTATCCGCTTAAAGCGCCCTTTGAATAAATATTACTCAAAAAACACATGGAATCTTGATCAGTGAAAAACAATAAATATTCTGCTCCTGGAGCTCTCTGCTGACCAGAATGCTTTCCTTGTCCTTCTAAATTGCTTTCTCTGACCCCCTGGCATGAGAGTTTGAAAGGGCCCCCATGGTTTAGGGCAAGGAACCCATGTCTAGCAGCAACCTTCATCTTAGAGGACTCTGCGGAGAGGAGGTGTGTGTGATGTCTGCATCCCCAGACTGGCCCCAGCCCTTGCCTCCTGAGCTTTGTCGGACATTTCTAGGCCAGGCTATACCAGTGTGCTGACCCTGGCCCCCTTCTCCAAAAGGACTTCGGATTACCTGTGGGGTGGGGCAGGGGGATTTGGGCAGCATTAGACTGGAACAGGACAGTGGGGTCACCTGGAAACCAGTGCTCACAGCAAACACTGTGGTTTGCTTGAACATTCTCACTTAGATGACAGGTGATGACGGAAGGGCTTCCAGCCCACAAGAGCTGCGGTGGAACCCTGCGCCCTTCTCAAGTGCAGGCCTAGTTCCTGGACTCCAGCTCTTCCTGAAGTCCCAGAGTCATGCCTGCCTCCCTGGGTCAGGCTGTTCAACTGCCCCTTCCTCCTTGCCCTTCCCAGTTTACATGCCAGACCTAGACCCTGCCTGAGGCTGTGGACACAAATAAAGGGGTGATTTCCTGGGCTCCAGCTGAAGGGGGTCCTCCAGAAGACAACTTCCTCTATCTTTATCCCTCAGTTCCCAAATGCCTGATGCTTAATCTCTTGCACCTTAATCGGTTTTGCTCAGTTTAGTTAATTGGCCTCTTATTTCCTCTGACTAGAAACCCACAGGATATGGCCTGAAAGCACCATTGTCGAAAAACTGAGGTGCTCCAGGTGACTTATCTAAAGCTAGAACGCTGCCTGCCTCTCCACACAGCCCTCTAAGACTTGCACTTGGTGGCCCCAGTCACCCCACTTGTATCCACTTCACAGGTGATTGGGATGATGCAAGGGGCAGTCTGCTTAGAGTACCTGGTGGAGGGCGGCCATGTCTCCACACCTTCATCATTGTGGATGTCACTGCTACTGTCATATGGTTTCTAGAGCCTTTGGGAATGGTGACTTCCAAGAACTGTGCTTCCAAGGTAGAATTACTTTTTTTTCCCTGCAAGGCACATCCTGAGACCAATGCCTGGGTGCGGTATGTAACTGGGTGTTGACCCCCAAGCAAGAGTGAGACAGTAGGAAGAGGGAGATGGAGAATGTGAGCCATCAGGCTTGACAGCTCCAGATCCTTCCTTGGAGAGCCTTGGGCTGAAGAGAGGCACCAGGGCACTTATCCACCAGCCCACCTTCCTGGAAATGCTCCTTGTGACTTTGAACCCTCGGGACAGTTCAGGTGTCAGACTCAGAGCAACAATAAAAGTCCTGGGGCAGAAAGTGGAGGGACATAGTCCTGTGGCAAGTGGTTTTTGCTTGAGGTGAGTCAAAGCTCATGGCAGCAAAAATCATAGGGGGCCAGGAGATCGGTGGGCACTCCAGGGGTGTCTGGTACAGGGAGTGAGACCAGAAGATGAGGCTTTTGTAGGGTAAGTGATTATCAGGCTTTTCTGCCCTCCTGCCATTGGCATTGATGATGGATCCCTACAGTCCTGAATGCATGCCTGATGGTGGGCACTTGGAGTGGGGTGTGGGCATACGTAGGTGGGTACACCTGGGCTGAGAGACTGGGCTCATAAGGGTGGCATCACGGGACGCCACCAGAACCTGAACAGAACTAGAACAAGCAAGCAAGCAGAATGAAAGAGAAGCACAAGAGAGTAGAAGGAATAGAACCAGAAGGAGAGAGCAGAGAGAGTGCCAGAGAGCCCAGAAAGAGTAAAGACTTGCTGGGGGCTGGGAGGCTTCCCAGCCTCCTGACTCTCCCCCCCTGCTGCCCACACACCCTTCTCCCCACCCCCCTCCCCCCCCACCTCCAACCCCGCATCTCTGCCTGTACCTGATAAAATCTCAATAAAAGCCTGAAAAGCCACCGAGGGCTCCAGGACTCTCCATTACCTATCTGCTTGGATCATAGAAAACCTGCTCTGTGCCATCCTGCCACTACAGCTACCATACCCATAGTGAGCATGTAGTTGTGTACATAAGTTTTAACTTCTTTATTTTAGCTTATTTGCCTTTTACAAAATACCTGCTCATGGTACTATTCAAATAATTCATAATGTTGTCAGATGAAAACTAAATAAAAGACACTTCTTCCATGCATTCCCTTATTCCCACTCTTTAAAAGTAACTTCATTTTAGTTTCTCGTGGCACTTTCTCAGAATTCTGTGCACATATAAACACAGGCAACTCTTCCATTCATGTCAATTTACCTAAAATGGTTTCCAACCTTGCAATGTTTCTTCCATGGAATGGCATCGCCTAGAGATTGTCTTATATCAGCACCGATGGATCTAGCTCATTCTTCTTAAATCGATTAATAATCCAATCCGTTGTGTGGTTGTTCCACAATATACACAGCTGTCTCCTATCAATGGACCTTTAGTTTGTTTCCAGATCTTGCTATTACAAACAATGCCGCAAGCACCATTCTCATGCATATGTTTTGCTTGCTTCTTCCATTACATCTGTAGAGTAAAATCCTTGAAGTTGACTTATGAAAACTATATTTATTTAAAATTTTGACGGAGATTGCTCAGTGACTCTCCAAACACATTGCATCAATTTACATTCCCACCAACAGGGCACAAGAGTATGGGTTTACACACACACACACACACACACACACACACACACACCACGCTGAGAATTACACCATGTTTTCATCATTGCCAATTAGTTGTGCAAAAACAATTACATCTGGTCGCGTCAATTTTTTTGGTAATAAGGATGAACATCTTTCCATGTAACTAGAGACTCTTAAAATATAAAATTTACCTTCATCTATATTTTGGTGTGGGGATGTGGGGGTGCAGTATTCATATTTTTCTCACTGATTCAGAAGAGTTCTGTGTGCCCTTAGGGTTTTGATGATTAAATCACCAGTGTGAAACTTCTTTTGGGATTTGTTATATCAGGTTTTCTCTGACCTAGCTTACCATCTGAATCACCTGGCGAGTGTAATGAGGTACACATTCCTGGACTCCATCCCAGAATTCCAGATCCAGTGTGTCTAGAATGGGGCTCAAATATCTGCATACTTTCATTTTATAAGCTCCCCAGGTGATGCTGAAGATCAGATTACTCAGTATCTGGCTTAGAGACAGCAGAACTTAAGACATCCAGGTTTCCCTTTTTTGTTAAGGCAGGTTCCTGTCTCCTTAAGAAATGGGATAAGCGAGTCCTCAGGTTTCAAGGTCCAACCACAAGTCAAAGCTGGCCCTTCCCAGGTGTATTATCACAAAGGCTCAGAGGACAAAGGGGAGACTGAGTGAAGTCATTGGAGCACAAAGCTGGGGAGGAGCAGTGCCCCAACACTAGTGCTCACAGCTTCAGTCCAGGCTGCTCAGATGCTGATCCCTGCCCTCACGCACCCATTACCTCCCAAAGGGGAAAGATTGCCTGCTTAGGGTGCAATCAGGGGTGTGGTTCACGGTTTTTTTTGTTTTGTTTTGTTTTGTTTTGTTTGTTTGTTTTTAGTTAGTTAGCTGGTTTCTTTACGGCACCAGTGGCCTGTCCAGCCCTCACCTTCTGGTGAGGGCAGAGAGCTGACTCATTCCCCTTAGCTTAATTGGCATGAGCTTGTTCTATGCCCCACCCGGAGTCGAGTCAAGTTCAGCTCTTCAAGATAAGACCAAAGAGTGGGGGCTGGGAGCAGAGCATGTTTCTCTCAATGAAGCAGGCACTCTTTCTTCTTATGTCATTGTCATCTGATTTTGTATCCCTCTTGTGGGTGTGAGTTGCAAAAACTGATTAAACTCAGCTGTTTGTAATTTTGTTTTCCCATGGAGCTCAGGATGGAGGTTAAGTGCCAGCACAGTCTCTTATAAAGCCCATTTCTACCATAGTGTGGGTGGGTATCCATTCTAAGGTGCCACGTGGGCAGGCAACAGCAACATCCCCCTCTCCCCGGCTCTTGCACCGGTGAGTAGAGGAGGTGGCTCTATGGCAGGACCAGGACAGGGAGGATAGTTTCCAGAAGTAGCCAGGAACTCAGAGAGGGACTCCCACCCTAGAACTGTTCATAAATATTATTTGTAAATTAAACAAATTCGTATTTTACAAGTCAGAGACCTCTGATATTGCACAATTGTTCCACTTCACAGCCTGAGTAACACCAGCTTATTTTATGCAGAGGAACAGGAAGAAAACAGATCAAGCTGAAGTTCGTAAATAAAACTGATTTATGGATAGTAAAATCCACTTTTTAAAAACTCTGGCATTAAAACAAATTTATGACTGGCCACAACCCACGAAATCTGTTTCTTACTTTCCCTCAAAAGGGTTTGATTTAAACACACTTCTTCCCAAACTGTTCCAAATGCTAAATTCTGATTAACAGTCCAACTTGCCAAGACCCTCTGAGCCTCATGGGTCCCTGTCCAATCAGACTGCTGTACTTCCCCAAAACTGGGAAGTGCAAGATCAGCTACAAAGAATTCCTGCTTTGCCCCAAGGCGACTTCCTTTACTTCCTAGGACTTTGCCACTAGATTTAATCTGCCCAGACTGTCCCTTTAGCAGAGATCAACAGTGAGGAGATGTTATGTCCTTTTATTTTTAAGTCATCTTGGATGGGGGTTAGGAGAAGGTAATCCTGTATCTAACATAGTGAAGGCAGAGATGGCCCCAAACTCCAGTACCTCTTTGCAGCTGTAAGAGCTCACTTATCCTATCCATCTAGTTGAGTAGACTCCAGTCTGGGGGATAGAGCTTTGTTTAGCCCTGCCCCGCTTTCCAGCTTTCTCTATCCCCTACCCCTGATGGCTTTTTCTCCCTGCATGTGACATCATAGAGCATACTAAATATTTTACATACTTACTTAAACCATCATGAGGGCAGGTATGGTTAGTCTACTTTATTCACCATTTTCTTACTAGCACCTGAAATAGTTACTGGCCTATTTTACATTCTTTTTTTTTTAAGATTTATTTATTTATGCATACAGGAACTGGGGTACAGGCCAGAGGTGCAGGGGGTGAGAGGATTCACCAGACAGAGGGGGGAACAGAACAGGCAGACTGACTGAAATACACTGCTGAGGGGAGCAGCGGGTGAGTCAGGAGAGGTCTGCTGCTCTATATATGTAGCTCCCTGGCCAGGGATCAAACTCATGATGCAGTGGCGGCAGACAGCTTCTAGGTTACATCTTAACCCCTTGCGCCCCTAAGAAGTTCCCATATTTTACATTCTTAATGAATATTTGTTGAATGAATGAGTGAATGCTGAGAATTTTGCTCAAGCTCTCTGTGCTGATTTTACATGGAACATTTCTGTAGATTTACTCCTCTGTTTATGAATTTCCTTCTTCACCATCCTTTCTTGCAGCCCACTCTTCCCTGCTGACTCCCGAAACATAGTCTTAGTAACTCTTTCAATGAGGTCCTGCTAGCAGAAAATAACTTTATTCCTTTTTTGTCTGAAATACCTTTGTTTTTCCTGCTTCTTGAATAATGTTATATTGACATTGTTGACATATTCTAGGATATGAATTCTTTTCTTAGTAATTTGAAATTATATTTCTATGTAGTCTTTCTTCTGTGTTGCTATTGAGAATTGGTTTACATTTAATGATGTTTACATTTTTATACCTTCTATTTTTTTTCTTTGGCTGTTTTTAAGAATTTCATTCTGGGTATTCTGAAGGCGCTCTGTGATGAGCCAACATATGGATTTGCTTTTCTTGATCTTGCTTGGGACTCACTATACTTCATGAGTACATGTGTCTTAAATAAATTTGGAAAATTCTCAACATTTTACCTCCATATACTAACCTTGCCCTGGACACTCTTGGAACTTCTATTAAATACAGTTGATTCTCATTATTTGCAGTGGTTATATTCTACAAAGTCATTGCAAACACTGAATTAGCAAATACTGAACCATTGTTCTAGGGGTAATGCCTGGCTAGGTTCCTTTGAGCCTCTGGTCATAGCATTTCATCAGGTGATCAAAATATAACTTTGCTCTGCATGTGTCTGGTTAAGGATTCTTCATTAAATATTATTGTTGGCTCATTAACAATGAATTCAGAGTCAACAGTCCTATAGCACATGCCCGAACAAAGTTTATCTAACACACACATTTTCTCCATAAGACTCATCTCAACCTTCTCACACGTAGGAAACTAGACAACATGACATTTGGGGGCCATTTTAAACAATAAAATCAACAAAACAAAGAACTAAAATGTGGGTAACATAGTAATAAACAGACTGTGATAAAGACACTTGTTCACAGTTTAAGATCAGAAACTAGAAGGCAAAATGCCCCCTTGTTGGATCTAACTGGAAACATGTGTATAAGATGAAAATATTTTTGGCACCTTGTACATAAATGACCATGAAAGCATCCCAAGTACTGATCTGGGAGTTACAAATACGTTCTATCAGTAGGCAAAATTAGCATATATGGAGCCCTGAACAACTGTAGCTATTTGTTTTTCCATCTGTGAAGTCTCCTTTCTTGAAAACTTTGTGCATTGCCAAAAAAAAATTGTAATATTTTGATCATTATTTCTAGGTGTTCTGTAAGCAGGAAAGTTTTCAGGTTATCCAAGCTAGCATATTGCCAAAAAAGAAAAAAAACCCTTAATATCACAGCAAAGTAAGAAACAAATGAAATGGCAATTTCCAGTTCAGGGCATCTTGATTTCACTTTATTAGGAAAGTGACTTGCAAGTCAAGTGGGCCCAACGATATAATAATTGCAGAAAGTCTATTCATCCACATCTTCACAGCACATTCATTTATTCAATCATGCGTGAGTTTCAACAAACATTTATTGAGTACCTAATACAGGTCAGGCACTGAGCGAAAAAGTAGAAAATAAGGATGAAAGAAATGTTATGCACACTCAGGGCCCTTGCAGCCTTACTGTGAATATATTGTGGAGAAAAAAGTGAGTGAGATCATTTGTGCAGCACGTGGCATAGGCAACTCTGCAGCATTTGATCTTAGTGTAGCAAGACTCGTTTGGCACGTGCTCCATTTTTGCTTTTGTTTTTAAATTATGTTTATTGAGGTACCATTGAGCTGCAATGCTGTATGTGTTTCAGGGCTGTCTGTTCACACCTCTGCATGCCCATTCCCTGGCCATGCCTACCAAAGCACCAAAAATCATCCACCACAGCCCATTAAGCCCCCTCCCCACTTTGATCCTACCCTCACCCTTTCCTTCTGGTAGCCTCAGTTCCACTATCAGGTTTTTAGGGTTTGTTTTGTTTTGTTTTTATCTGTTTCTTTGTTTTGTTTGCTCTAGTCCACATGTGAGTGGACCCATCAAGTATTTGTCTTTCTCCTTCTGATGAATTTTGCTTAACAGATCCCCTCCTGATCTGTCCAGGTTGTCACAAATGCCAGCATTTCTTCTCTTCTTATTGCTGAGTAGTATTCCTGTGTATACATACCACGTCTTCTTAATCCACTCCTCTGGATTGGATTAACAACTTAGGTTGTTTCCATAGATTGGCTATTGCAAATGGTGCTTCAATGAACATACTTTATGCCAGGAACTTCACTAAACCTGGGGATAGAATATTGAATTAGCAAGAATGGCCTTTGCATGGAATATTCTCCTACTCTAGTGGGGACTAGCAGAAATGAAAAGATAATGAAATAAAAAGATACCAGGTCAGACATACCTTCAGGTCTCTCAGATCCAGCCTCTCCAGTCACATGCCCTGGGTATGTCAGATCCCTCCTTGGACTGCCAACCATCATGTGTGTGGAATTGATCAGTCTTTTGTTACTTCCACACTTGGGTTAAAATGCTACCATACTGGGGACCTCCCTGGTGGCGCAAGAGGTCAGGACGCAACCTGCGAAGTTGTCCGCAGCCACGGCAGCATGATTTTGACCCTCTGGCCAGCCAGGGACCTGCCCACATGGCATAGCAGACCTCTCCTGCCTTGCCCACTGCTCCCCTCAGCAGTGACTTTCAGTCAGTCTGCCTGTTCTGCTCCCCACTCTGTCTCTGGTGAATCCTCTCACCCTCCACAATTCTGGCCTGTACCCCAGTTCTTGCATGCATAAATAAATAAATCTTTAAAAAAAATGCTACCATACTGGTCTTGACATCTGGCTTCCAAGTGGTGAGACGACACAGCCCCAAGTGTGAAGGTGCAGAGGCGGGAAAGCAGGAGGGGTGACACCTGCCCGCTAGTGCCATGGCTGTCAGGCAGCTCCTCCATGCAGACTGGCTACCACTGGGCCGAGTGGGGGCTCCATGAGCAACCGTCCTTGTCTCCTTGAAACTCCTCCAAAGCTGTAGCTGGCAGAGCAGCCTCACTGCCTCCCTCTCTCTTGCTGCCTCCCTCTCTCTCCACATGATACCACCTAAATAGAACATTGGCATTAAGTCATTGCTTACTTCTGTTTTCTGGGGAATGGCAGCTAAGAGAATAATGACAATTCATGCTGGATTCTTTGAAAGAAATGAAAGGAAAGGTTTTCCCTGACCATTGTCTTCTCCAAGAAGTTAACATTTAGTCTGAAAACTTGGAGGAGGAGAAAGATGTAGCCAAGAGTAGCAAGGGTGTATTCATCATGGTTTTATTTTCTGTATTATCTGATGCTTTGATACCTGGGGGCTTGCTGACCCAAGGTTAGTGAATTCCTAGAGGTAGGAAGCAAGTGCCTGGGAGCACACCTTTCAAAC
This sequence comes from Talpa occidentalis, assembly GCF_014898055.3. Taxonomy (NCBI): domain Eukaryota; kingdom Metazoa; phylum Chordata; class Mammalia; order Eulipotyphla; family Talpidae; genus Talpa; species Talpa occidentalis. The sequence goes on from NW_023601433.1 coordinate 21,692,845, forward strand.
GCAGACTGGCGAGTCCAGTGACCAGCACGTCAGCCCCTAATCCATATTTCACATTATTGGTCACCATTTCCCTGCCCGAATCACCCAGATCAGGCACTGGACAACTAGGGACAGTTGCTATGCCCCAGAGCCCTAAAATTATTCAAACTAGCCAATTTTGAGCCTACTTGTCTTTTTCTGCTGTTCTTACCCCTCCCTGCCCCCATAGAAACCAGAGTATAGGTTTGTGCTGACATTTTCTCCTCCTTCTGCCTCCCAACCAGTCCCAGGGCTTCCCTGTGTACCCCGTCCTCTTGGGATTGGTGAGTGTGACTGTCTTAGTATATCTGTGGAGGCTGCTATAACAAAACATCAGAGACTAGGTAGCTTATAAAAACAAACACTTCTTGTTCACAGTTCTAGGGACTGAGGTCCAATTTCCTGGCACTAGCCAATCCAGGACCTAGGAAGGACCCCTTCCCAATGCCAAGACTGGCCATCTTCTCACTGTGTACTTCAGGGGCTGAACTCTGGTCCAGTGTTAGAACAACAACAAAAAAATGTGTTAAGCTCATGTGTTCCAACTGACTTTTATTCCAGGCTCAGGACAGCAGTCCAGAAACACTTGTGTTGTGTGGTCAAGTAGCCCCTGGAGAGCACATTTATATGGAGAAAAGGTCAGGCTAGTCCCCACTCAGTTCTGCTTTATGCAAAGAGGTTTTCAGCCAGTACAGTTCTGATTGGCGGGAAGTGTGTCAAGCAGCGATTGGTTGAATTTCCACCCTGGGCAGTATTTGGCTTAGGTGATAGAACTTCATTTGCTTCTCTGTGGTGTGACTTCTGGGTGTGCCCAGACTCCTGCAGGTATGCCTGGGTGAATAATGGTAGCATTCCTTTAAAGTGAAAAAATAGTAGAATATCTAGAAAAGAAGCCAATGAATTCATCTCGGGCTGATTGAGTTTGAAGTGCTTGAGAGACACTTGATTGAAAATTTAGTAGGCATTGAGTTTCTTGGTCCTGGAAGTTCCAAGTTACATTCCAAGGAAATTGTAAGCACTATTTGGCCTTTGGAGTCATGAGAGCCAACCAGAGCTCTAAGAGGCAGAGAATTCTAGGAAGGAGCAGCACGTAGGATAGTAGAGCAGCAAATAGGGCAGTTGTGATCTGGGAGCCAGAAGAAGGGGTTTTCTGAAGAGACAAATTCCAAAAGAATTTAAAATTCTGTTTTGGATCTAACATCTGGAGGGGTGCCAGGGCTCTTATATAGTGTTACCGGACCCCTCAGGCCTAGACTTTGATTGCCCAGCCTTCCTTTATTGAACGCCCAGACTAATAGGAATTTAGTCAATCATCAGTGAAAACAGACCCTATCCTAAGAGGCTTCCTTCTTTCAGGCAATGGCTCCAGAACTAGCTCAAAATTGGTGGTCATACAGATACAGATGGCAGAAGACCTGACCCAGAGTGACTGAGAATTCATTCACATGCTGAGATACACACCCCTGGCTGGAGACTTAAGATGCTAAAGATGCATTCTACATATGAGAGGCATGCAACCTGCCTGCCATGTCCAGGTGTAGCCCAGCCTAAAATATGCAATGATGCTGCTCCCTGCTCCCTGGTAACCAACCCCGTTACCAGGATCCCACTGTTATCAGGTCAAAAGCAAGGCTCAGGGCAGTTGCCCTCCCTCTCCTGTTGTGTCAGTCACAGCAAACGTTCCACACTTGAAATCTACTGGCTCTTTCAAAACTTGCAGGGATTCATTGGTGAAAGCCAGACAGAGACCCTTCAGAATCAGTAACAGTGGGACGATTTTAGGGGGATGCTAAAAGGCAAAGTAGAGTAGTGGGTGTCTGGGATGTGAGGGAGAGACCAAGGACAGTTGATATGGCTGTTTTTTTTTTTCAGTTTTTGGGGGGTTCCAAGTGTGGGTGAGGATCAGAAAGTGAGAGAGCAGGCTAGGGACAGAAGAAGCAAAAATCAGAGGAAGATCATTTTCCAGCAACACTAGACAGCATTTCTCTATCATAGAGCACGATTTTCACCCCTGCACTGTGCCCCCGGGAGGTATTTATCCTGCCCTCATGGCAAGATAAATGTCAGGAGTCTGGTAATTACAGAGAAAAAGACAGTCTTAATGAACAAAAATTACATTATGAATAGCATTAAGAAAGCAAGTTTGATTTGTCTTTTAACTTTTTCATTTTGTGGCTGGATCATGATGGGGAGATTTACCTTGGCTCCCTCCCTCCACCTTCAAGATCCAGAGTCCCCAAAGCCTCCTCCATTCCAAGGGGAAAACTAGAAGTTACTCAGGGAGCCAGACCTGAGTGCCAAGTCCAGAGCAAGAAGCAACATAACCCAAGGACCTGGCAGGGGGCCAAGTTCTGGAGTGGTCCAGAGGGTAGCATCCCCCTTGAGGAGGGCTCCATGTGGCCAAGGAGACTGGGGAGGAAAGGGAAGACTGTTTGCACCAACTCCCCATCATGGATTGTCTGTCCGCCACACAGAGATCTTAGATTCCCTTTCTGTTAATGAACTGTAGCCTTTCATCTAGATGTTACCTATGGAAACCGAATGAGAGGGAGAAGTGGGTGGTTCTTAGGTGGAAGCACAGATCCTTGAGGCCAAAGGGAGGGAGGTGCCCAGTCTTGTGGGTTTGGAGAACTGGGGATATTACTTGTAGTTGGGCTCCAAATTCTCTGTGGACCAAGAAGTAAGGTCATCTGGGAAAGAAAGCATAAAGAGGTTTGAGAAAAGTGTGGAAGGTTGGAAGTACTACCAGGAAGCTGTAAGAGAAATGCTTGGGCAAAGAAGAGCAGGGTCCTCCAAACCTGGCCAGGAGCGGGCTTTGTCATACCCAGGGGAACCAGCGAGAACAGTCAGGAGAGGGCACAGAAGGGTGGCCCCACCGTGGATCTGTGCACCTGTGGACTGCATGGGGAGGGCAAGGAGGGTGAGGGTGGAACACCCAGTCTCAAGAGAACTGGAATCAGGGGCCTCTCTAGTGGAGCAAGGGGTTAATAAGCTGTACTATGAAGCTATCCACAGCCACTGCAGCATGAGTTCAATCCCTGACCAGGGAGCTACCCACATGGCGCAGCAGACCTCTCCTGTCTCGTCTGCTGCTCCCCTCAGCAGTGTTTTTCAGTCAGTCTGCCTATTCTGCTCCCGACTCTATCTCTGGTGAGTCCTCTCACCCCCTGCATCTCTGGCCTACACCCCAGCTCTTCTATGCATAAATAAATAAATGAATCATTTAAAAAAAGAGAGAGAGAACTGAATCAAAGTCAAGTGGAGGCCAGAGTAGAAAGATTTCCTCCAAATTTCATTTCCATAAGATGCTTGTAGGTATTAACTCTTGGGGGAGAACTTTTCAGTTTGGTGTCAGGACAATTGATTTAATTGTTTCAGTTTCAACTTTGTGGTGACATTCTGAAATCTGGGGATTAAAGGTTTGTATGTCAGTGTCCTGGTAGATTGAAGATTCAGCTATTTCCTGTAAAATGTCACTCCTTTGTTGATTTCCTCTTCGGAGACAGGAAGATCAATTCTGTTTTACTTGCCTTAGGGATGATAATGATCAGATGTGAAATGGTCTCAGAGATTAGAAAGTCCACATGATTTGAGGGATCAGGAAGATTACAGGGTCCCCAATCATCTCACCCTCATCCAGTCAACAAGCGCTTCCAACAATGTCTGCATTCAGTGATGGGTGGGTGGTTTGAGATCGTGGGTTTGGGGTTTGCTGGGATGGGTAGAGCCAGGATTATCTACACTCCAGGGCCTTCACCTCCAAGTGAAGGCCACAGTGCTCATCCCAACAGCTTCACTTCACAAATGAGTTAATAGAAAGATGAGGTGTCACCCCAAAGTCATAAGACCAGCCAGTGAAAATGCCTCCTGGCTTCTGGCCAGTCATGGGTCATCTCTACAGTTGAACTAAATCAACAGTGAAAATCTTCTCTTGCTTCTACTCAGAAATATATGTATGGATTGAAGAAATAATAAGGACAGGGTTGAACCCATCTCCTTTCCAAACTAAGAGCGCATTAGAAGACAGCGTGTTTAAGCCTCTTGACCTACATCCTGGTTCCCTAGTGACAGATGTCCCTCTAGCAGGACTTTGGGTTTTGTTTCAAAAGCAAAGTGATCCCTGTTGGTACTCTCCACAGACAGATGCATTTTGTTCCCTGGAACCCATCCCATCCTGACATGCTTTGGTTAGTCAGGGACTTCAGGGAGCCGGGACAAGGACCTCACCACAAAGGAAGTGGGGGAAGAGCAGCAGGCCCAGGCTTGAGTGAGCCATGTGCGTTCACAGTTAGCTGCCTGGAACTAGGCAATTCTGTAACCTCTTCTGGGATTGTTTCTGGAACACTAAGAAGCACCTCTGATCTGGGCACTCTGCTTCTCAATTGTCTCCTAGTCTGCTCTCCAAATACAGCTCCGTTAATGAGGCGATCGCCTGCTGAAACAGAGGGAAGGATTATTCATTCTCCTTGGGTCTGTCTTCAAGGACAGTGACTGAGCCTACAGAATCACAGGCACCCATGCACTCAGCTCCTTGATGTGACCAAACCTGCTCGCTCTTTTTGTCCTCCTCTCCTTCATTGTGTTCAGAGCTCTCTTCACAGGCTTCCAGAATGCAGGGCACATTCTTGCCTTGCGGCATATGCCCCTCTGCCTGATACAGATCAAACACACACTAGACATTTGTTGAGCAATAATTTTTCAAATGAATGAGAGAATCCTGCGATTCTGTCTGCTCAGATCGTCTTCCTCATCCTTATAGATTGAAAATCCTTACTGTGCTCAGACTTTACCTAGTTCTCAGAACCCTCCTTATGCCCATTGCCCAGAGCTAGCCTCTGACCTCTTTCCAGCCCACCACGGACATGCCCTTGGGTGTCCTTGCGTGCCCGTGCTCTGCCAGTCGGTGAGTTCCAAGTTGTTCATTAGTTCATTCAGCTGCTTTCTGTGACTCTTTAGTATATAATCATTCTCAGCTAATAAAATAACATCTGTGTAGTGCTTTACAGCTTACAATGTGCATGGGCATGTGGCCCAGGCAGTGCCTGTAACCACCATCAAGGGTAAGGACCAGATTCCCATTGGCCAGATAAGAAAACTGAGGTTCCTGCAGGGAGATGAGACAGACCTCTCAGAGGGAACACGCAGTCACCGCCTTCTTCTACACCAAGAATGATGATCAGAAGAGCCTGTCAGGAGCACATGGTCACACCAGGTGTTTTGCTTTCCCAGGCTGCCTGGGCAAGGAGTTCTGATCAGTGGGTAGACATCGGCCTCATTGTTCCCCAACAACCAGGTATTCAAAGCACCTTCTTGAATTCATTCCACCTGTTGGGGGAGGAACCATATTCCCCACTTAGAATCAGCCATCCTGGACTAGCTACTGGGAGTGAGGGGCGGAGCTCACCTGGGCTCTGAGGAAGAAAGAATTTTTGTTCCTTGGCCCTAACTTGCACCCTGGTACTGCTGGGAAGGAGACACATAGAGGAGAGACATGTAGAGATGCGTGGGTAAGAGAGCCAAAGGGAGGCTGGCAATGGCAGCCTTCGTCTGGATGTAGCATCTCCTTTTCATCCCAGCTTTCTGGAACCTGCTTCCTCTGTTTCCCTCCAGGTGTTTTAAACTTGTGGCAAGCTTTCAGGCCTTTAGGGCCCTGCTGAAAGCCAACTTGATTTGGGTATTTTCCCACGAGGGATGGGTAAATTTTTTTTAAAGATTTTATTTATTTATTTATTTGTACAAGCACTGGGTACAGTCAGAAGTGGGGGAGGGTGAGAGGATTCACCAGAGCCAGAGAGGGGAGCAGAACAGGCAGACAGACGAAGTACACTGCTGAGGGGAGCAGCGGGGCAGCAGGAGAGGTCTGTCGCGCTATGTGGGACCCTCTCCGGGTGCCAGGGATCGAGCCGGCACTGCAGAGGCTGTGGGCATCTTCGCAACCCAGCGCTCAACTGCTGCGCCACTGGGGAGGCCGAAGGGGGATGGGTAATTTGGGGCATTTTATCATATAGTCATTATTAGGAATAGTCTCTCTCTTCACACCAATTCTGTCAAAGATCTTTCACACTAAGAATCTCCTTTGCCTGTGTGTGCACAGATGGCTGAATCCCTTGAGAGACAAGTTTGGGGGTCCCTGGGTATCCCTTGGTCACACACCTTCATCTTCTTCAAGGGTTTTCTCCCAGCAGGGAGTAATTATTAGACACTTTGAAACTGCTAACTATTCTAGAAAGTGTATTTTTTTCATATTTGTACATTATGCAGAGGGTGGAAATCCTGAAATCCTGGATTTCCATATTGTGTTGATTGCTTCACTTGATTAAGTTTTAAATTAGATTAAATTTTACACTAGTCAGATGGAAGGCAGAAATTGATTGGCTGACACATGAATGTACTTAGGATGTTCAGATTTAATGACAGCTGGGCAGAGGGAAGGAGAAAAAAGAACAGAAAAGTTGTGCGTTTATATTAGCTTTAGCTGAACCACTCAAAGAAGGGCCCCAGGCTTTTTTTTTTTTTTTTAAGATTTATTTATTCATGCATACAAGAGGTGGGGTACAGGCTAGAGACGTGGGGGGGGGGGGGCGGGGAGGGTGAGAGAATTCACCAGAGACAGAGTGGGGAACTGTAGGGTAGGTAAAAGGTATCAGGCTTTTCTGCCCTCCCTCCATTAGGATAAATGAGGGAACCCTGTGGTCCTGAATGCATGCCTGATGGCCAGTACCTGAAGTGGGTACACCTGGGCTGAGAGACTGGACTTTTAAGGGCGGCATCATGGGGATGCCATAACAGCAGAAGCCGAGAGAGAAGCAGAGCCATGAGAAGAGCAGAGAGAACATGAGAGAAGGCCGGAAACCCCAGAGTGAAGACTTGCTGGGGGCTGGGAGGCCTGCCAGCCTCCCGGCCCCCCAGCACCCCTGCCTGCCATGTACCTGGTAATCTAAATAAAAAACCTGCAAAAGCCACTGAGGACTCTGACTCCTCTTTTACCCAGTCTGCTGGATCATAGAAAACCTGCACTGTGTCCATTCCTGCCCTTTACAGGAACAGAACAGGCAGACTGCATGAAATACACTGCTGAGGGGAGCAGCGAGCTAGTCAGGAGAAATCCGCTTCTCCATGTGGGTTGCTTCCTGGCTGGCTGGCGAATGAACTCAGTAAAATCACCCTAGGTCACCAAAAAAGGTGGACAAGCAGGCTGCAGAAGCCAGAGGAAACTCCAGAATCTGGGTACCCAAGTGAGAAATGACAGGTCCTTTAGTTTGATGATTTGGTTCATTCAAATGCAAATATCCCCAGAGTAACACCTTTGGGTATTATCAGTAATCTGAATTTTTCTCAGAGAGCACCTGGTGCTGCGGGGGGGGGGGGGGGGGGGGGGGGGGGGGGGGGGGGGGGGGGGGGAGACGGAGGGTTTGGACAAGTCCCCAAAGAGCAAGTCCCCAAAGAGAACCTTAGTCTTCTTTTCGTATATTAGTCTAAGCATGCATATGTGTGTTCTCCTTGGTACCCATCTTGCATTCTAGAAAGATTAGTAACTAGGCCCTAATTAAGTTTAATATTTTTTCAGGTCAAGATTTTTTTCAATATTTTCATTTTATATCTAGGGAAGTAGGGGGAAATGTCATCTTGTGGTTACTTCTCTTCCAAAAGCAATTTAAAAAAGGGCTTGGCTTCCTCAGCTTGTGTTTACCCAGTGTCTTCCTGGAGCTTCATTTGCAAGTCTCGGCATGCACTGTCTGCCTCTGGAGAAAGCCTACTTCTCTTGAAGATTTCCATTTTATTTGCCCCATTCTACTTAGCTCTAGGCTCCCTGTAGTTTTTAAGGGCCCCAAACTAGGAGGGAAAGCAAGGAAGAAAGTCTGACACTTCCTTCTGAATGTCTCAGGAAGGTTGATTATCCTGTTAGCAAATGAACCAGACCAAAGAGAGGTTCCCTGGGCACTCCCAGTCTCTCTCAAGTCCTGGGTCTATAGCCTGGGTCTCTACTTTCATCTGTGCCAGGTGCAGACTTATCTTCTGTCTCACCTTGCTGCTCAGCATGCATGGCTGGCATTGTAATCTCTTCCTCGACCTCACATCACATGATTTCAGTGACATATTGACAATTGGAAGAAACAAAAAACCCAGTCCTCCTAAGGCCTCTGTGGGGTAAGTGAAAAAGTGTCAGGCTTTTCTGCCCTCCTGCTATTAGCCTTGATGATGGATCCCTGTGGTCCTATGTGCATGCCTGATGGCGGGCACCTGGAGTGGGGTGTGGGCATGCATAGGTGGGCTAGGACTGGGCTTATAAGGGCGGCGTCATGGAACAGAACCAGCAGAACAACAGACCGAGAGAGCGCCAGAGAGCCCAGGTAAGAGTGAAGATTCGCGGGGGGCTGGGAGGCCTGCCAGCCTGCTGGCTCCCTGGCACCCCTGCCTGCCATGTACCTGGTAAAAGCGCAATAAAAGCCTGAAAAAGCTACCAAGGGCTCCAGGGCTTTCCTTTACCCGTCTGCTTGGATCATAGAGATCCTGCTCCGAGCTCTTTCCGGCACTACAGCCACCCAACACGGAGCTCCACTCCATCCCATTTCTGTCCATTTAAACTGTGCCCACATTTTCTCCTTAGGAGCAGGCACCACACAGGAGGCATCGCCTTCATTCTTGCTTAGGAACTGTCGATGACTTCTGTTTGTTCACTCCCTGTTCTGCAGCTCAGTTCCCACAACGTGATGGTGACCAGCCAGGGGCAGCCAGAGCATTACATCACTCACAGCTCTCCATTTGTGCCGCTGCACCCCTCTGACAGAGACCGAGATACCCCCAGCAGAGAGCACATGTATTTTATTTGTGTGTGTTTTTGTTTGGCAATGGATTGCCAGTAATCAGAAAATCCTAAGCAGCCCCCAGAGAATCTTCTCAATTGTGATGGCTTTTCATCAGTCAGATCTGGTTTGTTTTCCCAGTTTTATTGAGATATAATTGACATATAACATTGTCATATAACTAGTTATACAACATACTGATTTGATGTTTGCACATATTGCAAAATTATTATACCCATCACTGGTTACAAATTATTTTCTTGGGATGATAACTTTTAAGATTTATTCTCTTACCAATTTTCAAATACACAGAGTAGTTTTGTAACTATAGTCACTCTACTGTGCGTTGCATCCCAGAACTTGTATCCTGTAACTGGAAGTTTGTACCTTTTGACCACCTTTACCTATTCCCCCATTTCCCTCTTCCTTTTGCAACCATCAATTTTTCTTTCAGTTTTGTAAGAGTACGCATAGAAGTGAAAGCCTACGGTATTTGGTATTTGTGTTTCTCTGCCTACTTGTACCCAGGCCCCCTCCACTTTGCAACAAAAAAAACTCCCCTAGAATAAGAATTAGAAATAAGTGGAATTAAACCCTAACCACCTTTTTGTTCTCTCTTCCCACTAACTCTCCTCGCGATTAGCCCCTAACTGGCTCTAGCTGAGTTCCTGGGAACTTGGAAAACTGACTGTGTTACATCCCTAGAAAAATTCTGGTCTTTCTGGGGGTGATGGTGGCCTCAGAAACAAACATCTGCTGTTTGTTGAGAAAACACCCGCCTGGGGAAGTCAAACACTTTGACTCCTGTCACCTAGGGTGCCCTGGCACCTCCTGGGACCCAGCAACGTGAAGCCCTGCACTCTCCTCACATTCCACCCTCTTACATAATCCCAGCACTCCTGCCATACAGGGAGCCAGGTTTATTTTTGAGGAGGAGGAGGGGTGCCTATCCTATTGACTTCCTTGATGGCCATCTGAATAAACTCATGTAAAGAGCATTTCTCGTGCTTCAGAATTTGACTTTCTGGGTGTGAGTGAAAATACCTGGTTTGGTCATTTTCAATTTCATTTAGCATAATATACTCAGACTCCATCCATGTTGTCACAACTGGCAGAATTTCCTTATTATTTTTTAAAGATTTTTTTCATGCATACAAGAACAGGGGTACAGGCCAGATGCACGGGAGGGTGAGAGGATTTACCAGAGACAGAGCGGGGAGCAGAACACGCAGACGATCGAAAGCACTGCTGACAGGAGCAGTGGGCGAGACAGGAGAGGTCTGCTGCACCATGTGGGATTCTCACCGGCCAGCCAGGATCGAACCCGCACTGCAGAGGCTGCAGACAGCTTCACAGTGCTGTGCTCAACCACCTGCACCATGAAAGGAGGCCCCAGAATTTCCTTATTAATGGCTGAGTAATATTCCATTGTTGATTTATTGATATATTAATGACACGTTTTCTTTTTTTTTTTTTTTAAATATTAAATTTTATTTTTATATTCCCCCATACAATTGCAAACGCCCCATTCTGACCCCAATCCTTCCCCTCCCACCCCCCACCCCCCAAAAAGTGTCTCTGGTTCATAGTTTTTTGTTGATTTTGATTTTCACTTTCTTATATTCATTTTCCTGGTACCTTATTTAAGTTTTCTAGATTCCTGCTATGAGTGAGACCATCCGGTATTTTTCTTTTTCTTTTTGGCTTATTTCGCTGAGCATGATCCCTTCCAGTGCCATCCATGTTGCTGCAAATTGCATGTGTTTATCTTTTTTGAATGCTGAGTAATATTCCATGGTATATATGTACCACATCTTCTTGATCCAGTCATCTATTTTTGGGCATTTGGGTTGTTTCCAAAGCTTAGCTATTGTAAACAGTGCTGCTATAAACATAGGAGTGCAGGTGCTCTTTGGAATTGATGTTTCTGTGTCCTTTGGGTAAATACCTAGGAGTGGAATTGCTGGATCATATGCAAGCTCTATGTTTAGTAGGTCCAGAAATCTCCACACAGCTCTCCATAGTGGTTGGACCAGTTTGCACTCCCACCAACAGTGCACAAGAGTTCCTTTTTCTCCACATCCTCGCCAACATTTGTTGTTGCTAGTTTTTTTAATATGTGCCATTCTCACTGGTGTGAGATGGTATCTCATGGTAGTTTTGATTTGCATTTCCCTGATGACAAGTGATGTTGAACATTTTTTCATATGTCTGTTGGCCATTTGCATTTCCTCTTCAGAGAAGTTTCTTTTTAGCTCTTCTGCCCATTTTTTGACTGGATTATTTTCTTTGTTGTTGCTGAGTCTCATCAGCTCTTTGCAGATTTTTGTGATCAGTCCTTTATCATTAGTGTTGGGTGCAAAAATGTTCTCCCAGTTGGTGGGGTTTCTCTTTGTTTTTGTTATTGTCTCTTTTGCTGTGCAGAAGCTCTTTAATTTGATGTAGTCCCAGCTGTTTATCTTTCTCTTCACTATCACTGCTTTGGGTGATGTGTCTGTAAAGATGTAATGACACGTTTTCTTTATTCGACTGTTCATGGACACATATTGATGGGCTCCATACCTCATGTGCATTGAGGCCAATGTCAACTTTGACAGGAGAAAGTTTATTGTAGGTTGAGAGCAAGGAGGGAAAAAAACCTCAAGTTTCCCTCTCCTGTCTTGGTAGGAAAAGGAGCATATATTGCTTTGGAGTAAGGGTTAAGAACAAAGGAGTTAAATTTTATTGACTAAAGAGTGGGTTAGGGGCAAGGAAATATGAACTTGGCTGAAGTTCATCGGTGAGTTACAGGATGGCCCACATATGCAGCAGTATAAAGATTTTTTTTCAGGTAACTGGAACTTTAAATATTTGTTGGCATGCCCCTCTCCTCTAGGTTGCTCCCCTCCTCTGTATCAACTAGCTGGGGATTCAGCTTAAGGTTAGTTGCATCTGTGCATGCTCAGCTTGGGTCATTTGCTGATAAACTTTCAGGATCTACTGTTTATGAAAGCAGGTCTCAAAGGAAAGTTCAAATTAATTCTTTTCTTCATTTGTGTTCGAGGGTCTGAGTCCAATTTAACAATTTAAACTCAGTTTCATGGGTAGTTTCCAGGTCTTGACAGATGTAAATAATGCTGCAATGAAAATGGGGGTGCAGATGTCTCTTTATGATAGTGATTTCTGTTTCTTCATTTAAATATTCAGAAATAGAATTACTGGATCCTATGGTTGTTCTATTTTTAAATTTTTGATGATACTTCATATTGTTTTCCACAGTAATGGTACCAATTTATATTCTTACCAACAATGCACGAAGGGTCCCTTTTCTCCACATCCTTGCCAGTACTTGCTATTTCTTGCATTTGTTATGGTAATCATTGAGATATATGAGGTGATATCTCATTGTGGTTTTGATTTGAATTTCCTTGATTGTTGATGAGACCTCATGTATCTGTTGACTATCTGTGTATCTTCTTTGGAAAAATGTCTATTGAGTTCCTCTGCCCATTTTTAATTGGGTTAATTGCTTTTTCACTACTGACTTATAAGTCCTTTATATTTTGGAGACGGTAAACACTTATCAAATATATAACTTGCAAATGTTTTCTCCCATTCAGTAAATGGTCTCTTATTTTTTTGATGGTTTTCTTTGCTGCACAGAAGCCCTTTTGTTTGATATAGACCTTGTTTCATGTTTGCTTTTGTTGCCTTTGCTTTTGGTGTCAAATCCAAAAAATCATTGCCAAGACTGATCTCAAGGAGATGACCCTATATGTTTTCTTCTAGGCCTTTTATGATTTCAGGTTTTATGTTCAAGACTTTAATCAATTTTCAGTTGGTTTTGGTGGATGGCATAGAATAGGGACCCAGTTTCACTCTCTGCATGCGTTCTTCCAGTTTTTTCAACACCATTTATTGAAGAGCCTATCATTTCCACATTATGTATTCTTGGCTCCCTTGTCTTAAATTAATTGACCACATATGTATGAGTTTATTTCCAAGCTCTCCATTCTGTTCCATATCTGTTTTTATGCCAATATGTTTATGTTCTGATTATGATAGCTTGGTAATATTGTTTGAAGTCAAGAAGTTTGAGACCTCCAGAGTTGTTCTTCTTTCTCAAGGTGGCTTTGGCTATTTGGGAAGTTAGAGATGAGGAAACAAATACAGAGACAGACAATAATTTGCATGAGGTCTAGGTGTAAGGGTAGATGTAAAGCTGGGGTTCAAATCCAGGAGACTAACTCATGCATATGTGACAGGTTTCCTCTTTCCTGAGGAGGTTGGGTATTGCATTAGTGAGAATCACTGAGGAAAAGAATATAGATTCTACAGATCTGAATTCTTATTTTTTAATTTTTTTAAAGGTTTGTTTTTATTTAGGCATACAAGAGCTGGGGTACAGGCCAGAGGTGTGACAGGATGTTCCCCACCAGAGGTGTTCCCCACCAGAAACAGAGTGGGGAACAGAACAGACAGATTGACTGAAATACACTGCTGAGGAGAATAGCAGGTGAGACGGGAGAGGTCTGCTGCACCATGTGGGCAGCTCCCTGGCCAGGGATCGAACTCCTGCTGCAGTGGTTTCAGATAGCTTCATTGTGCTGTCTTAACCCCTTGCGCCACCAGAGAGGCCTAGATCTGAATTCAAATAACCATGTATTTGAGTTCTAGAGCAAGTTAGGGATAATTAGGCAGACTCAAGGACAGTGCAGAGACTTCAGGAAAGTTAAGGAAGGCTCCAGAGATAAGGGCAACAAATTCCAAAGGGGATTAATCAAACACCCCAGGACTTATGACATTAGGGACTTACTTTATGACCTTAGGGTCAACAGGACATTCCAGATGGAGGACAGTGAAGTGAAAATGATAAGGGCTGGGACACAGAGATTTAGTTCTGGGCACAGAGACCTTTAGGCAGTGAGTGAGACCACTGAGAACTAACCTATCACAAAGAGACTGGTGGAGCTTTAAAATAATTAGGGAAAGAAGGTCTATATTCGAGGCAGGACTCCACTTTGGCTTCCTTGCCCCTCCCTGGCCTTGTTCCCCGGCCTGGGAGTCCCACTGTATTTCTCTTCCTTTTCTCCTCACAAACTTTTTCTTTCTCTAAACAAATTTGCCTCTTCTCGCTTGCTTGCCTGAGTGTCTGCGAAGTTCCTGCTGTGGCTTCATGAGACACCAACCCATGGTGGCCTAGTGGCTGCGACTCAGTGCTGTCCCTGCAGCCTGGGGTCCAAACCTACAGTTCCGGTATCATATTAATGATGTGACCTTGGGAAAGTTGTTGGACCTCTCTTAATATTAATTTCCATACTTTCTTTTTTTTTAAAGATTTATTTATTTATTTATTTATTTATTTATTTATTTATTTATTTATTTATTTATATAAGCACTGGGTACAGTCAGAAGAACAGGAGGGCGAGAGAATTCACCAGAGCCAGAGTGGGTAACAGAACAGAGTGATGAAATACACTGCTGAGGGGAGCAGTGGGCGGCAGGAGAGGTCTGTGCACCATGTGGGACCCTCCTCTGGTGGCCGGGGAGCAGCTGGGGATCGAACCGGTGCTGCAGAGGCTGCGGGCAGGTTTGCAGCCCAGCGCTCAACTGCGGCGCCACCAGGGGAGGCCCTTAATTTCCATACTTTTAAAATGAAGACAACACTACCTGCCTTGGATCACTGTGAGGATAATGTGCAAAAAAATAATACATGCAAAGGGTCTGGTACATAAGTGAGAGATAGTGCCAGGTTAAGGAATAAATGATTAATTCAGTATATGTTCTTACAGGTCTTCTGTAGGTGATGGTATGGCATCTTAGCACTAAGAAGAATCATTTGAAAGAAGCCTCTCGGAGGCACAGGTCTATTTTTTTAAAGATTTTTAAAGAAGATTTATTTATGCATACAAGAACTGGGGTAAAGGCCAGAGGTATGGGGGGGTGGTGAAAGGATCCATGAGAGACAGAGTGGGGAGCAGAACAGGCAGATTGACTGAAATACGTTGCTGAGGGGAGCAGTGGGTGAGGCAGGAGAGGTCTGCTGCGCCATGTGTGTTGCTCCCTGGCTAGGGATTGAACTCATGCTGCAGTGACTGCAGTGATAGCTTCATAGATTGCATCTTAAACCCTTGAGCCACCAAGGAGGCCAGAGGCACAGGTCTGAATTGGAAAATTTTAGACTTTCAAGAGATTTTCAGAGTCCTAGCTTTAGCTCATCAAAAATTATATCATCTAGAAATTTACTCAATGGAATTAGAAATGTACTTATGGCAGATATACAAGGATGTATAATTTATAAAAAACAAATAGAAACAACTGAAGTTTTTATTAGGATGAATAGAAAATACAGGATCTAGCTTATATAAATGATGCCAAGCATATGATGAGATGATAAAAAAAGACCTTACAAATATAATTTTGAAGGGCCACTGACAAGTACTCATGATGAATTACTGAAAGAAGATTATAAAACAGTATATATAGTGTGAACTCTCAAGCACACATAGATCTGTGCACATGTCCATCAAACCCCTGGAAAACTGTAAAAAATGTTAACAGTAATTCTTCACGATGACATTGTGGGTAATTTTAGTTCCCTTCTTCATATATATATTTTTATTATTATTTTATTTTTATATTCCCCATACAATTGCAACCCCGATTTTGACCCTAATCCCTCCTTCCCTCCCACCACAAAGAGTGTCTTCGGTTCATAGTTGTTTGTTGATTTTAATTTTTTTCTTTCTTATAGTTATTCTTTTTCCTGGTCCCTTATTTAGGTTTTCTAGATTCCTGCTATGAGTGAGACCATCCGGTATTTTTCTTTTTCTTTCTGGCTTATTTCGCTGAGCATGATCGCTTCCAGCTCCATCCCTTCTTTATATATTTTTTGTATATTCTCTATTTGCAAAATTTCAAAAGGAAGATTTATTAGTTTTTATATTTTAAATGTGTCTGTATTTTATATGTTTAAAAAGCTTTGGCTAGATAGCTGTAATGGGAAATTATGAAGTGTGTTGTTTTGCTTTTATATTGTTGCTACGTGTTAGTTGATTTTGTCTTTAGGGTGAGGATTTAGAATTTGAAATCATTTAAAATAAGTAAGATCAAATGAAAACACCAAAATATTTTTTCTTTTTTTTTTTTTCCATAGAGGCATGTTTTTATTTATTTATTTGTTTGTTTGTTTGTTTGTTTGTTTGTTTATACATGCACTGGGTACAGTCAGAAGCGTGGGAGGGTGAGAGAATTCACCAGAGCCAGAGCAGGGAGCAGAGCAGGCAGAAGGACCGAAGTACACTGCTGAGGGGAGCAGCGGGCGGCAGGAGAGGTCTGCGCGCCATGTGGGACCCTCCTGTGGTGGCCGGGGAGCAGCCGGGGATCGAACCGGCGCCGCAGAGGCCGCAGGCAGCTTCGCAAGCCAGCGCTCAACCGCTGTGCCACCGGGGAGGCCCACCAAAATATTTTTTCTTCGTTAAACTTTTGAACAATGAGAGGTTTCCTCTCCGGGGGCCAGGGAGGAGATGGGCACCCCAAATTGGGGCGCTGATGCCAAGAGCCTTCCCACCGATGGCGTCAGGGAGGGTGACCGTGGAGGCATTCTTTCTGCTGCCCTGAAAATGCGAGAAGATGTAGGCTTCATCTTATTGCTGACTTCCTCTGTTTCAGAAAATCTTAGTGTCATGGCACAAAAATATAGTAAGTTACTCAAGTCTGTGCTTAAGAAGCTGAGGAGAGATGTTTTATAGACATTACTGGGACCATTAAATCCATTTTGCTGAGGACCGTGATTTTATTTTTTCAATTCATGGAGACAGGCCCCTTTGACTCACCTAGGGTGGCAGGCACATTGCTTTATGAAGCTGTTTCCTGGTTTAAAGCACCCCAGAACCTAGACCACTACCTCTCACTGTGCACAAAAATCAACTCAAAATGGATAAAAGAACTGCACATAATACCTGAAACCATAAAATATGTAGAAGAAAATATAGGTAAAACACTACAAGACATACATCTCAAAAACATCTTTAAAGACTCATCACCCAAAGAAGATAGTGAAGGCAAAGATAAACACCTGTGATTACATCAAACTGAAAAGCTTCTGTACCCCAAAGAGACATTGACCAAAACAGAGAGACACCCCACTGATTGGGAAAAAAATCTTTGCATTCCATCCAACTGATAAAGGACTGCTCACAAAGATATACAAAGAATTCACACGGCTCAACAAAAACAAACTAAACAATCCAGTCAAGAAATGGGCAGAAGAACTCAAAAGACATTTCTCCAAAGAGAAAATGCAAATGGCCAACAGGCATATGAAAAAATGTTTAACATCCCTGATCATCAGGGAAATGCAAATCAAAACCACACTGAGGTACCACCTTACACTAGTAAGAATGGCACATATAAAAAAAACAAGCAACAACAAATGTTGGCGAGAATGCTGTGAAAAAGGAACTCTCCTACATTGCTGATAGGAGTGCAAACTGGTCCAACCACTGTGGAAAGCTGTCTGGAGGTTCCTCAGTCTACTAAAAATGGAGCTACCATATGATCTGGCAAGTCCACTCCTAGGGATCTACCCAAAGGACATAAAAACAGTGATTCAAAAGAGCACCTGTACACCTATGTTTACTGCAAAACTATTTACAATAGGTAAAACCTGGAAACAACCCAAATGCCCAAAAACAGATGACTGGATCAAGAAGATGTGGTATTGATACACAATGGAATATTATTCAGCAATCAAAAAAGATAAACTCATGTCATTTGCAGCAACGTGGATGGAGCTAGAAGGAATTATGCTCAGTGAAATAAGCCAGAAGGAAAAAGAAAAATATTGGATGGTTTCACTTATTACAGGAGTATAGGGGAACCAAATTAGACATCAGTATAAAAAAATAACAGTACAAAACACAACAAAGCAAAAACAGACAATTATAAACCAGAGACATCCTGCAGGGGAGGAGGAGGGAGAGGGGTGAGAGGGAGGGAGGGAGGAGCACAGGGGACTGTGGTGATGGTGCACGGGTGCCTTGGGGAAGGAGAGTCTATGGGGACTCAATCTGAGGGGGTGGGGGGAAGCAGATATGGCCTTAAAAAATGTAAAAAAAATTGATAAATGTTAAAATTTAAAAAAAAGCACCCTGGAACCAAGAGGAATATGGACAGCAAACGGAGGCGCTCCTGCCTGGAAAATGGTCCCAGAGGAGGCTGCCTGGGGATTGGCTGTGTGCAGGTGTGGAGGCTCAGCCTGGAGAGCATGCAGTTGTCATGGTGATTGAGGTGGTGGGTAGGTGAGGGGTTCCAAGAGGACTTAACACTATCACCTAAGGGAGGGCCGGATTCTCATCTGTGTGGCCATAAGCTTGGGACTTAGAGATTAGGGTGGAGGGCAGTGACTACGACTGCTCATTTGAAATTCACTATAAAACATTTCTTTTCCACGCATCCCTTCCAGTTGTGTGGTGTACACTGAGTTTAAACTCAAGCAAATTCAACTTCAAGTTTTCCTTATATCTCTTGACATTATTTAAGACACCTGGGGGCGGGGGTGTGGACCAAGATTAGGTCAGGTCTGGGTAGTGAAGGACGAGGTCACTCGCGGTGAGGGGATCACTATGGCTGAGCATTTAGAAAGAGAGCAGAGAACTGACAAGGTGAAGACCAACCCTTAAGGGATAGACAAAGTAGAAACTTGGAAGGAAAATGGAAATGGAGTAGCCAGAGGTGAGAGCAATTCAGGAGAGAGGGAGAATGTGAAGAAGGACGTTATCACCCCATGAAGTAGGTGAAGGCTGAGGTGAGAAACAACTGAACTTGCCAGGGTGTGGTAGAGCTGGGGACATAACAAATAGCTGTGTGTGCAAGACTGGGATGGGGGAGGGGGGGATGGTGGCAAAAGTGAAAGTTTTGAGTGACTCACCTGGAGGGGGATTGTCCTAATCAACTTTATTAAGGTATATATTTATTTTTAAAAGGTATAGTTTTTTCAATGGAATACTATTCAGCAATCAAAAAAGATAAACTCATGCCATTTGCAGCCACATGGATGGAGCTAGAAGGAATTATGCTCAGTGAAATAAGTCAGAAGGAAAAAGAAAAATGTCAGATGGTTTCACCTATAGGAGGAATATAGGGGAGCCAAATAAGGGACGAGGGGGAAAAATAATAATAAAAACAAAACAAAAATAAACAGGTAACTATAAATCAGAAACATTCTGCAGGGGAGGGGGAAGGAGAGGATTAAAGCAATGGCTGGAAGAGCACAAGGGACTACGGTGATGGTGCCCTGGTGAATTGGTGGTGGGAATTCTATGGGGACTACACCTGAGAAGAAAGCAAACATTGTACACAAATGAACAATGATGTAAAAAATATAGAAATAAATTATTAAAAATAAAAAGGTATAGTTTTATAAATAATGAAACTCACTAATTTTAATTGTATATTTTGATGACTTTTGACACAAGTATAGATAGCTTTAAAACTGACATGTTATGAATTACCTTGATATCTTTGCCAAAATCAATTCAACATATATATGTGAACCTTTCTGTTGACTATTTTTACCCTTTGATCCTTCAGTTCCTTAAACACATTCAGAATATCTTACCTCATGTCTTATCCAGTAAATCCAATTTCTGCACTCCATCAGAGATAGGTTCTATTGATTGATTTTTTTCCTCTGCACGGGCCATGCTGTCTAGTTACTTGCATGTCTTATAGTCTCCTGTTAAAGTAATAGAAGGTGGCTGTTCTGGAAGTCAGATTCTCCCCTTCTCCTACGGTTTAAATGGTTGTTACTGTTTGCTGCTGTTCTTTGTTTAGTGAATTTTCTGACATAATTTTGTTGAGTATATATAAACACATAAGCATTTGTTGTTGTTGTTGTTGTTGGGCACCTATAACCTCTGAAATCTCTGCTCGTTAGCTTTGTGGTCCCTAATCATAAAATTCCTTAAATTCTTGGAACCAATAAGTCTCCCAGCCTTTGCTGTGGAGTTCTGTGTATCAGCGGGGTAACACCTTCAGTATTCAATCAGGCACTCTCAGCCGCTGCGTTAGCCTTCACTCACAGCCAGCACGAAGAGCAGCCTTCTTACCGCCTGCACACCCCCCCCCCCCCCGCCCCGCCCCGCCGCGCCGCCCTCCCTCTCCGCTCCCCCACCCGCCCCCGCCCGCTCAGCCTCAGCCCCTGCCCTGTCCCCCAGCCCCCAGCCCTCCAGCCCCCCAGCCCTCCAACCCCCCCCAGCATGCGCATAGTCCAACCTGTGCTTACGTTCTTTTAGGTGTCCAGAAACACTCCAGAGTTTTCCAGAGCCTGTGGCAATCTCATTTCCCATGAAGTTATTGGGTAATCTATTAATTACCCCAAGCATTAACCCACAGATTCAGACAGCAGCAATGTAAAACAATTGCCCCTGCCTGTTGCCTGCAAACACCCCTGAGGGAAATAAGCTTTTTGCCCTGGACAAGCTCCCACTCAGATTAAATAAAAAGAAATCGTACGTAGGGTCTGTTTCAGAGAACCAAAAAAATGTGTCAAATAATGACAATTCTCTGGGCTAGAGATTCAAAAGATCTCCAAACCCACTCTTCACTGTTAGTAGTACTAGGCTACGGGCTTTTACTGTGATTGTAGGCTATTTTCAAAGCTACTGTGGAGTTGGGAGAAGTAGGGATGAAAACTAGGACAAATTAAAACACCAAAAGTTCAGTATTTTTACAGAGGTTACTCTTTTTCTTGAATGAAGTTTCCCCAATTTGTTGGAAGCCCTTCATTAATTTCCAGATATCAGACAATGTTGATTCTGACTACTTTTTTCCAGTGGTTTCATTTCCCTTGCAAAAGAGAGGATTTTTGGAGATCCTGAGTCTACCGTTCTTGCTGACATGCTGTCCCTTTGATATATGTCTATCTAAATATAAATGCCAAGTTCTCTTGAGTACTGTATCTTTATAGTAAATCTTAAAATCAGGTAGTGGTGAGTATTCTAACTTGATTCTTATTTTACAAAATTGTTTTGGCTAGTTTTCGGTCATTTGCATTAACATACCAATTTTAGAAATAGCTTGCCAACGCATACCCAATGAACCTGCTGGGATTTTGATTGGGGATCTACAAATTTAAAAATGAATTTTGAGAAAAGTGACATTACAAAATATCAAATATTCTAATTCTTGAACATGATATAGTACTCTATTTACTTATGTTTTCTCTAATTTTTCTCAACACTATCATTTTCAGTGTACAGATTTTACACTTATTTTATGAAATATATCACTAGTTTTAATTGAAATGATACTTTTCAGATGTAATTCTTCATTGCTAGTACATAGAAATACAATTGATTTTTATGTATTGATATTGCTAAACTCATCTGTCAATTTGGCCACCATTTTTGTAAATTGATCAATATTTTATACTTATACAATCATGTCACGGAATCTGTAATTATAATGTTTGTTTTTTTTGCTTTTGACATCTATACATTGGACTTCATTTTCTCAATGAAGTTGAGGAAATTTCCTTCTTAGCTTGCTGATTTTATTAAAATCATAAATGGGTATTAGTTTTTGCCAAGTACTTTTTCTGTACCTATTGAGATTATCTTATGGTTTTTCTTTTTAAATCTGTTAACATGGTAAAGTAAATTGATTTTCACATGTTAAACCAGTCTTGTACTTCCATATAAACCCTACTTAGCAATGATGTATTCTGGAACATATTACCAGACTTTATTTGCTGAGAACTTTTTTGTATGTTTCTGAAGGATATTTGTTTGCAATATTCTTTTCTTTCAATGACTTTGTATGGTTTTGGTATCAGGACAACATTGGCCTCACAGAATGAGTTGAAAATGTTCTCTTTTATTTTCTTGAGGAGCTTTTATAGAACTGGTATTATTATTATTATTTTTTAATGTTTGGTAGAATTCACCAGTGAAGCATTCTGGACTTTGAGTTTTCTTGGTAAGAAGGTTTTAAAAATTATACCTTTTAAAATATTAGAATGGTTTTAGATTGACAGAAAAAGCTATGAAGATCTAGGAGTAGGGGTACACAGAGCTTCCACATTATCTGCATATACACCAGCTCCCCCCACCACCCCAGCATTTCAATGTGGTTAGGAACCTGGGTGCAATCCAAACCCCTTCACTTACAGTTTTTATAGAGGTTTCATTGCAAAACATGATTAATGAAATAATTGGCTATTGGTGATTAATTCAACCTCCAGTCTCCCGCCCCTTTCTGGAGGTTGTGGTCAAGGACTAGAAGTTCCAACGCTAATCATGGGATTGTTTGCCCTGGCAAAGAGCCTTCCCCCACCCCTCAACCCCATCCTTAGAGGCTTTCCGAAAGTCACCTCATAAGCATAGAGTGGGGCTTGTCATGATTAACTAACACTCCTTTCACCTTTATCACTCCACTCCTGGGCTGTGATAAAAACCAAATGTTTTAATAAAAGGTGTTCCTATTGCTCTTATCCCTCAGGAGATTGCTTGGGTGCTAGCAACTCTGGTCAGGAGTCAGGAACAAGAACTAAAATGTGTATCTCTTTAGGTCACCATAATGCAGGAATACTGGGTAGGAAGTTTCAAGAAGCTCATTTCAGGTGACATTTATTTCCTCTGAGATATGGGAGGTACAATAATCCTGTGAAGAATATTGTAAGACTTAAAAGAATGGTGACAGTTTAAAGAAAAGCTGGTAAAGGCAAGGATTATTAAGTGGAGCTAATTAGCGACCAGATTGGAGGAATCATATCGGAAACCGTAAATTTGTAATGATGCCAATTAAGGAGAAAGGAACTTGGATGGCAGAAGTACCCCTGTCTGAAATGATGTCCTTGACCATGAGACCACCACTCACTAAACCCAAGGTTCATATACACCGAGCGTTGTTGAAAGTCACTCCCCTGAGTTTCCTCAGATCCTAGACATTCAAGCAAGAGTGCACCCCAGTGCTTCAACACCATTAGTGTAAGGTGCTCCCTATTCTTAGGTCTGGCTTTAAAGCCTTCCTTAGATCCTTGGCTCTTGTTACTCTATTAAAAATAGAGGAGAGTTCATCCGCGGCCAGACGCTGAGGTCAGATTCATGCCTTTAACTCTTGTGAAAGAGCAGCCACAGGGCGGGGACTCGCAGTTCCCCAAGAGGCACTGTTCCAGCAGGCCAGTTGCCTTCACCTGGTCTGACCACACACGAGGCCTTTTCTTGTGCGTTGCTTGCCTGGCAGGCCTTCGCAGCTTTAAATTTTAGATTTTGCCTACAGTCTCAGTTCATTACCTAAGTTTTGTCTAAATTTTATATGACAAGTGTGCTGAGTGACCCCAGTTAGGTCCCTGTTCTTCTTTTACTTCAAAGTCTTGAGGTTTGGCATTCTTCCCATCTGGGCCTCTTTCAGACTTTGCATGAACCCGTATGAGTGTTCCCAGCGTTGCAAGGAGAATTTTGGTTGAATTTCAGGCCCCACCTGCTTCCTTTAGCCAGCCACCCTGGTAGGGTGACTCACCCATCCCCCTGCACACAATAGCACAGTGCCCTTGGTATCCTTGCCTTGCCTTGCCTTTCTAACTTCCCTATTGACATTGACAATTAACAGTTGCTTTGCCTGCCAAGTAGTGTCCTGGCCTCTCAGCTGGCACAGTACAGCTGAGTTGTCCCCCATTCCACCCAGGTATCTGTAAGGATAACTAGTGGCCCTGTGTTCCACTCTGCTAATTCCTAAATCAATGAAGGTCAGAACAACAACAACAAAAAATCTATTAGGAGAAACTATATCTCTACTTGGGGGATGGAGAGGAGGGATTGGAATCCAGTACTTGAGTCTGCTCTTCAGGTTGGTTGAGGTGACCTGAGCTCCTATGGAAACAGAGCTGTGGTTCCCTACACACACATCAAGGGCTGTCCGTCTACATGTCCAGCGAGGCTGTCCATCCTCCCATGTACCTGGTGGTCATGGTCACTCCCATTTCCAAAAGACCTTGGACTATGCCCTGGGAACCCCATACTGATTGATGAGGACCAGTACTGCCACCTCACTGAGATGCTGCAACACTTCCCCCTGACCCTGGACCTGACCTTCAGGGTCTTCATAGAAAAGACTTCATGGCGGGTGAGTTCTGGGCAGTCTTCAGATCCCAGCATTTGGGATCCTGCATTAGAGTGTGGGAAGCATGAGCACATGGAAACATGAAAGTCCAATTTCAAAGTGACGCTAAGAAAGTTTTGCTGGAAGTCTGAAGCTGGTAACCAGAACCAGATCCGGTAGTGGGTCAAGGCATATTTCTCAAATCATATCCTATAAAACACTAGTTCCACAGGTCATTTTATGGGTGAAAAAAAGACTTTTTTGTGGTCAAATATATGAGTAATCCTGATTAGAGGCAGTTAAATAGATTATTGCTGGACTTCTCAGGGCTTTTAATATGCTAATGTCTGTAATATACCTGCCAGGGCATTCAGAGTACAAGGCGTTCCAGAACTTCTTTGATTACAGAGCATTTCATGACACAGGCACTTCACAGAATGCTCTCTGGGAAGGTCCCCATGTGGGTTTTTGTCTTCCATGTTTCCTGTGGTTTCTTTCTCAGGGATTGTCAAGAGGGACCGTGGGCAAGCCTCAGGTGCACACTGCCTAGGCCTCTCCACAATCCTGTGGTGAGGGATTGAGAAGCTGAGAAATAATCATGGAAAACACATGCTGATTATGTCTCCGAATTTGGCCCCTTTGGTACTAGGACCTGATTGATCTTGCTTCACACAGCATTTGATTCTTCCATTTTTGCATTCTCACGTCTGCTTTAACAATGCTCTTCTGGAATATGTTAATAATTTCCTTTGAAACAACTGGCCTGCTCATTTCAAAATGACAGCTTTTCCCTTTCAGCCCTTTTAATGAGCTCTCTTTGATTAAAGTTGTCTTAAGAAAAAAAGAAGTTCTCAGTTCTCATTCCTCTCCCACCACTGAGAGAATGCAAGGGGGAGGAGATGTTTTTAATGATGAGCCGTGCTTCTACTTCACACTGCTTGCTTGCTGGATCCAAGTGGACAGTCTCTTCCTACATCAAAACCAAGTCTGGGCCACTCTCCTGTGCAACCTCGCTCAGTCTTGAATGAACAGGCAAGGGTAGATGCTTCCCGGGATGGAGATGGCCCCTGGTGACAGATCCCTAAGGATAGAAGAGCATCCAAAGCCATAATAGGGGGATGAAGGGTAGTTGGAGAAAGCTGGAGACCCGAGTCCTCATCACTGCACAAATGAATTTTAAAAAAATTTTAAAGCTGTTCATGGCTTTCCAGTGTAAGTTTTCATGAAGGAGTTCCTGGTAGATCAGGCTTCAGACACCAAGGAGATGTTAAAATAGGGACTTTGAGAAGCCAACCATTTACTAGCCACTCTGCAATGTCCATGTTGTTGGATACAAGGCAACATGCAACCGTGTCTGCTGGAGAAAGAATGAGCTGGACCCCTGATCTCTTTAGAGCTTGTAGATGGATGGGTGCAAAAAAAATGACCACATAGTAAGATATATACCTGTAAGCATGCTGTACAAGTAAGCAGGATAGAGCTTAGAGGAGAGTCCCTGTGAGTTGAAGCTGCAGAAGGTTTTATGAAAGAGGTCACTGGAACTTCAGGTTCATAGGTAACAAAGGCAAGAGCCGAGCCTTATGTCATGACTTTGTGTTGCCTCTCTAGTCCCTGTTTGCCTTTCCACTCCTAACGTAAGTTTGCTTACAATTCTGGTACCTACCTCTTGCCAACACAGTCCATGTGCTTCAAGAAATATTTGGTCCACCTTAAGCCAATCACTATGCTCTAAACATTGGCCATATCATAATGATCCAAGTTGGTCCAATCAGGGTGAAATCCTGAAGTCTTGCTTGGGAGTCTGGGGCAGAAACACTTCCACTGCATGCCAATGACAGAACTTTGCAGCCCTTGTTGCATATTATGGCCATCCAAGGACAACAAGGGGGTCCCCTACACTGGACAGGTGGTTCAAGAGCTAGAAATAGTCTTTGATGACATCACTGAGCCTCTGGTGAACTCAACCTGAAGGCCCTCTGTCTTGTCATTCAACCGAACCCCCTATAACTAGACTAAAGGAAGTGATATCATAGAGAATATCCAGAAGCCCAGAAAATGGTTAGAAATAGGCTCTGGGCTGACTTTATTTTTGGGGGGGCTTTAATAATTTATTTATTTATTTATTTATTTATTTATTTATTTTTTTAAATAAATTTTATTGTTATATTCCCCATACAATTGCAGCCCCCCCATTCTGACCCCAATCCCTCCCCTCCCACCCCCGCCCCCCTAAAAGTGTCTCTGGTTCATAGTTTTTTGTTGATTTTGATTTTCACTTTCTTATAGTTATTCATTTTCCTGGTCCCTTATTTAAGTTTTCTAGATTCCTGCTATGAGTGAGACCATCCGGTATTTTTCTTTTTCTTTTTGGCTTATTTCGCTGAGCATGATCCCTTCCAGCGCCATCCATGTTGCTGCAAATTGCATGTGTTTATCTTTTTTGAATGCTGAGTAATATTCCATGGTATATATGTACCACATCTTCTTGATCCAGTCATCTATTTTTGGGCATTTGGGTTGTTTCCAAAGCTTAGCTATTGTAAACAGTGCTGCTATAAACATAGGGGTGCAGGTGCTCTTTGGAATTGATGTTTCTGTGTCCTTTGGGTAAATACCTAGGAGTGGAATTGCTGGATCATATGGAAGCTCTATGTTTAGTAGGTCCAGAAATCTCCACACAGCTTTCCACAGTGGTTGGACCAGTTTGCACTCCCACCAACAGTGCAGAAGAGTTCCTTTTTCTCCACACCCTCGCCAACATTTGTTGTTGCTAGTTTTTTTAATATGTGCCATTCTCACTGGTGTAAGATGGTATCTCATGGTAGTTTTGATTTGCATTTCCCTGATGACAAGTGATGTTGAACATTTTTTCATATGCCTGTTGGCCATTTGCATTTCCTCTTCACAGAAGTTTCTTTTTAGCTCTTCTGCCCATTTTTTGACTGGATTATTTTCTTTGTTGTTGTTGAGTCTCATCAGCTCTTTGCATATTTTTGTGATCAGTCCTTTATCATTAGTGTTGGGTGCAAAAATGTTCTCCCAGTTGGTGGGGTTTCTCTTTGTTTTTGTTATTGTCTCTTTTGCTGTGCAAAAGCTCTTTAATTTGATGTAGTCCCAGCTGTTTATCTTTGCCTTCACTATCACTGCTTTGGGTGATGTGTCTGTAAAGATGTCTTTGATGTGCAAATCACGTAGTGTTTCGCCTATATTTCCTTCTATATATTTTATGGTTTCAGGTCTTATGTCTAGTTCTTTAATCCATTTTGAGTTGATTTTTGTGTATGGTGTGAGGTGGTGGTCAAGCTTCATTCTTTTGCATGTAGCGACCCAGTTTTTCCAGCACCATTTATTGAACAAACTTTCTTTGCTCCAATGCATATTCTTTGCTCCTTTGTCAAAGATTAGTTGACCATAAATCTGTGGGTTTATTTCTGGATTTTCTATTCGATTCCATTGGTCTGTATGTCTGTTCTTGTTCCAATACCATGCAGTTTTGATGATTATGGCTTTGTAGTATAGTTTGAAGTCTGGGAGTCTGATGCCTCCATTCCCTTCTTTTTTTTTCAGGAGAGCTTTGGCTATTCGGGGTTTTTGGTGATTCCATATGAATTTCATCAATAATTGTTCTATTTCTTTGAAGAATGACATTGAAATTTTGATTGGAATAGCATTGAATCTGTATATTGCTTTTGGTAGGATGGCCATTTTAATAATGTTTATTCTTCCAATCCATGAGCAGGGGATGTCTCTCCATTTCTTTGTGTCTTCTTCTATTTCTTTTAACAGTGTTTTATAGTTTTCTTTGTATAGGTCCTTTACCTCTTTTGTTAGATTTATTCCCAAATATTTGATTTTTTTTGTTTCAATAACAAAAGGGATGGTCTTTTTGATTTCTTCTTCTTCAGATTTATTGTTTGTGTATAGGAAGGCTACTGACTTTTGCGTGTTGATTTTGTATCCTGCCACTTTACTGAACTGATTGATGAGTTGAATTAGCTTTTCTGTGGAGTTTTTGGGGTTCTCTATGTATAATATCATATCGTCTGCAAATAGTGATAGTTTGACTTCTGGCTCTGGGCTGACTTTACAGATATGATTCCTACTACTCCTTTGCACATCTGATGTTCTACAACTACAACTACTGACCCCGTGTCTCCTCTGGCCAGGCAGCAAGTTGAATACCTGGACTCAGCCTGTTTCCACTATAGGTGTCTTTAGATTGGATGACCAGCTCAACTGGGGCTGCTCAGGATTTTGCCAATCTTAGCACTGAAAATTTCACAGACCCTCAGTGCCAGCAGACTGGGACAACTGGTCACCCTACTTAATCAAAGTCTCAGGAGAGCACAACTGATTGGAAGAACCCAGGTCACCTAGCAGCAAAGGGAACTGAGCCTCTATACTGAGAAGGTGGATTCACAATATGGCTAATGAACAAAATCCTAGGAGGATAGTAAAATGATTTTGAGCAGCCAAGAAAGACAAACATTCTAAAAGCCACTATCGACAGACTTCCCAGGTCCATGAGCAGTACTGTTAGCCACTTCTAATTGGGCTTGTAACCAGAGCTTCCTGCCTGATCCAGGAGACTTTCAGCAGCTTCTGTGCCAGAGTCCCTGAGCTGACTTGGGAGGGAGTGCCCTAGTGTTGTTCATAGGATTGTAGATCGAACACATTTCACCTCGGGATGCCAGGGACAAAGGAATGAAAAATAGTGGAAGAGATAAAAGGGAGGGTAATCAAATTCATTTTATTAAGTGAAAAAAAATGGATTTAATTTTTTAACTCTTGCTGAGGTACCTGATAACCGATCCCCTGTTACACTCCTGAGAGGTCTGCCAGCCCATTCCCTCTCCAGCCTAGAATGTGCCCTCAAGCCATATTTGTGTTTCACAGTTCCCCACCCCACACCCAGACCTTAATGTTTGGAGAGGGGGGTGCATTTTACTCAAGCCTGCTGATCAATTGCTCAGTTCCAAGGGAGTTGGAATTGGGCTCAGAGAATGAGCTCTGCCACTTCTCTGTGAAGATGATATTTTGATTCTGGGACAAAGGTCCAGTAACCAGAGGATACACACACACACACACACACACACACACATCATCTGAATATATATCTGTGTGACTAATGAATAAGTGGATGAGTGGTACAGAAGATGGTGGTTTCATGAGTGGTTTATAAATAAAACTGTGCTGAAGCATTCAGCCCGGGGAGCAATTTTGTCAACAGCATTTACAATTACTGCTGAAATACATTTGACACAAGGCCCCAGCAGGTCTGGGTGGCAGCCTGCCTGCCTGCACTGCAGCAATGCCCAGCGTGAAGCCCTCTTTGGGGTGTGGCTGTAGGCACCCCACCAGCAACAGGACTTCAGCTGTAGGGCAAACCACAGGTACCACCCTCAGGGATAGATGGTCCTGCTCTTTGCAAAATCCTTCTACACACTATATCAGGTGAGCCCAGGTGAGCCTCAGGTAGCCTGCAGAAGATGGCAGGACAGATACTATGATATCCATTTTAGAGATGAGTAAACTAAGATTCCAAGAGTGTGACTTACCCACATCTTACAGTGTGTGAGACAAGGCCCAATAAGAAGAGATTTGTCACCTGGGGCTCTTTGATGAGCTAGAGAGGCCAAGAAAGGAGGTAGAACTGGTATTTGTTAAATTTCAATCATCAAAAGCAAAGTCAATAACTTAAAAAATATTAGACTATTTCTAAATATTCCCTATCTTTGGGCAGATTTATTTCATTCCATATAGAAAAAAATTAACTTGCCTGTAGTTGCCCAATGTATTCTAAGCACAGGGAAGGAACAGCTACCAAAGTGAGTTATTTGTATCAGCCCCTGGAAAATGTCTGAGGCCTCACTCATATCCCTATTGTTCTGCCTCATTATACGCAATCATGCTCAATAGAATATTACCTAGCCTGAATTGTCTTGTCAGCAGAAATCTCACTTTCTCCTTTGTATGTTTCTGATCCTCACACTCCCATAGCCATTCAGACCCAGTCTGGGCCTCTTTCTTCCTTCCTGAGCTCTCGTCTCTGCATAGGAACTATTTCTGGCTTTCTTCAAGTTTGGTTCTCACTCCTTCGTCCCCTTCTTTACTCCTTATCTTCACTAGTAAGATTCTTAGCGCGTGCCAGCCCTCTCCATCCTAGAAAGGACCCTTCAGCCATGTCTGTATTCCTTGCTGCCCTACCTCACACTGGGGCCTTATCTTTTTTGAAAGGGGAGATGTATTTTACTCAACCCAGCCGAACAAATGTCCAATTCCTAGGGATTTGGAATGCAACTCAGAGATGGTCCCTAACATCTATTAAATGGAGGGCTGGGAAGTCATGTGGAGGCTTGGGAGGCCATCATCAGTACCGCACGAGAGAAAAGAGATGCTTTAGAGAGAAGAATGAAGCAAAGAGCGGACCTGGGAGGCTCTGGGAGGTGGTGGGAGAAGCAAGTTCTTGTGGCAGGTTCTGATCTGAGAGTCTGTCTGGTCTCTTTGGAGCTGTGGAATGTTTTGAGTCAAACAAAATCCACCTAGTCTTTAAGCTACCATGTTGAGACTTCTAGGTGAAGATTAAACAGGCTGATCTAGCTCATTGGTAACTACAAAAAAACCAAGAGACCATGTGCTGATTGTGACAAAAGACACCCCCCAACCCTCCGTCCTCCACTGCAGACTTCTGTCTGGAAATTTGCCTACCGATCATGGGCAGACAAATGAACTTAAGAACCAATCCAAAAAGATTCACAACAAATGACTTAAGTTCAGACCACTTTCCTGCCCAACTTTTAAATCTCCCCTATGACCTGCCCCTGATGGTGAATACGCTTGGTCGTGAACCCGAATTACAATTCCAATCCTCCAATAAACTCTGCTTTCAATTATTTTACAGCCTAATAGTTTCACAACTGACAGAGCCTAGTTGCATTTCCTGTCCTTGCCCTTTTTAATTTCAACTGGGAGATTTCTCTTTCTTATACTGCTAACCAGTGCTGCTCTCAACCTGACTTTAATTTGATGGAAAGATTTAGCTGATAGCATCTGTTTCCATCTTACAGTCTTAACTGTGGCTTTATTCTGACTCTAGCTTTGCCATCTCAGGAGGAAATCTGATCTAATCTCTGTGTTATGGGTTGAGTTCTATGCCCCTAAAGTTCATGTATTCAAAATCCTAACCTCCAGTATCTCAGAAACTGACTGTATTTGGAGATAAGGTCTCTAACGAAGTAATTAAGGTAAAATGAGGCCATTACTATGGACCTTAATCCACTATGACTGGTGTCCTTATTAGAAGTGATTCGCACATACACACAGGAGGCTCTGTGAAGACAGGGAGAAGATAGTCATCGACAAGCCACAGAGAGAGACCTCAGAAAACGTCCACACTTCCAGCACTTCTTCTTGGACGTCCAGCTTCCAGAACTGTGAAAAAATAGCTTATTGTTTAAACCCCCTGGGCTTGTAGTTTGTTATGGCAGCCCAAGCACACTAAATATTCTGGACATCCATCCTCCATGCCTAGGGCTTACATTTCTCATGCGGCCAATCTTTGCCCCCTTAAGGTATCCCTCCCTGATTCTGCACATAACCCTGTCTGGGGAAACTTCACTTGCTAAAGTTCCTCTAGCCCCTTCTCACCCTCTTTCTCAGGCAGGTGCTGAGTGGCTGCCATGCATTGCTTCCATTTTCTCTCCACTTTTTTTCAAAGATTCATTTATTTATGCATACAAGAACTGAGGTACAAGCCAGAGGTGTGTGTGGGGGGTGAGAGGATTCACCAGAGACAGAGTGGGGAACAGAACAGGTGAATTGACTGACATATACTGCTGAGGGGAGCAGCGGGCAAGGCAGGAGAGGTCTGTTGTGCCATGTGGGTAGCTCCCTGGCCCGCTGGGGATCGAACTTGTGCTGCAGAGGCTTATGACAGCTTCACAGTGTTGTGCTTAACCCTTTGTGCCACCAGGGAGACCCCCATTTCCTCTCCATTTTTAAACTACTATCTCCCCTAGCACCCAGCTGAGTAGAACACCAGTGGCCTCACCCGTGCAGTGCCCTGTCTCAGTTGGACTAGACACTGTTGAGCACAACTGACCTTGGCACAGAGTGACCTACCAACATCTTGAATGCAAAGTCATCTTGCTGCCCAATCTAGTTCCCCTTTACAAACCCCCTTCACCTAATCCCCTCAGCATTTGGATCCCCAGCTCTCCAATCAGCAGTTAACCCATTTCTTGGCCCCTTCTTTGCAGCAAACCCCCAAAGAATTTATTGAATTCTCTCTTTCCAATTCTCCTCCTCCTATTCTCTCATTTTGTTTGAATGCTGAACTTTCCATTGTATTTTATTGTATTTTTTGTTTAATTAATTAATTTTTAACCCAGGTAACATCGGGGTATCCCCATAGGTCTTACCACCATAATGCAGCCACTGCCAACTTGCTATTGTATTTCACTATTAAGTCACTTTGGAGTGCCCAGAGCCCAGTCCTCAGTCCCCTGTGTTCTCCATGCCACTTGCTGTCTTGGTGTTTTCAGCCACCTCTGTTTTCTGAGTCACCATCCTGTTTTGGTGCCTTCTGAAAATGTATTTCTGCTTCTGCTCTCACCCGCTACAGTCCAATCTCAACACAAGAGCCAGTTCCACATCACTCTTCTGGCCCCCTCCCCTTTCGTTTCACTCAGAATTGAAACCAAAGTCCATGAGGTGGCCAATGTGGTCCTCCATCCCCAAGGTTCATCTATGTCTGTCCTCTTTCCCTTCACTTTCATTTTGCTCCAGCAACCTTGAACCCCTGACTCACCCTGAAGGCCAGGCAAGCCCCTGCCTTGGGGTCTCTGCCCTGGCTGCTTTGACTCTCTCTTGGAATGTCCTTCTCCAGGTAACTGTTTAACTGAATCGCCTACCTTTCTCCATGCTGGGCCCTGATATCACCTGTGCTAAGTGGCCCCCCTCTTTAATGCAGCACTTGGAGTACACCGGGCACTCTCCTGCTCCCACCTGCTCTGCTTGTCCCTCTGTCTGGTACACCTCTGACATGCTGTTTCCTATTTATTACGTGTGCAGTCCTTTTTGTCAGCCTCATCCCACCCTGTCACACTGCGCTAGACTATAACCCCAGAAGAAGGAACCTGTCTGTTTCATTCCTTGATGGAACCCAAGTTCCTAGAAGAGTGTCCTGCACCAAGCATGTGCCTGATAGACGTTGGCTGGGCAAATAAATAGAACTTCCCATTTCAGTTCTCCTGCCAAGGGCCTCCCATTTTCTAAAGTCTGAGGCTTTGGAGGTGCCTTTGACCTTGAACCTTCTGTTCCCTTCTTAAGTGCCTTTACCTATGGATTCCAGCTGCTGCTGCTTCATAACTAGCTCCTACTCACTCCTCTCTTCAAGATCCTGCTCAAGTTCATATCACCCCATCCCGATGCATGGTACTGTAACAGGCTGTAAAATGATCCTCTTCACTTCAGTGAATCCTGAAATCATCTATTAAATTAATGTTTTTTTTTTTTCAGTTGTGAACATAAGGTATTACATACAGATGTTGATTTAGAATGATGAACACCTGAGACCTTTGTAATGCTATAATGCAACTTCAATAGCAAGTTAAGATACTTTCAAAAATTAACTTGAGCAACAATGTAAAAAAATGAATTTTTTAAAATGCTGTTTTTATTCTATTCTTCACCCCCTGGCCTATTGGATCAAGTTCAGATGCACCTGCCTGAGAGCTGGGCTCCCAGGATATAAGCCTCTTCTGTCCAGGGACTGGCCTGACTGCGGCTGCGGCCTACCCTGTCATCCCCTCTGCTCACTGGCCCCTGCTCATCCACTGCTCCAAGAATGTTCACACTCGGGTCTAAACTATTCCCATTTTTCAAAGCCCAGTTCACACCTTCCCCCATGATGCGTCAGGAGTCCTCCAGTCTAGGCTGAATTATCCCCGAATTGTC
Organism: Talpa occidentalis; assembly: GCF_014898055.3. Lineage (NCBI taxonomy): Eukaryota > Metazoa > Chordata > Mammalia > Eulipotyphla > Talpidae > Talpa > Talpa occidentalis. The sequence goes on from NW_023601433.1 coordinate 21,726,705, forward strand.
ATCATGCCAATTGCGAGCAGCTTCTGACTTAAAGCCAGATTAATGCAAGAGATTAAGAACAGTAAAACTTTTTTTTTTTAATTTGGAAATCCAAAAGAGACTTTGATAGAAACCTTACTTGCTCTCTAGCATATATATTGCATTGAAAGTTTTCTAACTGTCCACGCCCAGCCCTTCTGCACTTTTTTGTTGTCTTCCTACTAATTTGGCATGTGTGTGTTCTGTATTTCAAAAAAAGTGCTAAGTTCCTTGAGGGTAAAGGCTGTTTTTTATACCTTGATTAGAAATGCCTCAGGAACAAGGTTCATTTATTCAAAGTCAACTATGTTCAAAAATAAAAACAAAACATATTCATAAATCATTCTAAGCAGGGCTGCCTGCTTACAGCTGCATGTCAGAAATACTTCAGCGCAGTTTCTGTTTTTCTCTGCTGATTCTGAAATCAACAGGACCCATTTTAGGGGGTATCATAATCTGAGATCTTTGCTTTCTGCATCCAAAGCCTTTTCCTTCCCATCTTCAGGCCTCCGGGCTAATCTTCAGTACCTGTCTCCACCAGCCCACGCTCCCACCAGGTCCACAGCAGGTGACTCTAACAGATTGTCCTTTCTGTTTACTGATGAACTGAAATTCATTCCCTCTGCATTGTATTCTTTCTACTTGAAGGTATGTGGTTTTCCCTTGTGTTCCTCATCAATGCATTCCAATAATTTAGAATAGAGAGTGGTTCAAAGCACATACTCAAGACATTATGGAACAGGTGACTGCTCTCTAAAGGGAAGAGAACTTGCAAAGTGGAAGTTTGTATTTTGAACCCTTTGCCCACCCAATTAATCAATGGATGTCCAGGAAGCATCAATCATCTTCCATGATTGGCTCTTTAGATCCCTTTTTCCAACCCTTTCTCTCCAGGGCTCCCCCACCTCTCACCCCTGCAGAGGTGAAACCTTCCATTTGGCCTTAACATTGACCCAACTCTGTTTCCATCTCCCTTTTCCTGGGACTCCCAGCACATTTGCCCATATTTGAGATCTGATTCCAGGAATTTCTTAGGATAACCTCTCTTTTCTGACACTGGAGCATCATGAATAATTTCTCTTCTTGGCTAAGAAATGTCTGGCAAGGACGTTCTTCCTGGGAATGGTTTGTCTTTGCTAATAGAGGTATAACTTAGGCCCTTTTTTAGAAATTCACAGAGAAAACATCAAAGCAAAACATTTTCATGAAGCTGAATTTAATCATTAGCAGGTCAGACAGCTATAGTGTACAATTTTGTTTGCCTTTCAGTGTTTAGAGAAGTTCTAGACCCAGCACAACTGCTGAATAATTGATTGACAGCTGGCCCAACCTGCTGGATGTTTCTGTCTGAATACAATGTCTGGAGTGATTTTTTTCCCAGGAAAAATTGTGATTATTTTCACTGCAATTATTCACCAGATTTCCCTTGTGTATTCTTTATTATACTATTTTTTCTCCTAAATTTTCATTTGTAAAATTTAAATACAGACAAAGTTGAAAGACTAGAATAGTAACCCCATTATACTCTCCACCTGGATTCAACAATTAACATTTTTTCCCACATTTGCTTCTTTTTCTCTGGAAGTGTGTACGTGTGTGTGTATAATAAATAATAAAAATGTAAATATGTTATATAAAATAATATATGTCAATATATTTATATTTAGAGAGAGGTTTATTATATATATATGGACATAGAGACATGCATGTCACTATGCCTATTTATAACAGTCTTTATGAATAAACTTTTTCTGCTGGGTGGCAAACTTCAAGCCACTTCATCCCCTTACACTCTAACCTGCATCTCCTAAGAATAAGGACACTTTTCTACATGACCACAACAGCATTATAATAATACTTTGAAAATATAATCTTAATAGCCCTTCATTTATTCTTAAGTTGAAGAAGCTTGTCTTTTAATCACACAATCAATTGTTTTCCAAAATTGAATTCTAGTCATCCATGTTCCCTACAAACCCTCCAAGTTTTATAAGTGTGACATAGATCTTTGGTTCACAGACAGCAATTGCATTCTCAGGTTCTGGGATGATAAAGGGGTTGTTTCCAGATCAGATGGTGTCCATCCTGAAGCAGGAGCAGGGGCAGTGTAGTTCTGGGATGATGAGGGCTGCCCTGAGCCCACACAGCTCTTGTATGATTCATATTTTCTTTCTCTCTCTCTCTCTTTCTCTCTCTCTCTCTCTCTCTCTCTCTCTTTCCTGTTTCTAGTCCCCTTTACCTACTTGCATTGCTGAATGAAAACCTATACATGAGTTAGCTCTACTCTTGGCTATTCTAAGGTAGGAATCTTGGGAAATCCTACAAAGCTCTCCAGGATTAGAAATCTGGCAGGGGGTGGGGGGCATGGAAACTCTCCCCCAATTACATGGTCTGCCTCCACAACACTTCTCTGAACAGTTAATATATATGTGTTTGTGGGGTTTGTAAGCTGATTCCAACTATCTCTGGAAGTGAGTGGAATATAAATAAATGAGAGACTGCCTCAGAACATATACACACACTTGATCAATCTTGATGGGGGAGAAAGGAGACTGTGGACCTGCAATGTGACAGCCTGGACCTGCCTGTACTCAGTGCTGCTGTTAACCAGTTGCACCGAAGATTTTGGATAACGCACCTGAATTCTCTGACCCTCAGGTCAACGTAAGCAGAATAAGGCTACCTGGTGAGGACTCAGTGAGAGGGACCCTCTGAAAGCACTTGGTAAGACTCCTGGAAGATTCTACTTGAATTATAGATATAAGGCCCCCCAGAACCCAGATATATCTGGGGGACAGCTAGGGCAGGTAGACCTGTCATGACTTCATTTATTTGCTGAATTGAGAGGCCTCCTGGGAAGAAGCTCATCCTAAAGGAGGGCAGTGAGCAGGTAAGGGGAGAAGTGAGGGTAAGGGTACTTCTGAGGTTAGGAACGCATCTACCAATTAACAGGAGGGTTCTCTTCCCTCTCCTGGAAATAGGGGAGGAAGAGCTATAAGAGAAGAATGTGCAAACATGAAGCAAACTGTGCCTTGTCACCTGTGGGGTGTGAACAGGGCAAAGCCCCAAGTGGCCTTTAGCTCTCCTGTCACTGAACGTCTGCCTGCCTCAGGCTTGTCAAGCCCAGGAGGCCCTGGCTGCGGCACAGCCACAGGGGTGCCCCCACAGGGGTGATGCTGGCGCTACTGAGGGAGGAAATAATGTTGCTCTGAATATAGTGGAACATGTGGGTTTTTTTTTTAAAGATTTATTTATTTATACATACAAGAACTGGAGTACAGGCCAGAGGTGTGGGGTGAGAGGATTCACCAGAGACAGAGTGGGGAATAGAACAGACAGACTGACTGAAATACACTGCTGAGGGAAGCAGCAGACGAGACAGGAGAGGTCTGCTGCACCGTGTGGGTAGCTCCCTGGCCAGGGATCTATTGCTTCATAGGTTGTATCTTAACCCCTTGCACTACCAGGGAGACCCACATGGTGCAGCAGACCTCTCCTGCCTCACCCGCTGCTCCCCTCAGCAACGCATTTCAGTCAATCTGCCTGTTCTGCTCCCCACTCTGTCTCTCATGGATCCTTTCACCCCCCCCATACCTCTGGCCTGTACCCCAGCTCTTTTATGCGTAAATAAATAAATAAATCTTTTTTAAGATTGATTTATTTATTTATAGAAGAACCAGGGTACAGGCCAGATTTGCAGGAGGGTGAGAGGATTCACCAGAGACAGAGCGGGAAACAGAACAGGCAGACTGATGAAATACACTGCTGAGGGGAGCAGCGGGCGAGACAGGAGAGGTCTGCCTCACCATGTGGGACCCTCGCCGGCCGGCTGGGATTGAACCAGTGCTGCAGAGGCTGCGGACAGCTCACAGCGCTGCGCTCAACCACCTGTGCCACCAGGGGAGGTCCATAAATAAATCTTTTTTTAAAAAAAAAAGAAAGTAATCTGGATTTACTTTAAAAAATAAAAAATGAGGGGCCTCCCTGGCAGCGCAAGGGGTTAAGCACAGCACTGTGAAACTGTCCACAGCTTCTACAGCACGAGTTCAATCCTTGGTCAGGGAGGTGACCCACATGGTGCAGCAGACCTCTCCTGACTCGCCTGCTGCTTCCCTCAGCAGTGAATTTCAGTCAGTCCTCTTGTTCTGTTCCCCACTCTGTCTCTGGTGAATCCTCTCACCTCCCACACCTCTGGCCTGTAACCCAGTTCTTGTATGCATACATAAATAAAATCTTTAAAAAAATAAATAAAAAATTAAAACACCCTATGATCAGCATTCCCACTCTTGGGCACCTAACCATGACTAGGAAGCCATGGACAAAACCCCACATGTTGGGTCTCCCTGGTGGTGCAAGGGGTTAAGACACAACCTATGAAGCAATAGATCCCTGGCCAGGGAGCTACCCACACGGTGCAGCAGACCGCTCCTGTCTTGCCTGCTGCTTCCCTCAGCAGTGTATTTCAGTCAGTCTGTCTGTTCTGTTCCCCACTCTGTCTCTGGTGAATCCTCTCACCCCACACCTCTGGCCTGTACTCCAGTTCTTGTATGTATAAATAAATAAATCTTTAAAAAAAACCCCACATGTTCCACTATATTCAGAGCAACATTATTTCCAATAACTAGGATGTGGAAAGAGCATAAATCTCTTTCAACAGACAGATGAATCAAGATGGCATTGTACACATAAACCGTGGAGTATGGTGTTGCCACAGAAAGTTGAAATGCAGCCATTGTCAGCAAAATGTAGGAAACTGAGAGAATGATGTGCAGCAAAGTAAATCAGAATGATAAAAACAATATCAGACATTCAGGTAACAATTGGAAAATGTAAAACACCTTCAGACACCAGTGGACATCATCAAACATGCTGAGGGCTCTCAGGTGAGGGGTGGGCGGGGAAGAGGCAAGGGGACACGGGGGTGACAGGGAAGGAAAAGACAACGTCTCGGGTCACAGCGAGGGGTTCTCTGGGCAGGACAGGGATTACTAAAGAAGACTTGGAGGGTAGGACATTGCTTCAAAGTAATCATCAAGAATTCTCAGGGCTGTGTGTGATGCTACCCTTCCCCCAGGCCCACATGGCACATCACCCAGGTGTCTCAGCCACACTCGAATTGAATGAGAAACCCTACCAATTGGGAGAAAATTTTTGCACACAACACTAATGATAAAGGACTGATCACAAAAATCTACAAAGAGCTGATGAGACCTCCCCCCACCAAAAAAAAAAACCAAAGAAAATAATCCAGTCAAAAAATGGGCAAAAGAATGAGAGGGATTCTTTTTTTTTTTTTTTTAATCTTAAACCCCTTTCTAGACTTTTCTTTGACTTTTTTTTTTAATATTTATTTATTTATTTATACAAGAACTGGGTACAGTCAGAAGCGCAGGAGGGTGAGAGAATTCACCAGAGCCAGAGTGGGGAGCAGAACAGGCAGACTGACAAAGTACACTGCTGAGGGGAGCAGTGGGTGCAGCAGGAGAGATCTGCTGCGCCATGTGGGACCCTCACCCAGCAACCAGGGATCAAACTGGTGCTGCAGAGGCTGCAGACAGCTTCGCAGCCCAGCACTCAACCGCTGCGCCACCGGGGAGGCCCTGAGAGGGATTCTTGTCCTGACTTTCTAGCTCCTTTCTGGAGCTCTTCTCCAACTCTGGACCAAGAACACCTTTGGGTGAAGTCCCAGGCATGATGATGGGGGACAAAGCGGGAGTCAGGTGTGGAAGCAGCCCCTGGGACTAGATTTTTGTCTGAGGGACTTGACAGTACCCTAAGGTGCAGCTGGAAGACCTGTGCTCATGAGCCTAGGGCTGTCTGGAGATTTCTGGGGTGTTCTCACCCCACCAGGGTAGGGTACCAGCACAGGGAGTAGTTGTACTGCTTTGATTCCAGCGGGCTGATGAGTGGGGGTATGTTTCACTGAGGCTTTACAGAGACTGAAAGGAAGTCAGTGATTCTTCATCTTTCTGAAGTCTTCTTTTTCACCAACATAGTTTCCATATGTCATAGGTGTGCAATCCATGGACGTTTTTCACAAACCCAGCACATATAACCAGGATCCAGATCAACAACCAGAAGGGGGACCTCTGTGGTGGCGCAAGGGGTTAAGCACCGCACTATGAAGCAATCCGCAGCCTCGACAGCACGAGTTTGATCCCCAGCCAGCCAGGGAGCTACCCACATGGCGCAGCCGACCTCTCCTGACCCACCCGCTGCTTCCCTCAAGCAGTGTGTTTAAGTCAATCTGCCTGTTCTGCTCCCCACTCTGTTTCTGGTGAGTCTTCTCAACCCTCAAACCTCTGGCCTGTACCCCAACTTTTGTATGTATAAATAAACAAATCTTTAAAAAAAAGGGGGGGCCAGAAGGTCCCAGCCTCCCTGAAGTTCCTGCTGTGCTATTAGTCAGGCTCCAGCCCTACCCTTCCAGGTGACCACTGTTTTGCCTGCAGTGTGGCCCAAAGCTGACTTGTCACTCCATCCTGCCGCTTGCAGAGCTGCTTGTAATGAAGCAGCACTGTGCTGCCTGCCCTCTAAAACTGGAATAATAAGAGCATCAGCTTCATTAAGCTGTGGTGCATATTAATAACAATAGTGTAAAATAACATGCGAATCGCTCTTGGAACAGTGCCTGGCATAGAGTAAGCACGTTATTAATGTTTATATTTTTAGGGCAATTGAATTCTTTAACCTAAATCATTTTGATGAATTAGTTTTCAGTCACAATTCAAGTCAGGAAATTTCCAGAAAGGCTGCTGCAGGTGGTTAACACACATAGTCACTGGGCGTGGGAGTTCTGAGCTTGTGTCATTAAGAATGGCACTTTTGAGGGAAGGTAGCTCTTGAACCACTGTAGATGGAGCTGTTCTCCTCCAAAGCATCCCCTCCCATTAATGTCAGTCCATGGTGGGGGCTGTGAATAGATGGGGAACTGGGCATTCCTCTTTAATATCTTCTGTTCACAGCAGCATCTGCATAAATGCACAAGTCTTTGCGGGAGGGGGAAGGGTCTGATTGTTCAATTTCAATGTTTAATTCTTTGAAGCAGTTGGAATTTTGCTTTCCTTTTCTCTTCTAGTTGGATATGTACCCCCACTGAAATATTTTAGAAAGAGGAAAATTGTTACAATCAGATTATTTAAAAAGGTTCAGTTGTGGGCCTCCCCTGGTGGCACAGCGGTTGAGCGCTGGGCTGCGAAGCTGCCAGCAGGCTCTGCAGCACCGGTTCGATCCCCGGCCGCCTGTGAGGGTCCCACATGGCGCAGCAGACCTCTCCTGTCTGCCCGCTGCTCCCCTCAGCAGTGTATTTCTTCACTCTGCCTGTTCTGCTCCCCGCTCTGGCTCTGGTGAATTCTCTCACACTCCCGCGCTTCTGACTGTACCCAGTGCTGTATAAATAAATAAATAAATCTTAAAAAAAAAAAAAAAAAGGTTCAGCGGTTATTGACAATATATCAGCAAACTGTACCTGGCTCTCCACTCCTGATGTCTCTGACTATAGCACCTGGTGCAGTGAATTTGGCAGCAGAAATACCTAAGCTATATTTATGTGTTGCTACAAATATGCAATTGTTTGTAGCGTACTATATAATCAAGAAAAAAAACCCCAAGGGCTTCAGGCATGGACGTATTACAAAGCTAAACGAAGGTCATGGTGCTATACAGGACTGACCTGAGGTCAGGTTATGCTTAGGGTATTCTCTTGCCTGTAAAGCTACAGAAACCATGCACACAAGTGGCTGAATGTGTAAGAGGTGTTTTAGGAAAGTAAAATGGTAAAAGAAAAGAAAAGATGGAGTAGAATGTATGCTACCTGTCCAGGGAAATGAGATGCAGAGAAGTTCAGAGCTGGGGTTGCATAGCTTTGACCCAATGAGTTCAAATTTCTGCATCTTCCTTAATTTGCAAAATGAAGCTAATTTACTGCCAGTAAATCACTTTTGATAGGAAATAATACCGAACTTTCAGAAATGTTGCAAAAATAATTCCCATATGTTCTTCACCCAGACTCATCATTTTTAATATTTTGTCACATTTATTACTCTATCTAGGCTTTTTCTGAACATTTGAGAGTAACTCACATATATCATGCCCCTTTCTGCTTTGATACTTCAGCTCCTATTTCCCAAGAACAAGAATTTCCTATGTAATCATAGTATCGTTATCAAAATCAGAAATGTGACATTTTACTCTGGGTTATTGTTGCTATAGTAGCCAGTGCTGTGCTGTTCCCTACAGTCCATTGTCTGAGTTTGTTAATTGTCCATTCACGTCCTCTACAGCATCTTTAGCCTCTAGTATTGGAATAAGTGTTGCATTTAGTTATCATGTCTCTTTAGATTCTACTGATTGGGATCTTCTCTTATCTTTCACAATAGTGACATTTCTGAAGATGGCAAACGAGTTATTTTATAGAATGTCCCTCATGAATTCCAAGATTCATTTATGATTAGAGTCAAGATATGTATTCTTCTTTTTTTTAAAAGATTTTATTTATTTATGCATACAAGAACTGGGGAACAGGCCAGAGGCGTGAGGGGTGAGAGGACTCACCAGAGACAGAGTTGGGGAACAGAACAGGCAGACTGGCTGAAATACATTGCTGAGGGAAGTAGTGGGTGAGTCAGGAGAGGTCTGCTGCACCATGTGGGTGGTTCCCTGGCCGGCCGGGGATGAAACTCATGCTGCAGAGACTGCAGACAACTTCATAGGTTATGTCTTAACCCCTTGTGTCACCAGGGAGGCCCGAGGTATGTATTCTTGACCAGAATACTAAAGCAGCAAGACTGTGTCCTTCCCAGGGTCTCTCTGCAGGATGTCCATCTGACCTCATGAGTGATGTCATTTTGCTCACCTGGTCAAAGTGTTGTCCAGTTCCTTCACTATATGGTAGCTAAGTCCCCCTTGCAACTAATAGCTATTCTTTTGAAAGACATTTGAAAACCTTGTAATATTCTTTCTAATAATATCCCCTCCACCAGCCCCAACATACATTCTCTAATATTCACTGATGAGTCTTCTCCATCCAGTCTTGATGTGATGGTTGCAAAATGGTGATTTTCAACTTCATCCTTCTTTCAATTGGCATTCTACTGAAAGACCCACCCATCTCCAATTATTCATCTACTCACTGTAAACATGGACTCATAGATTCCCATTTTATTCAGAATTTATTTTGATACACACACACACACACACACATTACTAGATTTTAGCCTTGAAGGGTAAGAAACCCTTCAAGCTGGCTTCTGTGAACTTTTAACATTCTTCCTGAGCCCTGCCTTTTTTTTTTTTTTTTTTTAGCTTTTCCTTACTTTCCATTATAACATGATATTCTAGATCATACATACCTTCTAGGCTCCAGTCATGAAATCAATCACTTTTCCAAGGAAACCCTCTTATAGTGGGGAATGATTTACTTATAAGATGTGCTTGTTACTACTAGGGTATCATTGTTCTGGTCCCCTTCAGCGGCCAAATCTAGGATATCTATATTTCTTTCTTTTAAAGATTTATTTTTTTATTTATACATACAAGAACTGGGGTACAGGCAAGAGGTGTAGGGGTGAGAGGATTCACCAGAGACAGAGTGGGGAACAGAACAAGCGGATTACCTGAAATATACTGCTGAGGGGAGCAGCCGGTGAGTCAGGAGAGGTCTGCTACGCCATGTGGGTATCTCCCTGGCCAGGGATTGAACTTGTGCTGCAGTGGCTGTGGATAGTTTCATAGTGCTGCATCTTAACCTTCTGCCCCACAGGAAGGCCCCTAGGGTATCTATATTTCTATATCTGTATCTATATATATGTAGAGAGAGAATTCATAATAATTATATATGTTTTATATCTGCAAAATATATTTGTTTGTATGTGTGACTATATATATAAACACAGATATACATGCGTGCATAAATAGGTATCTCACACATATATATGAAACGAGTTCATACTGTTATCTCTAACTCCACATCTATTCCACAGGAATCTTCCTTTCCTTCCCTCATTCCATATTGTGTCTCCCTTCTTCCATATTAAAAATTCTAGCTCCAAAAAATGCATTTTCTAATTTGTCTAATTACACAGTAGCATAAAATAGTTTAATCAGTCCACCCATATACTATGAAGAAAAACATAAAAAGAATTCAAAAATTGTTTGTAGTTCTATTACTCATTCTACACACAGGCAGAGGGAATAAAGCTCAAGTACTTTGTTTAACATCATGTATATTACTTCTGTCAGTGTGGCTATGATAGTTACATGAAATATAGTTGAATTCAGGTATTTCCACCAATTGCATAGATGGAGGCTCTTCCTTAGTCATTTTGTTGCTTTTCTCATTTATGTCTTGGTGGAGAGAAGTCCATTCTCCAGGAAAGGCTTATGATGCTCTTGAATTTTGAAGCTCAGTTCACATCTATTTGTCTATAGCCTTGGTCCTTGAAGGCTGGATACAAAAATCCTTGGCTTGTACTTTCTTTCCTTGAGTTTCTTATAAATGCTGCTTTCCTGTTGCCTGATTTATGTGTTCAAAAGAGTGTGATTGTTCACCTAAATTTTTGTAAAAGATTTATGTATTTGTACATATAAGAACCAGGGTACATGCCAGAGGTGCAGGTGTGTGAGTGAGAGGATTCACCAGAGAGATAGTGGGGAGCAGAACATGTAGACTGACTGAAATACACTGCTGAGGGGAACAGTGGGTAAGACAGGAGAGGTCTGCTGCGCCATGTGGGTAGCTCCCTGGCTGGCTGGGGATTGTACTGGTGCTGCAGAGGGTGAGGACAGCTTCACAGTGCTTAACCCCTTGTGCCACCAGGGAGGCCCTTGCCTAAATTTTTAACTTTCTATGTAACTTGGTCTTTTTGTCTCTAAAATGTAATAGTATTACTTAGATATATTTTGAAGTTGGTCATTCCAACCAATTTTCTAAGGTATGTAAATGGCACTTTTTCTCTGTAAGTTAAATTTTGTTTTATCTTTGGATTATTTTTTTGGGATTATAGGTTTTTACCCAGTTTTATTAAGATATAATTGGCATATAGCACTGTATAAGTTTAAGGTGTACAGCACAATAAATTGACTAATAACTTATGGAATGATTACCACAATCACTTTAGTTAACATGCAGCATCTCATGTAGGTATATTAAGAACAAATTATTTTCTTTTTTGACAACTCAGGATCTACTCTTAACAACTTTCAAATAGATTGTACAGAAATGTTAATTATAGTTAATATGTTGTACATCACATCTGGGATTTAGTTTTAATATTGTGTCACTGTTTGATGTTTTTGCTTTAGGGGCTCCAGTTATATGTAATTTGGTTCTTCTTCCCTGGCTTTCATTTCAACCACTTACCGTTAAACCTTATCTGCTTTTTTCTTTTTCTTATTTTCATTTTCTTAATTATCCTCTTACTATTATTCAGTGCCCTTATATATTTTGTATTCTGAATGTATTCTGAATACATTCTTTCTTAGGATTTTGTAATTGTTCTTTGTTTCTGGGGTTTTGTTTTTATTTTCCATTTCTTTCCTGGATTTGATCAGCTCTTTCTTCCTAATTTTTGTGTCATCTGTTCTGATGTTGAATTTCTGATTCTAGTTGTATCTAAGGGTGTATGTGAGTGTGCTTGGGTCTGCCCAGACCTGGGTGTGTCCAAATAGAGGATACTTTGTTCAGTTTGATTTGTGGTGTTACAAACTTTTTCTGCTCCATGGTTGGGAGAGGATTTATTAGTGGAAATGTGGATTAATTTTTCATCATAAGAAATGTGATTTATTTTGCTTTCTTTTTTGCATTTGCAGTGTGTGCAGTTGACTTGATGATTTTCTGTAATTAGGCATTTTGACTCAGGGTTCCCAGTCCAAGGATGTTCACTTCTACCTGTATAATGAAATGCAGTTTTTAATAGATAACAGTGGTTCAGGGAGAGATAGGTTGTCTTTTATTTCTGCATGATCTTTAATTTCTCCCCTTTCTTCTTTCTTTCCTCTCACTGCTAGGCTTCCAAAGGACTTTACCCTTTCTTTATTTATCTGACTTTGCCCAGAAGCAAGGCTTCTTCAAGGCTGCCACCTCCTGTCCTATTCTCTTTCAAACCTGTCCTCTTTTTCAATCAAGAGACTGACCTGTGTTCAGTTGATCTTGTTGTGAGACATTGTCTTTACAAAGGGACTTAACTCTGGGCTTCACTTAAGTGCTTGGCAACAGTGGAGGGAGCTTTGTTGGAATTTGATGTTTTTCCTTTATTCTACTTAAGTAATTTGAAGTTAGGTTCATGTCATTCTCTGTCCTAGGAATGCTGAGTCTTGTTTTTTTTTTTTTACCCTGAAAGTAGATTCAGGGTAGAGATTCAGATCTAGGCAGCTGCCATTATCCTCTAGACTGGGAAGTTCCCGAAATCAATTAAAAATATCAGCGCTAAATAACATTTCTTTCTCACTGGAAACTTTGCATGGTACAAGGGCATTGTCAAGGTTATACAGATGCTGTTACAGGACAGATCTGTCTTGCCTCTTTAAAGATGTTTAGTGCACTAATTATTTCTTAAGAAAGCAACATATTAAAAGGAAAAGATTTAAAAAATATAATATGCACACTCTATGGGGGGTGGGGGACTGGGAGGGGAGGGATTGGGGTCAAAATAAGGGGGTTGCAATTGTATGGGGAATATAAAAATAAAATTTATTTTAAAAATAATGTCCCAATTTAACAGAAATTATGAATACATTTACTAAGTATGAATTGTGTAACTACAGATCACAAAGCAAAATGTGGAGAAACAGAACATAGATTTTGTTTGTTAGGCCTCCCTCTTTCTATAAATAACTAAAAGCATTCATTGTCTGTGGCCTAACACATTTCCCACAAATACATCTACATTTTCTTCTTAACATTTTAATGAAAATGGATTCTGTTTTTCATAAAGACAAGTATAATGTGCTTATTTTTGGTTTTATCATAGGTCTGGCACATAATGCAGAGTTTTATTTATTTATTTTTTTTAGTTTTCATTGCATTCTGTTAAATTACCATACTATGTTTTTAAATGCTATAAAGAATCTATGTTAGACATTTGGATAAGGAAAACTAAACTGGAACCCTTTATATAGTGTTAGAATAAACTTTAATGCATAACAAATTCCAAAAAAAATATAATATACACACAAATACATATATGTGTGGATAGTTTTCCTTCTTCTTTCATGTTTACTTAAAAAGCAAAACAAAACTAAAACCTGCTGTTCGCGCTTTATTCATTCCCAGAAAAATGTTCCCTTGAAACTTATTGTTTCTGCCTCTAGGCCCCCACCTCAGCTTAAATATATAAACACAATGAAGAGCAGGGGTTCAGAGATGTTTTCCAGCGAGATCAGTAAGAAAACTGCAGCGAGTAGCAGCAAAGTCGGGTCCAGAAGGGGTTTTGAACCAAAAAACGCATACGGGTAGGTCCACAAGAGCCAGCCGGCTCAGGGTCAGAGCTGGTCCGAAGACAGGAGAGCCCGTAGGTGGCCGCGAGGCAGCAATGACGGAGAGTGTCCCGCGTGCGCGTGCACGTGCGCGCGCTCTTCGGGGCCCGGGCAGCCACCTGTCACTCACGGGGGGCGGGGCTCGGCGGCGGGGGCGACGCAGGGGGGCGGGGCGACGCAGAGGGGGCGGGGCGGGGCGGTCCCGGCGGAGGCCGGCGTGCTGCAGCCATGGAGACGCGGTCGTCCCCTCCTCCGGCCCGCGCTCGGGCCCCCGCAGCCGCCGCCGATTGGTCGCCCTTTGCTCCCTGACCCCTTCGCCGCCTCCGAGGCCGCCGCTTCCTGCTCGGGCGCCGCGCGGCGCTCCCGGCCCGGGGCGGAGCTCGGGCGCCCAGTGCGCGCCGCCTTCGCCGCCCGGAGCCGCCGCCGCGCCGGGGAGGAGCCGCCGCGCCTTCCCCTTCCTGCGCCCTCCCCGCCGCGCCCCGCCCCCGGCCTCGCAGCACTCGCGAGCAGCGGCGCGGCCGGCGGCCGAGTTGGGAGGATGCGGCGGCGCTCGCGGATGCTGCTGTGCTTCGCCTTCCTGTGGGTGCTGGGCATCGCCTACTACATGTACTCGGGGGGCGGCTCCGCGCTGGCCGCGGGCGCGGGCGGCGGCGCCGGCAGGAAGGTGAGTGGGACGCCCTGCCCGGCGGGTCCCCCCGCCCCCGGCCCCCCCAGCACCCCGGCCCCCTAGTGCCGCCGCGCTTCCCGCCCCGCCGCCCACCCCTCGCTCGGACGTGGCCGCGGGGCGCGGAGGGGGAGCCCCCGCCCCGGCTCTCTGCCCGGACCTCCCTCCGGCCCCCGCCCGCCCGGGCCTCCCGAGGCCGGGGCGCATCCAGCCCTCGGCGTCCGCCCGCCGCGGGGAGGGCTGCCCGGTGCAGCCCCGCGGACTGGGGACCCCGGGCTCCTTTCGTGCCCGCCCCGTCCTCTCGGTAGACGCCCCCCCTCTGCCCCACGTAGTTTAAGTTGAGTCTTGTCCGGCCGCCGGAGCCCCACCCGCTGCGGTGGGAAGTTTAGGGGTGAGGGTGCTGGAAACACAAAGGGGGTGGGGAGGAGGGGGGGCGGCTGCCTTCGCGGCTCGGCGTGCACGGCAGGGCAGGGGAGTCCAAGTTTCTTATCAGCCCTTTGGCACGAGCCGCCGCAAATCCTCACCTACCCCCGCTCGTCACTCGGCGGAAGGGAGCAGTTTGGGGTCTCTCTGCTCCTTTCCTTGCCCCGGGGCCGGGGTCGGGGCGCAGCTAGCGCCACGCGGGATTAAGCAGACTCCCCGGGGCGGTGTCAAGTGCAGAACCGCGGCGCTTTGCGCGGTGTGAGGCGCCGCGGCGGGCCCCCCCCCCCCCCCCCCCCCGGCGCCGCGGGCGTTACACTGTCCCGACCCCCTGCGCCGGCCGGACGTGGTCTGCGGGGTCCCCATTCCCAGCCCCACTCCGCCGTTTCGCGGGGATAGTCCCTCTTCCAAGAGTGTGTTTTCGACAGCCCCCAGGGGCCAAGCGGTCAGGCCGCCGGGACCCTTTACGCCGCTCCGGGCACCCGGCGCTTTCCGGGGTGAATGGGGCGCCGGAGAGGCCGGGACGGCGCCGTCCTGCGGGCGCTGGGGGCTCCGGCTGGTGCACACGCGCAGGCGGTTTGGTGGTTTGGTGGCTAAGAGGCTCTGAAAGCAGCGTTATTTTTTCCAAAATCCTGTCACCCCCCATTGAGTGTCACCGCAAACCCAGGAATTTCTGAGTTAGAGGAGGTGGACCACGGGTCGGCTCGTACCCAGGGAACGTTATCCTGGCACAAGCCAAGCGGGACTGGCTACAGACAACAGACTTGAGTCCGAAAGTCTGGCCCGTAAGAATCAGTGCTGAGGGTCAGCTTCTCAGAGGCTTCCTCCCTTGCTTGGTCTGTGGGTCCATCCAGCTGTTCCCTCATTTCTTCTCAGCTGAGGATATCAGATGAGTGGAGGTCTCTTGTTTGCTTTTTGGTGAATTTCATGGGTTTGTTTTATCTGGCAGGGCAGAAATGGAAACAGTCTTTCCAGGTACTGAAGTGGCCTAACTGGGTGCTGAGCTGACCGAGTATTCTAAGTGCCTCCATCCTCCCTCCCCTCCTTTTAAATGCACTTTTATTCTTGAAGGGTAAGGAGAGTGGAAGCAGCATAGCCCTTTGAAATGTATGGCCTTGCTAAATTGAAATTATTTTTAAAATTTTGCTTCCCAGTAAACTGTGCCTTGGTGGGTCTGCATAGCCTGGTGTGCTGCTGAGACCTGGCACAGCCATCTGCCTTTCATCCAGGAGAAAACCAAGCAAATAAGCCACCCTTGGCATCTCTTTCCTTGGTTTGCCACTCTCATTAGTACATGTGATTAGACACAGCAGCATGAGGACTTCACATCTGCAGAGATCAGTTTCTCCCTGGTGGGCTTCAGCTGATGGATGGGGTCTTCCCTGTTGACCTCTGAAGTGTGATCCTTAGTTAAAAATAAAAAAAATCAAGAACACCTAGTGGCTTGGTGGCATAAGGAAGATACTGATAATAGAAAACGTGTGGAAAATCACACGGATTGGTGACTTGGGAGCCTGCCTGTCAATGAACATAAAATTGAATCCTAGCCTTTAGAATGGTTAAGTGATTTGTCAGTTGAGGGAGAGGTGTGTAGATGCATTAGCTTTTGAAATTGTGCTTGAGGACTCATTAACTTAGGGTGGTGGGCACTGATAGAGTTGAAGCCCCAGTACTCTGTCTGGAGGGGCTGAACAGATCCCTCAGGCCCCCTGTTCTCAATTTCCTAATCTAGAGTGTAAAACAGTATAATGTTCCTTCCTCCCAAATTGTTTCCGTAGATTTAGAGACTAGAAAGTTTCTTTCAAATTTAGTTCATTCTCATGATAAAAGGAAATGTGTAGCTTGTAAAGTGTGGACAGAAAAAGATAATGAGTAACGCATGTAAAGGCAGAATTTAAATACTAGCTATACTTTTCTAGATATAAGTGGACTTCTATTTCTTGTCGTTTCATACTATTTAAGTCAAGACTACTAATTCCATAGTTAGCCAGTTTTTCTATGCCCTGCCATTTTTTCATGAGGTACCAGACTTCAGTGTTAGACATTGGGGGATTGTCTGATGGGAGCCTGACTAGTATTTCTGCTGCTTCAGCACCCCAGCTCCGTCTCTTCGCTTTGTGCCCTGCCTATTAAATAACTCATCTCAGAACTGTTATTCTCCTTTTGGCAAAATCCAGAAAACCAGCTCACCTCAGGAGCAGGTGCTGAGAACCAACTCTGGCCAGGCCTTGTGGCACAATTTGGTACTGAAGTTCCCAGTGTGTGGTCAATCAATTTATGCGCAATATTGTTTCAATTTATATTTCATTTACATTTGTGTAGCTCCTTCCTCTACTCCCCTGTATTGAGCTCTTTCTCCCTAAATTGGTGATTTGCACTTCAAGGATGCGATTCCTTTGAGTATCTTAAATGCTTTAAAATTTTAATCATGTTAAGTCTCCCCTGGGCCTTGGTTTGCTGGCATTGGAGGGAGCTGCAGAAGAGAGGATGGGGTTTCTGTGGAAATGAACCTGCCTCTGGATAAAGTGTGGCTATATAGGATGGAAAGGGAAGGGTTTTCCAGTGTGTGAAGGATGAGCTCTGCTGACAGAGTTTGTTAAGCCTGTGTCCCCGTGTCTGTGCACCCCACATCCTTGGGAGGACTTGGCCAAAGGGCCCCTCACTCCATGAACTAACACAGGTAATGTAGTCCTTGTTTTGGGGGTCCAAGGGTGGAGGACTGGGATGAGATACAATGCATTCGGGGGAGGAGAGGGGTCTCCTGGCTAGAGCATGGTGCAAGTATAGGGGAACATTAGGGTGTAAAATGAGAAGAATTTGGCACTAAATTGTAGAGGGCTTTGAATGCCAAGTTGACTTATTGGCTCTTAATTTGGTTGATTTTAGGGAACCACTAATGTTTTTTGAACTTGATTAGTGGACATTCAAACGAAGGGGAACGGTGTGAATCCATGTATTGACACTGAGTGATGCTAGCAGCCTGTCCCTTTCTGCTTAGTGACATTTATAATATACTGAACCTCTCTGACCCTCAGCAGCCGCCTCTTCATTTTTTTTGTTTTTTATTTATATATTTTACATCATTGTTCATTTTTGTACAATATATGCTTGTGTGCTTTCTCTGTTTAGGCATATTCCCTGTAAAATTCCCACCACCCATTCACCCATGAACCATCACCATGGTCCCTTGTGCTCTTCTCTCCCCTGTTCTGATCCCTTTACCACACCCTCCCCCACAGAATATCTCTGATTTGTAGTTTCCTGCCAAGTTTTTTGTTATTTTCCCCCCGATCCCTTATGTGGTTCCCCTATATTCCTTCTATAAGCGGAACCATCCAGTCTTTTTTTTTTTCCTCCTGATTCATTTCACTGAGCATAATCCCTTTTAGCTCCGTCCACGTTGCTGCGAATGACATGAGTTTATCTTTTTGAATGCTGAATAATATTCCATTGTGTATATATGCCACATCTTCTTGATCCAGTCGTCTGTTTTTGCATTTCCCTGATTCTTTTTTTTTTAATTATACAATGCATTGCCTTTTTTTTTTTCTTAAAGATTTATTTATTTTTATTTTATACAAGCATTGGGTACAGTCAGAAGCGTGGGAGGGTGAGAGAATTCACCAGAGTCAGAGCGGAGAGTAGAGCAGGCAGACTGACGAAGTACACTGCTGAGGGGAGCAGCGGGCGGCAGGAGAGGTCTGCGCACCATGTGGGACCCTCCTCCGGTGGCCGGGGAGCAGCCAGGGATTGAACCGGCGCTGCAGAGGCTGTGGGCAGCTTCGCAACCCAGCGCTCAACCGCTGCGCCACCTGGGAGGCCCGCATTTCCCTGATTCTAAGGGATGTTGAACATTTTTTCATATACCTGTTGGCCATTTGCATTTCCTCTTTGGAGAAGTGTCTTTTTAGTTTTTCTGCCCATTTTTTGACGGGATTGTTTACTTGTTTTTGTTGCGTCTTTGTGAGCTCTTTGTAGATCTTTGTGATCAGTGCCTTATCAGTTGTACTGTGTTTATCTTGTGCCAAGAATTAAATGCCGCTGGTAGGTGATGGCAAAGAGTAGGTGCTGAATGAATGGCAAGAAATGGAAAGAAAGGAGAAAGACAAAGAAAAACCTAAATATCCCTTTGAAAATATGCCTAAGACCTTAAGTTGACTTGATTTCTGGAAAATTGCTAATGTTTTTCTTTCTTTCAATCCATTCTTCTGATGGTTTAGTTGGTTCATTTAAACTCATCCTAATACCATGAATGGCATGAGGCTCTGCCCTTTGGGGAGTGGTCCATTCACCATGCATGCCAGTTCTCTGGTACCCAGCCTTGGTGTCAGAGTGGGGTTCCCATCCAGGAGCAGCCAACGGGAAAGTGGGTGGAGAACACAACATTCTTTGGTGGTCGTGTGAACAGTCAGAGCTGCTGGTGGACACATCGCTAAGTGGGATTCCCGATCAAGGAGGCTCCCCGCCCCCCGCCCCACGCCCAGGCTCCTGGCCCTGCCTCTCCCTCTGCAGCCTTGCTTTCCCCGGCAGGGCGTGTGTGGCTCGAGGTTGAGCATGAGCCATGCGCTTCATGGATATCAGCAGATCTGCAGGCGCGCTCGGGGGTGGTTGTGAAGAGGGGGACCGTGCTGTCCCCACCACGTAGAATCTTTTGGAGTTTAAAGAAATTCCATTTGAAATGAGAATTTGGAGCCGTGGTGGGAGGGCAAGAGCATGGGGGAAAACACCATATAGCCAGAGAATCTGACAAATGGCACTGTAATATAAACTTCTCTCTAAAGAAAATCAAGTTTCCCTATTCTGGAGTTGTGTTGTGGCTGCCTCCGGGTGCTCAAACATAATGGAAACAGATTGTGACTGATAAACAGTGCAGAAATAATGAGCGCTTCTCTTAACCCTCTAGCAGAAATGAAAGAGAAACCCGCACGGAGGGGTCCACTTGCTCTCAGACCTTGCAGTTGGCTGGGGAGACTTAGGAAGGTATTCAAGGTTGTATGCAGACTTCAGGCCTCAGTACATTTCCCCCCCCGAAGTTCCTGGTGAGTGGTGGGTGTCTTGTTGGGGTCGGAGAGGTACTTGTGAGGTGTCACAAAAGTGATTGGGGAGGGGTGAGACAGACATCATGTGCATATATATATATATATATATATATATATATATATGTATATATATGTATGTATAATTTCTAGTAGCTGTCATTTGTAATTTTCAGATCTCTGGGGAAAGGGAAGTCAGTTTGGGAAGATGTCATTTTAAAGCTGGCTGCTTAACTTCTAGCAAATCCAGAGGCAGCTGGCTTAGTGGAAGCAGGAGGTGGTGAGGCTGCCTACGGCAGAGACACAGGCACACACAGGAGTTGATTGTGAGGTCCTGGCGGGGATCCCTGGAAGGAGGCAAGGTGTCCCTGGGGGGAAAAAATCTGTGAAATCTCCTAGCTGGCCCAGCCGAAATCATGGGATGAGAAAATAGCCGAAACTGGTCAAACCCACTTCCCCTTTTAGTTTCTCACTTTTCTCCATGTGAATCCTGTTCTGGAAGCTCTGTCTGCAGACCTGCAGGGCAGATGTCCAGATGGAAACCCCGCTTCCAGCCATCCCACACAGATGACAGCAGTGAGTTACAGGTTGTTGAATAAATACCATTCTTGAGAAAGCCCCCCAGCCCCATCTGGGTCTTTCCTTCTTTATGATCAGCAACTAAAAAGGCAAAAACTACCATCTTGGGGGCCTCTTGCACCCCACCTTGGTGCCCACACTGAGCACTAGTGCCAGCAGTAGAACATGTTGAGTAGTACCCCTGTGAATGTGCCACGTGGATCACAGGTATTGACCTGGTTTCACTTCCCTCACCTAAAAGATCACCTTTTCCCTCAAGGAAGTCTTTGACTCTGTTGCTGTTGGGGTTCGTTGCTCCAAGCTGCTTGTGGGTAAGGTTTCTTAGGAGGACCTCTTGGCACTCCCGAAGCAAATCCTCCTGGGTAGGTCCCAGTGTTGGCTCATTCCAATGTAGGCTGAGGACAAGTGTCCTCAGAATAGACCTTGACCTTACTTTCTTAATTGGTGTTAATGCACAGGGTGGCCCCACAACAAAAATGATCCAGCTCAGACTATCAACCATGTCAAGATTGAGAAGCCCGAAATCAGAGTACCCACCGCCCTCAAGTGCCAGAACACATGTCCCGATCTGGGACCTTACCTTTGGCCATGTGACCTTAGCTTTGAACCCCAGGTATGGAGGTACCAGGCATTCCTATTCAGTTTGCCTGTCCTGTCGTGAGAGCCTCCTCCATCTTTATCATCTCTGAGGCTGTGTCCATTTCTAGGAAATTTAAAAACCAGGCTCATGTTTAAGAGTTTTCCCCAGGGGCTCACCCTAGACCACACAGAGAAGCAGTCCTGTTGGGTGAAGTTGGCAAGGAGATGGACAGAAAACAAAGTTAACCTTGAGGACACTGTGGTAATGGGAGGCAATGCCCTCAGGGGACTGATCTGCCCCTTACCCCCACCCCAACCCCTCCTCTCCGATGGCTCCTGCTCTCACTCTGCCCCCTGCAGCCCTGGGTGAAACACTTGGCATTTTTGCATTAAGTCATGTCCAGTGTAGGGGCCCTGGAGATGTGTCATTTTATATGGATTGGGTTTCTTGGCTGGAATGTGGATGGCAGTGATTCATCAGGACTGCATTTGAAAAACCAAAAACAGTCACGTAGAGTCTCACTCCTGGGCCTACATATAAAAAGCTTTCCCAGCCGTGGGGAGTTATGTGTCTTAGAGTCCTGCCTGTCATGAAGCAGCAGCTGCGGGGTGGCCGCCAGGGCACATGAGGTGGGCCAGGTAGTATGGCCCAGCCTGCCCTTGTTCACCCGCCCTGTTGAACTGTTCCTTCTGCTTCTGCCTCCCAGGAGTCTCTCCCAGACCCCTCCTGCCGGCCAGCTTGGCCTGTCAGGGCTAGCAGTTTCCTGCCTGGTGACCCTTATCCAGGAGGGATGGCCAGGATGTCAGGGGATAAAGCTGCTGAATTTCCAGGTCCCAAACCAGGACATGTGTTTTGTCAGGGACGGGGATTCTTGGGGGGGCATTGGTTGCTCTCTGGTTCAGTTTTTCTCAACTCTGGCATGTTTGACATTTTGGATAATTTCCATTGTGTGGGGCTGCCCTGTGTGTAGTAGGCTGTTTAGCAGCTTCTTCAGTCTCCACCCACTAGGTGCTGGTGGCACCCCAGCTCAGCTGTGGAAGCAAACAGTGCCCACAAGTGTCCCTGGAAGGAATGGCCCCCGATTAAGAACCACTGCTGTGGTCAGGGTTAACTTTGTTTTCTGTTTTTCTTGCCACCTCCATGTACAGAGCTGCCTCTCTGTGTGGTCTAGGGGGGGACCCCTGGGAAAAGCACTCAATTATCACACTGTTAGCACCCACAGTGTGCTAGGCAGGTCCTGATGTTCTCCAGATGTGAGTATTCTCCCTACTCCCAACAGTCCTCTCGTTTTACTGGTTCCTCTCGTTTTACTGATAAAACAACTGAACACTGCAAGCTTCAGTAACTGCCCCAGCTTTGTAGAGCTAGTGCTTGGCGGGGCCTGCCTTGTCAGCTGGGAGACAGCTCCTGGACGTCCGGGGACGGTGGGGTGGCCGGCAGGTTTTGACATCCAGGTTTCTGTTGGCTGGTGGTGTGGGAGGCAGCTTGCCCTTAGACCAGGTCTCACAGTCCCTTCCATGTGCAGGCAGTGCCCTCGTCCTGCTGGGTCATGGCGGGCGCTCCTGGAAGGCATTTCAAAGCAGTTGCACACACAGTCATGCTTTGATGGCAGTGGCGTCCATTTTGATGGTTTCTTCTTTTTTTCCTTTGCGTAGAGATGTTCTGTGTTCAGGTCCTGGCTTGTCCTGAAGACAGGAGTCAGCCTGGCCCTCTGGCCA
Source organism: Talpa occidentalis (assembly GCF_014898055.3). Taxonomy (NCBI): domain Eukaryota; kingdom Metazoa; phylum Chordata; class Mammalia; order Eulipotyphla; family Talpidae; genus Talpa; species Talpa occidentalis. Next base: position 21,749,193 of record NW_023601433.1, read on the forward strand.
GAGAGCAGAAATGAAATGCAAGCAGGCTCCGGTCCCTTTTGTCCATTCTTTCAACGAGTGTTTCTTGTGTGCCTACCGTGTGCCAGATATTCTGTTGGGTGGGTATGTAGGGTTATGGAGGTAGAATGTAACAGCGGCAAAATTCCTGTGCTCCTGGAACTTTCATTGTGGTGGGGAGCTAGACAAAAGCATGGTAGGTAAGTAAATTATAGAGTGTGAGAGAAGGTGCAGTGTGCCATGGAAAATCCAGAGTAGCGTGAGGGGATTAGGAATTGTTGGAGGGGGCAGCTGCGGTGTTATAATGGGTGGTCACATCAGGAAGGCGAGGTTTGAGCAGGGCTGAGCTGAGACTTGAAGGACATGAGCCTTTGTGGTGTACTTGGCCACAAGCCCCAGCTTCAGCCGTGTCCAGCCATTTTAGCGATCTCTGTACTCCTTGGTTTTCTTTTCTAAATAAACGAGCCAACTTTCTTTCTCCAAGGTTGTAGGCTTCGGTTGTCAGTGGTGGCGCCCCCTCCACCATGTGGGAATCTTGGGTCTCCTGTTAGCCACACCGTGTGTTTGGTGATGAGGGGATTTCTTCGCCAGCCCCTCCCCATCACAGACCTAGGGCTGCGCTAGGCACCTCCAGGGTGATTTGCTGGTTGACTTAGAATGTGCATGTGAAACAAGTTTGTGGCTTGATTTCTGGGCTGATCTCCATAAAGTGCTAAGTCGGAGTGGGTGAGCCTGCCTTGTCCATTGTCAGGCACACCATTACATCATACCGCATATTTGTAGAAGGCTTTCCACGCACATCATCACTTCATGAGAAATCCTGTCCAGTCCCCATGCACCTGCCCCAGCACAGTTTCCACCCTGAGTAATCTCTGCGAGCTATTGTTGGTGCAAATCTGCAGGAAACCAGAGGTCAGACACCTGCCTGGAACCCAGGCCCTGAAGAGCCAGGTCATGTTGAGACTCTGTGATCTGTGACATCTGTGGAAAATAAAATGGACATGTGACTTCATTGTGCACCGACACGTTAGGGAGGTGGAATGGTGGGAAACTGCAGGTCCCCCTGGTTCTCAAGGCAGAGCACCCAGTGGCTTTTCATAGAAACCATTGGCCTTGAAGAGGGGTCATTAGATGCATTATGGGGTTCTGTGCTGTGCCTGCAGCATGTTTCTGGATAAAACAACTGGAACATTGACATGGCAGGAAAGAAAGGGTAATTTTAAGGTCTGCAGGCTCAAGCGAGGCTGTTCCGCTTCCTCCATCTCCACTGCAGAGGCCAGGGCAGGGAGTGGACGAATGCTTCAAATGAAGGGCTTTTCTTTCGCAGCTAAACTGCCCTAGGAGGCTGGAACTGATGCAAATTACAGACCTGTGTTTTGGAGATGCCCATAAATTAAGTACCCTGTTATCAGTATGTGCGGCTGCTGTCATTTGGTAAATGGGATGGTTCTCGCACTAGGGGTTTGTACTGGTTGACCCAGCGTGGGGTGCCTTGCAGTCTCAGCATCATGGTTTTTCCTGCCTCAAGGGCTTCCTCATTGACCTCGATTTTGACCATTTGGCTTGTGACCTTCAAAGGGCCTAGCCCCTTTCCTCTCCTCCCTGCGCCTTGCCAGTCCCTATCCCTCTGCGCCTGTAAGCGGGCCCACTTGTTTTTCTTTTCTTGTCATTAACGATCACCCATTTCCCCCTTTGTCTATAATATACCCCTTTCCATCAAATCTAAAATGCTATTATTCATAAAATCATTATTTTATGTACCACTAGGAAAGAAAAACACTGTCCATTGAAGTATAACACAATGCTTTCTTATCAGGTAACATTTTTATTTTCTACTTATTTAAAGAGCTCTTTTAAACTTAATTAGACATTGATTTTTCCATACATCACTCTTACGCATAGATAAAAAGGTAACTATGTGAAATACATTGGAGTGAGATGTTCCTAAAACTTTTTCAGCTGCTGCTTTTTTAACTCACAGATGTTAGTGCCTGTTTGCCTCAGACATTGTCATTCTCTGTACCACCAAGGTTTTTGTTGATGCAGCATTTCTATAAAAAATCCATAAAAGCACTAAGAGCCCTTGATTCTGGGCTCTTTCCATAGCATGGTAATTATGTAGCGTTAGCCAACCTTTGCCTCTTCTGGGAGTTTTGCCTAATTCCCCCATTCACCATCCATTCCCGTCCCACTTGATTTGGTTTCTAGGGATTCACAATGATTTACTGCTGTTTCTGGGATTTTCTTCCAGGCTACTGACATCCATCCTGCAGACTTTGCCCCCAGTGTGTTGTGTGTTTGAGAATGCCCCATGGCTCTGGACTGGCCCACCGCATCGGCTGTATTACTCTCTGGGATTTAGCCCCATTTCACGTTGAACTCTGAAAAAAGAGTGCGCCTACGACTTGATGGCGCTATGGCCTTTCTTTTTCTCATGTGTCAGATCCTTCAGCTTTATGAGAACTCTCTCCAGGAGAAAGGACAGCCCTCAGTGGCACGTGTGTCTGTCCTCTTCCCATCCCAGAATTCAAGTAAACAGAAAGCTTCTTGCTTTTTACTTTTGAGAGAGGAGTTGCTGAGGAGCATGAACCCATTGGGATTCACAGAGGTGAACAAAGTATTCTGCTTCCTCCAAGGAGCTCGCTAGCACTGAACAGACCTATCAGAGAAAGACTTTCTAAAAAAGAATTAGGGGTAAGTTGAATAGGAACTAGAGAGTAACTGAAACTTAAGGCATTACTATTAATCTTATTAGTGTCATAATAGCTTTAGGGTTATGATTTTTGAAAATCCTTATCTTTTGTAGATACAAACTAAAATACTGATGGATACAAGGATATCAGATCTGGTGGGAAAATTATGGGAGAGCAAGACTGACCAAATGTATTGTTGGAAACAAGACTGACCAAATGTATTGTTTCAGTAGACTACATGTGGGGTTCATCACACTGTTTTATTTTTGTGTATTTTAAAACATTTCATTAAAAAACATAAGTCTGTGGATGTATGCAGCTTAAGTTAGCAAACCAGCTGAAAATTAGTACTTTTTAAAACTCCACTTTAGGCCTTTATAAGAGGTTTCTGCTTCCAATTTCCAGTGTTTGTATGGGGGAGCTGTGGCTCCTCCACCCACCACTCAGGACCAAACAATGCTCCGACACCAGTTGGGTTTCTGTAGTTCAACCCAATTCTGGCGCTTTCTACCTGGGTGTTAGCATCTGACCCCACAGGTTAGGACTCAATGCTGATGAGGATGAACCATTCAGAAATTTTGGGCATATTCTGTCTAGAGGTGACCCCTTGAGTACTGGCATCTGCAGAGTTGAGCAGGATACTCTTGTTTCCCCTTCAGGAACTCACCGTCAGCAAGAGAGAACCCTACTATTCTGAATAAACCAACTCGGGTCACTGAATAAACCAACTAGAGCAGTGACTGCCCTCTGCTTCAGATGCCAGTCACAAGCTTAAGCTGTCACCTGTGCTTCTGAGTAGCTATAAATCAGAGGTTCCAGCCACCCCCTCTTGGGCTCAATTAATTTGCTAGAATAGCTCACAGAACTCAGGAAACTCATTTACTCACTAGGTCACCAGCTTATCGGAAAGGGTATTAAAGCATAGGAATCAGTAGCCAGCTGAAGAGATGTATTAGGTGATGTCCCAAACAAAGAAACTTCTGTCTTTATAGAGTTTTGGGGCCTGGCATGGTGTCACGTGGAAGCCCATAAGCCCTCCTCTTTTGGATGTTTATGGATTCTTCATTGCATTGACATGATTGATTAACTCATTGGCCGTAGATGACTCATTCAACCTTGGGGACCCCTTTCCACCACCCTCAAATTAGGTGGTGGGAAATTCAACCAACACCCATCCTTAGGTGCTTTTCAACATAAGCCCTATTATGTTGGAAAGTTGTGTTATAAATGACTGAGACACACCATTTTACCTCTGTGACTGTGAAGCTACTTCAGGAAGTGAGGATATGAGTCCAGATATTATAACAGAAGGTCTTCCCATTGCTCAGGAAATTCCAGGGGTTTTGGAAACTATGATCCTGAACAATGGACAAAGACAAAATATCTATGTGAAATATATTTTGGTCATCTGAAGAACCAAATATACATTTTTATAATATAACCACAGTACTCTTGCAGTCAGTAAAGATGTACATTATGGCCTCCTTGGTGGCCTAGGGGTTAAGTAAGTGTCAGCGCTATCACCACTGCAATGTGAGTTTGATCCCCGGCCAGGGAGCTGATCCACATATAGCACAGCATACCTCTCCCATCTCATCTGCTCCTCCCCTCAGCAGTGTATTTAAGTCAGTCTGCTTGTTCTGCTCCTCACTCTGTCTCTGGTGAATCCTCTCACACCCCCCCCCCCCCCGCCTACGTCCTAGTTTTTCTACGCAAAAACAAACCAACCATTCTATTTAAAAAAAAAAAAAAAAAGATGTACATCAGCCTCTTCTGTAGTTTGGGAATATCCAGCTGTGATTCTTTTCAAAGGATGCTTCAGAGGTTGCCTATGATTCAGAATTGTCACCAGTATCACCAGGAAAATACTCTTACATTTGGGGCCATTTCCTATGTAAAAAGGCTCTTAACTTCTGGAAATTGCTGATCCTGGTGAGCCATGTGGTGGGGGAGCTTCAGTGCAGGTGGTCCTGAGATCACCCCTGCTTAGGCAGCCTGCTCAGTGGCCCAGACACCCTGTTACACACCAGAGTTTGCTCTAGATATCTCATTGTATTGACAACACCCTTCTTTTGAACAGGTGCCTTGAGGGCAGAAACCATGTCCTCTGTCAGTCCTGCCAGCCTTTCATTCATCCCAGGCAAATGCGCTTGCTGTCATGAGCGACGTGTTAGGGACTGGGGACAACTTGGGAAGCCAGGAGGGAGACCTTTAGTAAAGAGCTATTATTTCTTTTTCTTTCCCGCAGGATGTTGTTGCTAAAGCTTCATATTTTAAGTTGTATTTATAAATGAGAGATTTTTGGCAAATTTATAATATGGTGTATTTTCTGTAAGGTATAATTCGGGGTACTTCAAATTTCTATCAGTCTTGTCGCTGAGCTGCCTGAAACACTTTAGCGCCATTGCTCATTTATCTTTCGTTTTACTGTGCCTGGAAGAATATCAGGAACTGGGTTCTTCCTGCATTTGCATGTACAGTTGCCTATGGATCACAAAGTTATTAACCTGCCCCACAGGCAATGCAGCAGCAAAGTTGGGGCTGGACTGTTAATGTTTCCCCCATTACCTGAAATATGGCGTTGGGGAAAGTCAGCTGTGGCTGGCCTGGTCTTAGAGCTGGAGCCTCCGAGTCGTCAACAAGTCACGGAATAGCAGGCTTCTCTCCTGCTGATGCCCAGCTGCTCTGCAGCCCGGCGAGGTGGTGACTGCCGGGGCTGGTGATCATCTCCTTCACCTCTGTTAATTGTGAATGCCTGACGTGGATGCACCAGCAGGAAGTTAGGAGGGGGCTATAGCCTGGCTTTTGGGTGGTCTGAGCTCCAGACCCGAGGCTGGGTGTCATGTGGTTGCCCAGGCCTCCTGAGTGGGCTCGTGGAGGCAGGTGGGCCTCACGTGGAACCCCTGTGCAGAGGACTGCTGAGGCTGTCCTCCATCCGTCCTCTGGTAACTCACAAGGCTACGTGCCAGTCTGCGTCGAGAAATAATGTGGGTCACGAAGCGCACATTTACCTCCAAAGATGTGTGTAGAGTCTCTTTTGTTTTCAAAAGAAAAGAAATGTAGGTAAAGGATCCCCCATCCCTGAGGATAAATCTGACTTGGCATATATCATTTTTGCAGTAGTGTTTGTATTTAAGACATGGGTTTTAGTTTAAAGCATTTTTCTCACTAACCATTGGAGAGCACGTGGTAGCATATCATCTGTACCGGCCCCACAGGGGTTTTTCTGGTGATCTAATATATCTAGGTTTTCACTCCAAAACTGCAAAGGCCTGGGTGTCCTTTTCAGCTGTGCTGTAATTGTTTAAAAGCAAAACTCTCCTTGGTGCTAGGAGTTTTTCCTTCTAGGTTTCTGCTGAAGGGAGGAGGCTTCTTGGAGGGCTGTTGTGTGTCCAGAGTCTGGCTGCCTGGAGGACTTTGTCTCCATGACCCAGGCCCCACCATGGATGTGGGCTGATTTCTAAACATTGGTAGCTCTGCTCATTTGCCCACTATGTGTTGGTACTGGAGGGTATTGAGTCTCAGCGGGGTGCCCAGCCAATCTGCTTTGGGGCAGTTGAACCATTTTGCTTGGTCCTGGCTTTGACCTTGTGGGTCTACCCTAGGAGCCCAGGGCTGCTGTGCAAAGAAACTCTTGGTGCAGCTGGCTCTGGGGTGATGTGATTGGGGGAATTCTTAGCACAGGGTCCAGGTTTGAATTCTGGTATCTCCAGTTAGCTGGGTGACCTCAGACCAGTGACTTAATCTCTTCGGACCTCAGTGTCCTCATTTCCCTAATTCAGAGGGTGGTTTAGTAAACAATAAATCAGATTAGACCCTGGTATATATGTAGTAAGTGCCAGGTGCTGGTGTGTCTCTGTGAGAGCAAGAGGGGTGGGTGCCTCTGAGGGTGGGGCTGTCCCAAGTGGCAGGCATTCACCAGGCGGTGGGGACAGCTCTCTGCCACTTCTTCCCACCCTCCCAGGGAACACCTACCTCCATGGACCGTGCCATGTATAGAAGGGACTCCTGCAGTCCATGCTTCTTTGATACTGGGGAACGGGCCCCAGAGCAAGTGGGTGAGAGGGGCAGGGTCCCCTGGCAGCTGGGCTGAGCTCAGGGGGAGCTGGTCTGCTGGAAGCCTGCCAGGAAGCCCCTATAGGCCCATGCCGCCCTTCAGTGTGTGCTTCCTGAGAAATGATTTCCCAATTTTACCCCTTAATCTCTTGTAATGTGTTTTTGAAAATTATACCAGGATGTGGTTTTTAACAATGTGACTCTATAATTAATATTTTAACTCTAATTGGTAATTGATTTTTCAATATCTTGAGCTGTTATTATCTGAATACAGCGTGTTATTTGAAAACTTTTCCATGAGGTTTTAATTAGTAAATGTTCTTTTAGTTTCATTAGTTCAGTTTCTGGCTTACTTTTGAAACTGTAGGTGAGTGACAAGTAGAAGACAAATTAATAGCCGTGGCAGTGCAACAAAGCCCCGCTGTGAGGGCTGAGGACTGGCTCTGTCAGTGAGCGCGGGGTTTGTGTGTTTCTCTTATGGCGCCGATTAAGACAACCATGAACTCAGTCGTAGATGAATAGATGTGCTTGTGTGATGACTGGAAGGAAACCCAGTCATCAGACTGGGTTTGGTTGTGCGGATTGAACCAGCCTGACTGTGACGTTAGACCTGAGTTCGAATCCTGCTGTTACTACTTTATTAGCCTCCATTTCCTCATCTGCTAAAATGGGGCTGATGGAAATTAGTGAGATGATGGAGGTGATGCCGAGGCAGTTCAGTGAGGGCTTTTATCACTATTGGCATGTGTGCTTTGTCTCCTTTCAGAGATGCTTCAGGGGCCGGCTGGGGGTGAAGCTTCTCTTTCACTAAGTGGACATGCTTGGGGGAACAGACGTCCAGGCAGAAGGTGACTTCATGGTGTGACTTGTGGATGTGGAGTGTCAATCAGGTGCAGGGTCCCCTGGGCAGGGGGCACTTTCCCTTCCTTGGTGGCCTGTCTCCCTCTCGTAGGCTGTGTGGAATCTCTGTGGACCTGAGACTCCCCTTTCTTTGTTTAAGGTGAGCATGTGGTGCTGGGTGAGGCCTGGAGAGTCACAGTTGAGTCTCTAAGATACTGTAATTGGCCAAAGTGCAATGTCCATTCCCGGGGCTCTGAGGACAAAGCAGAGCTAATGGATTAATGGGCAGGACAGAGCGAGCTGATGGCGTGCTAATTTCACGGTTGTCCGGCTTCAAGTCCCTCCTTAACTGTTCCACAGACATTCAGATGGTAACCTCCACCCGAGGCCTCTGGTGCTGGCCCACCCCTGTGCGACCCTCCGGTGCCCCCTGACCGCAGCTGTGGGCTCCCCTCTCCTTTACCCTCAGGGCTGACTGGGCAGAGACTGGCTCAGGTACCCTCCATGATTTCTGTGCTAGGTATCTCTCCAGGAAGGGAGTGTGGCCGAAAGCCCGGTTCCAGAGGTCTGCACGTGTGGACTCCTGGAAAACTGGCATTGTCCGGGGTGACAGTCCGGAAGCCACATGCGCAGAAAGTATACATTTCAGTGCTAATTTGATGATGGAGGAGGGCGGGGGATGATGAAGGCTAAGAGGTGACCTTTAAAGGTGGCCTGCAGCCCTCTGAAACTCGCAGCACACTGACATGTTGCAAGATTTAGAGCCCCCATTTGAGAGTATTGGTCTTTTCCTTTCACAGGGCTGTCCAGGCTGTTAAATGGTGCCCAGAGAGTACAGAGGCAGTGGTCAGCTTTCAGCATCCAGTTTCTTCAGGGTGATGACAGGAGGCTTGCTACGTTTTTATTTGGTGTCTTTGGAGCAATTGCCACTGACTGCAGCTGTGTGTATGTGACGGTGTTGAAGATCCTGTGGGCGTCTCTAGCCCTTCTCTGGGGAGGGGCCGCACTGTCCTATCCTGTGCCCTTGGTGGGCATAGGGAGGTGCCCAAGACAAAGGGGAGGGGAACCAAAGTTGTGGGGAGGCCTGAGCTCTTCCCTGCAGCTCCTTGGTATTGGGCCATGGGGTGTGCGTGGGGGGTCTACATCTCCACGGACCTGGTCGTCTGGCAGAGCGCAGGGCTCGAGCCGCTCCTCATCCCTGGGTCCCTGACCTTTTGCTGTTGTCACCTCTAGGGCTTCCCCAACCTGCTGAGCCCCTCATGTGATTTTCACTTGATCTCCTGCATCCCACTGGACTGTGAACATCTTCAGGGCCCGCCTGTGCTTGGCTACCCTCTCCTTCCTCTGCGTTAACATCTGTGTTGTGCTGGACCCCGAGAGGCTGTGGGGAGTCAGGCAGACATGGGCAAACCATGTCAGTTTGGGCTATCACTAAGCGTGGGTGGGGAGGTGGGAGTGACTCAGATGACCATCAGAAAGGGCTGAGCAGGGACTTTGCGGGAGAACTGGTGACTAGAGGCATCCAGTCATGAACATGTAATGGAAGACTGGTCAGGCGTGGAGAACATCATGTGCCGTGGTCTTGGGGCCAGAATGAGCTAGTCATTCATGGGCAAAGGAGAGCAAAAAGGCTGGAAAATGCAAGCATGATGGGCAGGGGTGATGCGCGGCTGGATGGTGTTTGGGCATGGTAAGGAAAAGAATAAAGGAATTTATTTTTGTGTGTTGTTGTAGTCCCCCAGCGGTCAGCACATGGTTGGTGGTCTGGAAATATTGGTGAGTGAGTTGAGGCCCTGACTGGTGCCCCCACTCCAGCCTGGGCTCTGGGGCCACTGGGCTGCTTACAGGGGAGGGCATGCTGTGCTTTTATCATGCACCCCAGCTACTGCAGTCCTGCTCTGCTGGGCTCTCCTGCTGCTGGGTAACTTGGCTCTCAAGTCCTTTTGCCCCTTTCCACACTGAGTTCCTGCTCTGTAACAGCTGTGGTCTCGCAGAGTAGTTAGGGCAGGCAGTCACCATCCTTTCTGGGTGCGAATCTGGCTTTTCCCCAAGTGCACTGTGAACATGGACTTAGAGGAGATTAGAGTGTCTGCCTTTTCCTCCAGAAATGCTGCATTGCCGTCACAGCCGAGCGGGCCCCAGCTGTAGTTGTGAGTTAAGCTATTAAATCATTGCGCCTTAATCGGTGGAGGTGCTGCTTCACCTCAGCTGAGGAGTGGAGAAAAACTGTGCAGGGGTGCTGAGGTATAGGAGAGAGATACTGAGCAATAGAATCATAAATTGTTTTTAAGCAGTCTCATCCCTTCCGGCTGCATTTAGAAAGGAGTTTTTCATTATTAACCCTCCTCCCACCAATTGATCATTCTAAAATGGTTCTGCATTTAGATGGCGATCCTTAGACAATCACCTGGGTGGACGTGGTTCCCGAGCACCTGCCTGTGTAGGGGCACGCTGCTGGATGCGGGGTCAGGTAGCTGATGTGCTTTGACTCCTCACAGCCCTGATTTTTTCCAGCTACTTGTTACTGTTTATTTTACATGATTTGTGCTGCAGGTGGTCACTTACGTGATAATCCTGTGGGTATAGAGCGCCGACTTCCGGCCTAGGGGTTGGAGGTGTGAAGCATTTGACAGAGGTGGATAGAGGTGGATTTCTATTTGTGAAATGTTGGGGCACCTCCAGGCAATACCGGGAGCCCACAGGGGTGGGCACACAATCTGTTCACACTTCAGCCAGTGCCCCTAAGATAATTTGACACAGCTTACTAAAGGGAGTGAGCTCTTAAGGAGCATCTGGTGGAGCCACTGGAGAAGAGTTGGAAGCCAGTGTGCAGAGTTCAGAGAGGAGCCTGGGTGCCTCGTGATAGGGGAGAGGTTTGTTCCCCTTCGTGAAGTGTAAAGAGCCAGTGTTAGGATTTTGTTCCAGGACCTGATGTTCTTAGGATACAAGGAGAGGAGAACAAGAGAACACTGTGTCCTCAATTTTTTGGCGAGTTTGGAGGTACAAGGTAGTATGAGACCCTAGGGCTGACATCTGGAGTCACTCGAGTGAGACTGGCGGAGTGACTGGCGAGTGGCCGAGCTAGTTCAGCCTTTAAAACCCCAAAGATGAGTAATATTGTGTATATGTACCACATCTTCTTGATCCAGTCATCTATTTTTGGGCATTTGGGTTGTTTCCAAAGCTTAGCTGTTGTAAACAGTGCTGCTATAAACATAGGAGTGCAGGTGCCCTTTGGAATTAATGTTTCTGTGTCCTTTGGGTAAATACATAGGAGTGGAATTGCTGGATCATATGGAAGCTCCATCTTTAGCAGGTTGAGGAATCTCCATACAGCTTTCTGTAGTGGTTGGACCAGTTTGCACTCCCACCAGCAGTGCAGGAGAGTTCCTTTTTCTCCACAACCTCGCCAACATTTGTTGTAGCTAGTTTTTTTAATATGTGTCATTCTCACTGGTGTGAGATGGTGTCTCGTAGTTTTTGATTTTCATTTCCCTGATTACGAGTGATGCTGATCATTTTTTCATATGCCTGTTGGCCATTTGCATTTCCTCTTTGGAGAAGTTCCTTTTTAGCTCTTCCGCCCATTTTTTGACTGGATTATTTACTTGGTTTTTGTTGAGTCTCTTCAGCTCTTTGTTGATTTTTGTGATCAGTCCTTTATCATTAGTGTTGTGTGCAATCAAAAAAGATAAACTTCTGCCATTTGCGGCAACATGGATGGAGCTGGAAGGGATCATGCTCAGCGAAATAAGCCAGAAAGAAAAAGAAAAATACTGGATGGTCTCACTCATAGCAGGAATTTAGAAAACCTAAATAAGGGACCAGGAAAAAGACTAATTATAATAAAGTAAAAATCAAAATCAACAAGCAACTATAAACCAGAGATACACTGGTGGGGGGGAGGGATTAGGGTCAAAATAAGGGGGTGGGAATTGTGTGGGGAAGATAACCAAGATGAAAATGCATTCATTGGGCAAAAATGAAAAATGTAAAAATTATATAAAATAAGATAAAAATAAAACCCGAGAGCACCTCCTAGTCATTCTGCCAGCCCATTAGTGGAGGACTAGGGGGAGGGTGGAAAAATGCATAATTCAAGGGAAAAGGAGAGCACAGGGTCAGAGGCAAGCCTGGAGGAAGAATTTCCTACAACCTAAGCTGCCCTTTGGAGATTGGAGCTTGTTCTCTTTCTCATTTGGGGGTGCTGGTGGTGGTCTTCGTGGCTGAGGAGGAAAACAATTGTACAGGGAGCAGTTTTCTTTGTGTGCTAAGAGGATTTATTTCTTTTCACTCCTTGCTCCTCCCTGGTTTCAGCCCTGCACAGGACATAACTTTTGCAGAATGAGGATTCTGTTGCAGACTAACTCTCCTCGGCTGGGTCTCTTGGAGAAGTTAATAATACATTATCCATAAAGCTTGTTGAGGGCATAGCACTTCCTCCCAGGCCTGTGTCTGGTGTGCTGTTTGTACTTTGGGTGTGCCGGCAATGTGCTACCGGGAGGTGGTGTGGGCAGTTTTGCACTGTGAAGTCATTGGCCTGCTTCTGGTTTTCATTCTGCTTACTACTCTGTGTCTTGGGACCAGTACCTTTCTGAATCTGTCACCTCCTCTGTAGGTGGAGGTAATAACTGGGCTTAACTGTATTAAGTGAGATGTTGCTTGTGAAATACTTGTTATAACCCACCCTGTCCTCAGACATGTAAGTAGAAAGTGCTACATGTAAGTAGAAAGTAAATCGTGTGTTGAGTGTATGTGTTGTGTGTGTGTGTGCATGCACACCCATACCTTAACTCAGCTGGAAAGTAATTTTCTCTCTGCTGCTGTAGACACACACACTTGTGCACACACGTGTACACACATACAGGCATGCTCAGCTTTTCAGCTTTCTGGCTGAAAAGGTGTATGTGGGTCATTTTATTAGAAACACGAAGTGATCTTGTGGCGGTCAGTGTGCTTTTCTTCCACTCCATGGAGGAACATACTTCACCTGGGAAGCTGCCTGCCAAGGTGGAAATGAAGGTGCTGGCAGGGAGCTGGCTACTGTACCCTACTTCCCTGTGGCAGGCATCTGGCATAGTTCCTCCAAAACCAGTAGACCTGGTCCCCAGAGGAAGGGGGCATGGCCTGTTAGGGCACGCTTAGTTTCTGTATTGTAAGAGCTACCTTCTCTGATGACCATTACTAATTACTGAACTTCACAAATGAACCATATGCAGGGGGAAGGCCTATCAATTGCACTCCAACTGCTGCGTGAGAGTGACACTTCAGAGACTACAGTTAGCGTCAGACTCTCTCTGCTGGCATCTTCTCTCTTCATTTTCCTTTCCTTCTTCCCTGTGTCTCAGTTGAGTTTCCCTGCAGCTGCTTCTTTCCTTACCGCCCCCACCCCAATCCCTGCCCCCCTCCTTAAATTGTAGACCAGTGGTTTTCAATCTGGCCACGTGTTAGAAACACCAGGGGAAATTTAAAAATGACAGATGCCTAGGGCCTACCCCAGACCAATTAAATCAGAATGTCAGGCTCCCCCTGTGATTCCATGCAGTCAGGTTTGGGAGCAGCTGGTCAGGAAGCATCGTTGAGATTTTCCATCTCTTGGAATAATTGCTAAAAATCACGGAGTCCTCACATCTTTGATCTCCTTGAGTTTGGACCTTGAACTTGAGTTTGGTCTTCTCTTTTGGAAGACTTGAGTGCTTGCTTTTATATCAGTATTGATATTTTGAATATATTGATATTCAAATCAACTCAATGTTGATTATTGATGGGTGTATCATGGAGTGCCCATTGGCTTATTGAATGATGCTCTTATTATTCATTAGCAGTTATTCTGGGAGCTCCAAGGAGCTTGCTGTTTATAATGAAAATTATGAACGCCAGATATGAAAAAAAAAGTTTAGACTCTTATAGACTCTGAACTGAATGGATAGAGAGTGGATTGAGGTATTTAGCAGTCAAGCAATGATGGACTTTATTTTTCTATATTATTTTAATCTGGGGGTGCTGAGGTCTGACCCCTCAAGTGAGTGTCAGTGATCATGTGGATGTCAGTCTTCAGGGAAAATCATTTTAGATGACCTATTTTGGATCATGTGCCAGTGGATTGAAAGTGTTGGGAACTTTTTTTGTGATTGGAGGATACTGATGTTGGTTGTCAAACTGGGGGAATTAAAGCTTATCTGTGAGTTGGCCCTGGAATTGGTGATATTAGGCGCAGGGAAGCTGCCTGCCCCACCCCAGCAGCCTTGCACATGCACACTTGAGTTGAAGGTGGAGGATCCTGGGTAGAGCTGCTGTCTGGCTCTCCCAGTAGGTGTGAATTCTTAGGGAGGAGCACCTTATGCATGTTGAGATGCAGAGTGGGGAAGGAGCAGGCAGAGAACCTCAGCTTCTGAGGTTCCAGAAGTACTTAAACCTGACTGACTCCTCTTTGGAGGATAAAGTAGCCAGAATTTAGAATGCCATAAATAGGTTTATCAAGGGTGGAGGCGAAGGTTGTGCCTGTCTTCTTCACATTTTCTGCCCAATTCTGTGTGTGTAACACATCTGTAGAAACAGTTGAGGCACATGTGATTGTTTTCTGCAAGAGATCTGATTTGTTGATTTGTGTTCATGTGTTTAAATCATGCATTAAAATGAGAGACCCCTGAGCTGTTCTGGACAGAGGTTTGAAAGAATCATCATGGGTCTAGGTTTCATAGGTTTGGGAGCTCCTCTTTATTAATTCTCCTAGGAAATTATCAATCAGAGATTGGGGTTTATATGGATCAGAATTGTAAAATGTTGGGAAATAAGAATGACAGTTCATGAAGAGATGTTGAGGACCCTGTCTGTGTGAGCCGGCCCTGGGGGTGCATGTACCCGGGAAACCACAACGTAACTGGGTGAGCAGCTACACTTTCTATAGGCTTGTTTCCCTCAGTCTGATGAATTTCCCTCAGTTGATAAATTGGCCTTCACCATTCTGGGGATATTTCTGTTGTATAGAATCAATAATCATTCCCTAGAGTAGTGAGGGAGACTCATTTTTCACAAAAGTTAATGTGTGGTTTATTAAACTATTGTCTCAGCTCCAAATCCTTCTCACTTTTCTCTGTGCTGCCCAACTTAGGGGTCTGCGCATCAGTGCTGCTGATGGCCTCCTGGGAGGCCCTGCCAGGAGGTGGTCCAAGGGCCAGCACCAGGTGAGGCAGGGAGGGGACTTGATCCTTTCTGTTCCGGGAGTGACCTTCGGGAAAACCTTTGCACCCAGCACCGGCAGAAGTAGCCTCATCTCCTTGCTCAGTCCCCTGTCCCCCCAAATTAGAGAGCCCAGGTTTGAATCTGGGGCCTCTCCTTTCTAGTTTGTGAGGTTCAATAGTTCCACCCTCTTCCCTTTGTTTCCGTAATCCTAGGGGCGGTAGCTGCTTGCTGTAGTTGTGCTGCCTGCCTTAGCTTTTCCTTTGTATCCTCTCTGTTACCAATTTAACAGCTTTATACCTAGTTAACCATTTATATTATGTTTAAAAAGCTTGTAGTGTCTGAATTCTACAAATTGGTTCCTCCCTGACTGATACATCTGACTTTCTCTTCAAAATTCTTTAGTCATCAGTTGGCAGAACTACTTCCTGAGACATCCTTAATTAGATTACAGTTTACCTTCCGCTCGTTAGATTTTTGTGTGTCCTCCTGATTTTGCTTTGGTTCCCCTATGAGGTTTGAGTGATGCTCTTTTCTCACCAGCCATACTCTAAATCATCAGCCAGAGTGAGTTACTTCCTGGAAAGATGGCCGCAGATGGCTAATGTCATTTATCCTGTTGGCTCTCTAGCTTTATTTTTGGAGAGTGACATTTCCCAACCTTATCTTTAGAGTCTATGTCCATTATGCAACAACTCTGAAATTTCTTTCAACTTCTAGATGATGGGTATTCTGTGTTTAAGCTCCATGTCACTTTAAAAGACTTGAGGCAATTTATAAGAAAAGAAGCATGCATTTTGTGTGTAAGCATAAGTTAAAATAAGAGTTACAAAAATATCCAGAGCCAGATAATCTAGGTATAGAGAGTAGGGACTTGGGTGGGAAGAAAAGGAAAAGAAAAAAGTAGAGGATGGAGAGTTGAGGATGAAGGCAAACTAGGGTGGAGCACGGTCAGTGTTCCTGTCTGTTCTCATCCCCCACAGCGTCCTGCTTGGTGGGTATTGACATCCTGGGTCTCAGGGTGGGAGCCTGCCATGCCAGAGCCGCCGGGCAGGGCTGGGTGCCCATCTGCTGACACTGGACCGGGGGACACAGAATTGTGTCTCGGGAGCTAAAGCAGAAAACACATTAGGTTACATAGTTCTCATTTTCTGATAGAATGAAGCCTTTCCTGTGAGAGACAGACATTGCTTAGACTTCAGACTTGCTGAGCATCTAGTGGACTCTCATATAAAGGTCATTGCATATCATAAGGAATAGTGTCGGCGGGGCAAACGGCAAGAGCAATTTGCAGAAGTGCATGTGGCCATTTAAGCCAATGCCTGAAGCTGAAGCAGGGACATGAGATCGTTGTGTAAAAGCAGTTCCGGGACGGGGAAATGATGGTCCGGTCCACACCCGCCCTGTGCAGCTGCTCACGGCGCCACCCTAGGCTCACGGCGCTTCTCATCCTACATGTCCCCTCTCTCCCCGGGGCAGTGAAGTGGTCGCTGAGAGGGCAAGGTCTTGATGAGTGGGCTGGACCACGTTGGTACCACGGGTGAGGCGCTTACTGGCTCTAGGCTTCATCACTTATTAAATGGGAGTGACGTGGGGGTGGTGTTCTTTTGATTTACATACCCGTACTTAACTGCACTACCTGGAGACCTTATATTAAAGGGAATTTGTGTATTAGAAATAAAAATTACCAAAAGAGAAATAAACAGTCAGAGCCTGACAATGCGGGGTGGGAATAGGAAGAGTGGGGTGAGGGCTAAGCTGGGTGCCGTTGCTTGTGTCAGGGCCCTGGCTCCCCCGGATGGAGGAGGGGGAGAGTCAGGTGTGGAGCCTGGCCGTGTTAGGTGTGCTCCTGCTCCCGTCGTGGTGGCCAGGATTAAATACAATGACGCGGGTGAAGCTCTCTGCCTGGGGCTCGAGGCACGGGCAGTGGATGCCCTGGCTTTTCACTGTGATTACAAACTGGCCCTTCTGCTTGAGGTGTTCAGGTTCCCAAGTTGTTCCGATCTGTCTCTGATTGCTGAGGTTCAGAGAGAGTAAGAGCGATCAGGGCGGAGACCCAGTGCCTGGCTCTAAACGCCTCCAGCCAGCAGAGGACTGAGTGCATGTGGCAGCGGCAGCGGACACACGGGTCTGCCCCGGGCCTTTCTGGGCTGTGGATGGACTTTGATGGGACTCCTCCACCAGTGGGTAAGAATTGGGATCTTGAGCACCAAGTCCGCACTAGCACTTTGTGTGTGTTCACTCACTCAATTCCTTATAAAAACCTGGTGGGGCATTTTTATCATCCCCATTTTGGATAAAGAGACTGCCAGGTAAAGTGACAGGTTAATAAGTGAGTTGGCTGGGGTGGCAGTTACAGGGGAGGTGGGGCGGGTTGCAGTAGAAGCCCTCTCCTGCTGGCTCCCCGGGCCGGCCTGTCCTTCACCACCTCAGTCTGCTCTCTCCAGGTGACAAGTCGCAGGGTCCGTTTCTTAGCCGAAGCTGGGGAGTCCTGGAGTGATATGGCATCGGGAGTCATCGGGGCACCTGTGTCCCGTGCTTGTAGAGGGCCTCCAGCAATGTCCCCAGCACTTTCTGTTCCTGGAATGCTCTGCGTGCCACGTTTCCGTCAAGCCATGGTGTCTTCCCCCCTTCTTGAATCCAGGCCTGTCTGGTGACCTAGTTGCCCAGCGGACTGGCGTGGGTGTGACTCCATCCTGGGGCAGGGCTGGCAGCCTCCACTGGGCTCCCCAGGAGTCCTGCTGCCCTGGGTGAGGTCCCAGCTACAGAAAGAGGCCCTGAGGATGAGAGTCAGCAAGAGAGACTGTGTGTGGGTGTGGGGGGGTGTGGGGGGACTCAGGGTCAAGTTTTCAGACAGGTGGGTGAGACCCCATGGGCTGCCCTTCCATGAAGCCAAGCACCTGTGATTCACCCCAACAGCACCATGTGGAGTTTGAGAACTGCCTGGGGACCCAGGGGATTGGGGATGCAGCAGTCATGGCCCACACCACTGCACCTGGGGAGGGCCTTGGTGCAGGATGGTAACTGGAACGCCCCACTCCCAGAGCTCCTCCAGGTGTCAGGAGTATTTGCCCTGCGTGGTGATGCTTCTCACTGAGCCAGCCCGCCTCAGCAGTGTTTGCTTTCAGTTTTAAGGCCTGCAAAATAACTACCTTTGTGGCTTCTCCTCATTCTTGAACCTGCCAGTTTAGGTTGAGCCATGACAGAAACATTTTCCCTTGAGAGATCTGGTGGCACAGGGCCTAAAGACAGCATTGTGAAGCTCTCACTAGCCACCGCAGCACGAGTTCGAACCCCCCGCCTGCCAGGGAGCAACCCACATGGTGCAGCAGACTTCTCCTGTCTCCCCGCTGCTCCCCCCAGCTGTGTATTTCAGGCAATCCTCCTGTTCTGCTCCCCACTCTGTCTCTGACCTACACCCCAGTTCTTGTATGCATAAATCAATCAATCTGTTTTTTAAAAAAAAGGTTTGATCACTGAACTGAGCATATTAAATACTCATTGTGATAATTATGACTAAAGAATTCCTTATCAGTGCTGTGTAGTCATTTGCTTGAGTGATTTAAATGTGATATTTGTTAATATGCTTATCTTGTCAGAGGAAGCAGGAGGGGCAGGGTAATGAGGATGCTGGCTGCGTATAGCAAGGGGGCAGGTGTTCAGGACTCAAGCTCTCTCCTCGCCCCTGCCTCTTTCTGTCTTTTCTCAATATGATAAAAACTATCTCCTGAGCAAGTGCATGTGCGCATATATTTGTGTGGCACATTGAAGATGTGTCAGGGAAAGTACCTGTACACACGCATGTATACAAATCAACTACTGACATTTGTATACTTCTTTTTACAAAGTACACTCATACATATTAAATCATTTCTGAGCCCTGAAACCAGAATAGAATTAGCATTATTATCTGTTCTTTTCTTCTCTCCCTCCCTTTCTCTTTCCTTCCTTCTCACCAGAACTCCTGTTCTGTTTCTACATCTGACCTTCATCTTATTTGAAGCATTTTTTTTATCCATTCTGCAAAGTCTTTTCTTAATTCATAATTAATTCAGTTTTCGTAAACTCTCCCCTGTAATCCTTAACAGCCCGAGGTCACCAGGTTGGGAACTGCTGGCTGTGTTGAATCTCCTTAATATCCCTTCATTTATTTCTTCTCAAGGATGTAATCAGTTTGGTATGAATTATATACATTATGGAATGAAAGAGACTTAAAGCCTGGGAGGCACATTTTCTTTTTGGGTCTAATTCACTCAGAGGTCCTCCAAGCCAGCCTCTCATTCAAAAAAGACTTCCCTTCAGCAACAGATGGTAAATAGATTCTGCAGAATGAGTAATTCCTTCATTTCTGTCTGAATGGTTTGTTTAGAAGCAAACAAAATGATTCCCTCTTCCTAATAAATTTGTTGTGAGAACATCAGGATCGTTCTGAGTTCTGTCCAAAGCTATGCTGGGGAGAAGAAATAGAGAGCAGCAGAAGGAGAAACTGTTTGACACATCAAGATTCAGACCCAGGTCACAGGAGACCTCAGCAACATTACCTGCCGAACTCTTCATTTAATGAATTTTTAATCCAAATCATCAAAACACTCAGTGCTTTGCTCAGGAGAGACAATTTCTATCATATTGAGATTACTGATTTTCACTGAACCAAGTATATTTCCTTATTAACTTTTAAAAATGTTCTTTATTTTTAATTATATAAAAATGTTTTTAAAGATTTTGATAAAATTTACCACTAAGTGCATTCAGGTTGTTGTATAGCTATCACCTTTATTCATTTCCAGAACTTCTTTCATCTTGTAAAACAGAAACTCTGTATTAAGCACTGTTTTCCCACTTCCCCGCTCTAGGCCCTAGTGCCACCATTCTGTTTTCTGTCTTTATGAAGTTGACTGTTCTAGGGACTTCTTATGAGTGAGATTCATGAACATTTGTCCTTTTGTGACTGGTTTATCTCACTTAGCATTCTCCATGATTTATTATGCATATTATGCATCAAAATTTCCTTTTTAAAGGCTGAATAATATTCCATTATATGTACATACCATGTTGTGTTGATTCATTCACTCAGTAGACACTTGGATTGCTTCCACCTTTTGGCTGTTGTGAATAATGCTATTCCTTACATTTTAACATTAAAATGAAACACCCTAATTTAAGCTGTCCTTGAGCTCTCAGGAAATTTTTGAATATCTTTTATTGGTGGAAAGTTATGGTATCATGTACCAAGTATACTTCGTGTCATTAATACTTAGTTGGCGATTTAGGGTAGCTGACATAGTTCTGAAATTTTAGGTTTGGCCTCAATAAAATCGATGATAATGCTAATTCTACTTTGGTTTCAGGGCTCAGAAATGATTGAATATGTATGAGTGTACTTTGTAAAAAGAAGTATGTAAAATGTCAGTAGTTAATGCACATGCATATGTATGGGTATTTTCCCTTACGCTCCTTCAGTGTGTTATATACATATATGTGCACATGTGTGCACCTGTACAGGCATACACATGTGTGTATTTCCCTCCTCTTACACTTTTTAATGTGTCATGCTTCAGGAGTGCCTCATTGTGATACAGACTTTTGCAGTAAGTGTTAAGCAAGTCTTTATACCACATCCCCCAGTCCAGCCATTTGAGTGACTGGGACACTTCATCTTCTCACACATTCCCTCCATCCCCAGTACATTAGGTGCCAGCGTGTGGTTTTAGAGTATACTCCCAGTTTGTCAAGCTAGATAAAACAGATGACTTTTTTTAGACAACTTAAAAGAATCTTGACATGCCCCTGACTGTGTTTTAACAAATTTTTGGGTCCTAGTCAGCCCAGCTCTGGGCCAGGAGTAAATGTTTAATAAACAATGTAAGGATGATGGAGGAAAAAAATGTACCTAATGGAACAGTGGGTTCTGTAAATCTGTGATGTGTGTTCCAGCTTTTTTTGTGTGTAGTGATTCATGCTCCTCCTGAGACTTTTCCTCTTGAGACTATGCACTATGGACGTCTTTTCTGGTACTCTGAAGTGGGTTGGCCAGGGAAGAGGATTGATGCATAGTAATAAGTCCGTTGGTGAGATCTAGAGGACAATTTCCTTATCTTCTGTCCTGTCTCTCTGCCAGACAGAAGCACAAAAAGAGGTTGGAGTGAAAAAGCTGCCTCCTAAAATTAGCTCTCCCCTGCGTCTTCCAACTTCTCCTGGTTGACGCAGGCACTCTGCCCTTCTCAGTGAGCTGGCTGCATTGTGTAAAAGTGCAAAGACAAATTGTCTATCAGAGCAGCTAATTTTAGGTGCTAGTAAGTTTTAAAGGCTTGCAAGGTTACAAACTTTTTCTGTTCTCTTAGAAGAACAACTTCCTCTCCCCCTCTATCCCTGCAAAAAAGGAAACTTGAATTTTCCTTTTAAAGTAAGAAAAGGGGAGCCCGCCCGAAGCCCCTTGAGGGCAGCTATGTGTTTACTGGAGCCACGGGCGGGCACCCAGGCGCCTGCGGCTGAATGTCAGCTTTCCCGTGCCAGGAAGCACAGAAGGGGGCTTCTGCTTGAGCAGCAACTGCAGCTTCAAAATAAATGCAGTAATTTTGGTCTTAAGAGCGAAGTATCTCTCTGAAGTTATAAGCCCAAATGGATGATTTCCTGTTTTAGGACTCTCAAGTTCTTTTTTGGAAGAGTTTACATCAGCTGTGGTTCAGTGGGGAAAGTCTATACCATGGAAGTTCCCAATTCGGGGTCCTAAAAGCGCAGTGTTTGCACAAGCGAGGTGGAAATCACCTGGTGATCCTGACATGGGGGGGCCGCATGAGCCATTGCAACACTTGCTTCCACAGCTGGTTGGAATGGCATGTGCTGAGCGTGGTAACTTGTGGATTTTTTTTTTTTTTAAGATTTATTTATTCATTTGCACAAGAACCAGGGTACAGGCCAGATGCGCGGGAGAGTGAGAGGATTCACCAGAGCCAGAGCCGGGAACAGAACAGGCAGACTGATGAAATAACACTGCTGAGGGGAGCAGCAGGTGCTGCAGGAGAGGTCTGCGCACCATGTGGGACTCTCGCCGGTGGCTGAGGATTGAAAGGGCGCTGCAGAGGCTGCGGGCAGCTTTGCAGCCCAGTGCTCAACCGCTGCACCACCAGGAGAGGCCCTGGATTTTTTTTTTTTTTTAAAAGAGAAAGAGCAAACTAAGTCACTCCTAGTTTTTCCATAGGCGTTGAGGAGGAAACAGATTCTATGGGGCAGATCACAGTCTGGGGTGGTCGAGAGACTGAAGACATACCAGAGGCCTTGGGAGTGAGAGTGGAGGGAGCTGGGAGTGGATGGTTGGGAGGGTGGGACACGGGGGGAAAGGAGACACTTCAGAAGGTGTTTGCAGAAGCCTGTTACTGGAGGACCCTCTCTGTGGGACCAGAAGTGCCATTTTGGTCTTTGGAGGGTCAGATTGAGACTGAGACCGTGGTCTTCCTGAGATTGTGTTTGGGGCACAGGGATTTTCAGTAACGGATACTCATGACCTACATCCTTGGCTTTTGGAGAAATTGTTACGCTTCTGTTTTCCCCAAGGTGAGGCTGTCTGGAAAAACAATTGTTAGAAAGAGCTATTTTCTGAGATAGAGAGTTGGGGTTCTTTTGAGTTTTAATAATCTTCCTTAGCTTTTCAGGAGCTCAGTCTCCCTCGATAGACTGTGATAACACACGTGGTGCTGCAGTTTGCACATTGCTGGCATTTACTCTTTACCTTGGTTCATTTCTGTGTCTGTGGATGGCTGTGCTGCTGTCATGAGAGGGTGATTATTTTTTATTCAGCAAGAACTGGCGACAAGGCGGAACATGGGGATGCTTCCCCATAGCCATCCTCTTCTCCCCGGGATAAACACTGCCAGATGTGAGGAGGTTTCCATCTTTAGTCTCGGGGTGGGAAGAAATACTGGTGAACGTCTCTCCTGCCTGCCTTGGGGCAGGCATCAGTGGGCTGCATGGCTGCCTGCAGCAGTGGGGCTGGCGAAGAGATGCTTGTGGGATTTGTATGTGGCTGCGAGGAAAGGGTGGCTTTGAGACAACATGTCATTATCAGTAGGCACAGTTGCAGTTAACCGTGCTCTTGGCTTCAGTTCTGAGACAAGTCAGCTGGTGTAGACAAGCCCCTTACCAGGTACTGGGTTGCTCTTCATTCCTTCTAGTTCCCTAGTCATTTGTGTGGCAAGGGTCGCTCCTACCCCACCTGCTGATTCTGGCTCAGTGTCTCCTGGAGGGACGATTTCCTGCTCCCTCAGAACTGACTCAGTGTGTGTGCGCTTACCCCAAAGAGCCACGTGCTTGGTTTAATTAGCTGATTGATTTCAACCCCTGCTTCCTGAGTGCCCGCCATGCCGGCATGCACTGTGCGCCAGTTTGGTGGCGAGAACTCCCCCTCTAACTCCAGAGCGTCTGTAAGTCTCTCTTGTGTTCTCCAGAGTTGTGGAGGGAGGTTGTGGACGGACCTGTAAAGGCCACTGGGCTCTGCGGCTGGCAGGTCCCGCAGAAGGCAGGGCAGATGGCCTCTGGCTTTATTTGGCATGGGACACTGGGACTTTCCCTGTCTCTCTGGCTCCTTAGCCTAAAGCTTAATGAAACCACTATCTAAAGCAAACTGAAATCCTGTCTTCTGGGGGATTTGGGACTAGGTGGCCGGGGAATCCCTTTCCTGTGATGGTGGAATAGTTATCAGAGCCAGCTGGGGGTCCTCAGAAGGGTGGCTGTCGGGTTAGCCTGATGGTCTCGAATCTCAGCGCCCTAGTTCTCTAGTGTCAAAATTGGGAAGGTCTAAAAGCCCTGCCTAGTTGGATGCATTGAATCATAAAATAAATGTGATGTGCTGAGCGGGGGCGGGAGGAGGGAACAGGTGGCTGGAGCTGCTTCGTGCTCACCACCCACTTAGGCTCTCCTTTCTTAATAGGCTTCAGAAATCCTGGAATGCATAATTCACCAGCCGTGGAGTTCCACCCATGTCCCCTGTTGCTTCAGAATGTAAATGAAATCTGCAGGGCTGGCGGAAGGGGGCTGAACTCCTGTTCTTTCCCTGGGTCCCAGGAGGTGCTAGCAAATGTGCCCGTGAGCCTTGCTGGCCTGTTATTACGGTTCTTTGCTGCTCGCTGAGCTAATAAAGGGACAGAAGGAAGCTGCTGTAAAGACACTTGGGGCTTTGCCAGGCTGAGTCACAGCTGACTTAGGGAAATGCCACACAGGACTCTTTAAATCCCCCCCCCCCAATTCTAAATGTAGGTCTGCAACTGCATACTCAGAAAGTGAATCAGAGTTGGGGGAAAGTGTGCAAGAGCAACTCAACAGAATGGAAGTGTAGGAGGGCCACAGAATGGCGCGCTACATTTAGATCCACACTGTTGGTGCTACTCAGTTGTTCCTCACCAAAGGTGTGTCCTGATGCCAGAGGTTAGGGGAAGAAAGGGGATAGCATCTGGGTGGGTGGGGGGCTCTGTGTGGGTTGATCCATCTGTTGCTTTAGCCAGACTTTTTTTCTCCCTGCCTGGCAGAGGGTGTGTGAGGCACATAGACATCTTTCCACGTTCTCAGCCCAGAGTGTGGGAGTGGGTTGGGGCAGGTGAGGGCCCGAGGGAGACAGGAGTGTCCTGTGATCTAGCCCTTTCAGAGGGAAGAGAGGGCCTTCCTGTGTGCTGTGACACCCAAGGCGCTTTGGAGTAAGGGTTCTTGGGCTCCATCCATATCCATAGCATCAGAATCTCCTTGATGGGCAGAAAGTCTGGAAATCAAACAAATTGCCAGGGATTCTTGAAGAGCAGCCTCTGGCTGCCCACTGCCTGCTGGCCTTGAAGTGGCCTTGGCCATTGTGTGGTCAGGGCCAGACCCTGGGCTCTGTGGAGGACCTCCCTTGGGGTCCTCATCACACCATGTATCATTGATTTGAAAGTACACGTTTCCCCCCTCTCGCATTTAACATTTCTGAAATTTGGATGCATCTTACAATAGGTGGTTTTCATGGTTTTAATTGATAACTTTTTTCTTCCTAAGTGGCATATAAAATTAATGGGGCACCCTACAGTTGATGGTGTCTTAGATTCAATGATGCTTGTTTAAGCTCCCGTGGGCACATATTCTTTTTGCTCCACCTTATCCCTCGTGGCAGCCTGCCTGGGTGAAGTGTGGAAGTTAACACAAATAGCAGCATATGAAGGTGAGGACTGATGGCGGGTGGGTGGAGTGGATGCAGGTTCCCTGTTCTAAATGAGTCTCGGCAAATAATGTACAGCACGGAGACTTCTGGGGTCAGGCAAGGTCGGACGCGTGTTGTTCAAGGTAGAATGTCCTAGACCAGCATGGAGACCTGATAATATTGAGGAGAGTACTTAAAAGTTGCCAAGCAGTAAATCCTGAAGTTGACTTGGGCCTTGAACTGACGTGATCAGTCACAATGATTCAAATACTGAATGCTGATGTCATGCAGCTGAAAACAGTATAATGTTGTGTGTCAATGATACCACCAAAAAAACTTTTCTAAAGGTGAGACTACTATAGGTGTCATCATGCTGTGGCTTTCCAGGAGCCTAATACCTAGGCTTGTAATCTACTTTGGGTTGCGCATCCTTTTGTCACATAATAATGATGTCCATCTTTTACATCAGGGTGATGGCACCCCAGAGCAAGGTGAAATGACTTGCTCAAGATGGACAGCTAGTAAATAGCAGAGGCAGTCCTCGCTCTGTCCAATGCCACCGGGACCTGCCTGCCAACGCACACACCTTATCTTTCCCGCCTCTTTCCACTCACCTTTATTCCTGGCTCTCTCCACCCTGATAGTGGTTATGGTGATTGTGGTTAAGATGTTTGTTTCTTTAGTCCAGTCTTCAGATCTGGCTTTTGGGAAGCCAGGCTTGCGCAATAGTGGCATACTAACCACATGGAGACTTTGCAGTAGCACGTGTCAGCTCTTTTAGCTCAGTGCTGTCTACTGCAGCATTTCCAGGCATCGTCTGCTCTGTTTCCTGGACTGCTGAGTGACAGCCGAGTTGTGTGTTCTCTGCATGCGTTGACCACGCTTTTTTCAATGGCAGGTTTATTCCTCCACATGAGGTCAGCCGCGCTGTGGAGGAGGTGTTCCCTCACCCAGAGAGTTCTGTGAACTGCAGGGCACCTGCTTCCAGCACTGGTGCATCCTCGGGGTCGGGGCGGGTCCCTGGATACCTGAGGCTCCGCATCCCTGTAGTTTGCTGAAAGTGCCAATTACTGGGTCCACTGCTCTGAAACCCCGTGCACGTGGCCGTGACCTGAGTTTCTTTTGTTTCTCTTTAGTTTCAGTCCCTGTATATCTTCCATGGAAGGCTTTGAGGGGTTGAGACGGGATGGGAACAGGGTCTGACAGTTGGTGAGTTAATTGCTGAGCATTCACCATGTGCCAGGTGTTCATGAGAGTGCATTTACTGGGCTCCTCGTGTCGTGGGTTCTTCCTACCATCAGCCCGCATTTGAAGAGCTGCTCTCACCAAGTCCTGCGCTGAGTCATTGGGAGGTAGTCTGACCGTCTGTGCTAATGTTCGGGGGTGTGTCTGCTACCCCAGTGTAGTGATGAACACGGTCCCCTTCACACACACAAGCATTCAGTTTGGAAAACGTGTAATGAGTTCATTCTGTTTATGCATCATCTCATTTAATCATATAACAGCACCATGAAAAATGCAGTGTTGTTATCTGCCCGTTTCCAGTCATTATTTGGAGGCTCTTGGTGCTCTTGAGGCTTGCTGGTGGGTACATGCAGCAATGCAGGGGTGTCCTGAGGATTTGGGTGGTCTGGTTCCTGAAGCCAGATCACAGTGCAGGAGGGCTGGGCTCAGCAGGCAGGGGTTCTCTTCAGAAGGCTGCATCCGCTGGGGGCATCTGCAACAGTGTGGGATAAATGCAGGTAGTTACCGCCTCCCTGTGGGTTCATCAGCTACTCCTGCATATTGAGAGGTGACTCTCGCAAGGAAAAAATGAATTGTAGTTTCTTCTCACAGACTGTGTGTGTATTTGTGCATGTGTGTGGTTTAAGCTGTTGATTAAAGAAAAGAGAATTACAGAGCTCTTTAAACTTCCAAATAGATTCTCTATGATTAAAAGTGGTTTACATGCTACAGCTGGAGCAGGCATTTTGCAGGGTGGTTTATGTGAATAATTAAAAATTTTCCCAGAAGTTGTTCTTTAGGCTTGAGACATTAGAAATCAGACTCAAAGGTAGGGAAGGGGGAGGCAGAGCCTGTGCCCATCCCTGGAATGTCTGTGGGTGAGGGTCACGTTGTGAGCTGAGCCCTGGCTCAGTTGCCTCGGGCAGATGCAGATGAATGTTATCTGGGGGAACCTTAAAGTGCAATGAAAAGGTGCTGAGATTTGGACAGACTCACCCCTGGGTTTACTGGCCTGTAAGACAGGTGGCTGAGGTAGGGGTACGGCAGTGGGAACTGGTTCACTGCTGCCCAGAACACCCCTCTGAGCCACGTGCAGTCGTTTGCCTGTGAAGCCATGGGGGCATTCCTGTGAGACTAGTTCTGGTCAGACACACATAAAAGCTCAAAATAAAGATATCCTAGGAGAGTTCTAATTTTCTACAAGTGTGTCTAGGTGAAATCTATCCATCCTGCCAGGCATCCTTCCAGATGGACTAGTTATCCTGCTTTTTCCTACCTCATTAAAAAAAACAGAGGTTCAACCCACTGTACTGAGTTCACATTCCACTGATGGGCCTCCCCCTGACTGTTGAGCAGCACTCCCCTAAGATAGCTGTCTGCCTGGTAGATGTGGCTACAGAAATCCTGTAAATGGGATCAAGTCACTTTGGGAAGTTTTCTTAGAAGGGTAAATTTTGGCCAGATGCTTAGAGTAGTGGACAAGCCACCTGTTCCTGCTCATGCCTGTTCTCACTGCTTTTGACCAGTAAGCAGGGACAGGGAGGGAGGAGCAGTTGCTGCAGCTGTGCCTTGGCCCGTGCACGCTCCCTGGGCAGGTGGCAGGGCCTGTCCATGAGCCGCCAGCATCCTGGAAGCCAGCCCTACCACCTACACGGGTTTGCATGGTCAGTCCTCGGTGTTGAGTGTCTGTGTTGGCACCACTGATGCCTTGGGGTCTCCAGGAGCTATTCTGGACTCTGGCCCAGCTGAGGCTGGCACTCATGTGTGTATCATGGCCTGATTACCATTTAGGCCATGACTCTGGCTGCAACATTATCTGATGTTCAGAGGTACCAGTGGAATGGGGCAGGTGGAAACCACTCAGCTTTGACTCTAAAGGGTTAATGATAAAATTGTACGTGGGCCCAGCTTATTCACATGTAGCTCTGCCCTTTTTGGGGATATGCGCTTGACTGGCAGGTCATTCTGCAGGATTGATCAGAAACAACCAGTGTTTAATAGAACACAGCTCAGCTCTGTGGGAGACGCAAGAGGAGTTAAAATGTGCCAAGACCATATTCACCCATCAGGAACAAGGAGAAACTCTGGCTACTTCTAACCGGAGGCTTGTTCTGCAGAAGACCTGCCACCCTGGTAGCCCTCATGCAAGCTTGGAATCTCTTGGGGCGCGGCAGGGGCCAGGCAGTAGGGGCCAAGGTTAAGAACCGTTGTTCTGATGGAAATCTCTGCTCTGCTACTGCCTGAGCTTTGCCTGATGTCTTGGAACATTTGGTTCCTTCCTCCCTGGCATAGTTATTGACCTGCTTATTTTCCACCCTGAAAATTGGAGGGAGGGATAACCTGTCTCTTAGTAACATTAGATGTTGGGCCTTGAAGGTTGCCATGTGGAGGGCTGGCCCCAGTGGGCACTCCCTCTGCAGGAGCGCCCCCCTCTAAGTGACTGCTGTGGTGCACACAAGGCTCGTGTAGTGCTGCTACCAACGGGGCACTGGGAATCTTAGTTGTTTTTCTTTATACCCCCCCGAACTGTCCCAGATGCCAGACAATGCAAGGAGGACCCTGTTTTCCTGCCTGAAGACAGATGGACCCCACTTATCCACATGCTGGATGGGAAAAGCCTGTCAGCAGTGCTGGCTATTGGGGGCCCTCCTTTCCCCTTCTGAGCCCCCCTCAGCCCCAGCACAGTGATCTGGCACACACTGGTTGCCCAGCAAGTCTTTTTTGCCTGGCAGAACATACTAGAGAATTTGAGTGCTGCTCAGACATGAAGTCTTCCATAGAAAAGTGGCTCCACCCATGATGTCTGTGTCCCCTTCCCCAAGTTGTAGCAAAAGATGGTAGGTGGAGGTGGGAGGCTGCCTGGAGACAGCAGGAGTAACACCCTGGGGAAGATGGAGATGTTGAGTAAAGACTGGGACTTGGTTCAGAGTTGGCGAGGAGAGTTCTGCCTCCTGGAGCCTGGCCTCAGCATCCTGAGGAGCACGTGGAGCCTCCGCCCTGGCCCATGGTGGACTCCTTTGCCCTTGGTCCGTTGGTGCCCTTTGATGTGAAGGACCTTGCTATACAGTAAGCAGGGGTGTGACACTTTGAAACTTTGCCGTTTGGCTCCCAAACCCAGTCTGGCCTAGTGGGAATGATACGGCCGCATGGACCATTTCCCCTGTCTAACCATCAGCTAGAGGGTAACCGAGAAACCTCTGGGTATGGTGTTGGGGGAGGCCTTATGAAGCGGACCACCTGTGCTGTCCGGGGGCTGGCGGAGGACGAGGCAGGTGGGGAGGGCTGACTCCCGGGAAGAGCGGCTCTGGCGCTTGGGTGATGCTGGAGGGAAGCAGAAGCAGCGTCTGCTTAGAAGAGGACAGATGGGCTTCAAGGCCAAATGGTTGAGGGTGTTTACTGAATGGCACAGAACCTTGCATTGGCAGCCAGGGGGGGAGCTACAGATCCTGAGGGAGGTTCTGGGAGGAGTCATTTTTTTTTTTTTTTTTTTTTTTTTTTAGAGGCATGTTTTATTTATTTATTTGTTTGTTTTATTTATACATGCACTGGGTACAGTCAGAAGCACGGGAGGGTGAGAGAATTCACCAGAGCCAGAGCGGGGAGCAGAGCAGGCAGAAGGACCAAAGTACACTGCTGAGGGGAGCAGTGGGCGGCAGGAGAGGTCTGCGCGCCATGTGGGACCCTCCTCCGGTGGCCGGGGAGCAGCCGTGGATCGAACCGGCGCCGCAGAGGCTGCGGGCAGCTTCGCAACCCAGCGCTCAACCGCTGCGCCACCGGGGAAGCCCGAGGAGTCATTTTCTAATGCTTGGCCAGACATTGGCGCTAGGAGAGAACTGGACAAGGGAGACTGGAGCCCAGGGTCAGCCCGGGATACCTGGAGATGGGTTTGGGGTACACTTAAGGGAGCGCACCACAGGCAAGCAGGTGGTGAGCCTGGATCAAAAGGCTGAAACTATTTCATGAGACTGTTGTGTGTTCATTCTGTTTTGGAGATGGTGTCTGTAGTTCCAAGCTTGCAGCTTTCCTGCTGCAGTGGGGTCAGTGATGTAGATCCGAGACAGTTCTGCTCACCTGTGGCCTTCCCCTCGGGTGGGGCAAGGGGGTGACCTGGGCACAGATTTCTGGGCAGACTATATCTCTTCCCCTGGTTTGGCCCAGCCCTGCTGCCGGTGCCAGCACTGAGAACCCTGACTTGAGGTTTGAAAGTGTTGGTCCCTAAATGAGTTTTACCTTGAGCGGGTTCTGGGTTTCCTCTGTGGTGGTTTTTAAGTTCTGCAGCTGCCTCCTTCACCTCCTCATGTGTGTTTAGCCTGTGCTGTAGGGTCATTTTAGGGAGGAAAAAGGATCTGTTTCTGCTCTATGCATGCCCTGAGGGGGCAGCAGAAACCCCTTTGGGCTGTTCTGGTCTGAGCCTCTGGGCATCAGGAAGTCAGGGCACCCCGCCAGCATCACACAGGTGTGCGAGTTTGAGTGCCTGGAACATGGCGCTTGATCGTGGGGATCACATCCAGGCCTCTCCCGTGTCCGTGCTTGACATCTGCTGCTGGTGCCTCACTTAGAGTGGGGAGAAACAGAGGCAGTGTGAGGCTTAAATGAGTGAGGGTAACAGAAGCACTTAGAACAGTGTGTTGTACACGGTAATAAGGCAGAAAAACGCTCTCTGCTGCTATTATATTGTTTATTCGGCTTCTAGACTTGTTCTCCTGTGCCCTGAGGGTCCCTCTCAGCTGTGCTTTTCTGATCCCCCTCCCCACTGCCCCTACACCCCCCCCCTCACTTCCACCTCCCCCCCCCCCGCCCCCGCCCTTTTCCTCCAGCAGATTTTTCTGGTTAAAGTGAGACTGGGAAGGAAGATACATTAAGTCTGAAAATTGAGAGGGGTTTGGGCGTCACCCTGACCTTGGAGAATTGAAGAGGCTGCACTGTGTAGCATTCTTTGGACAGGTTACTAGCAGATCATAGGGCCTTGGGGGGATTCATATTCTTCCCCCTGCCTGCAAGCAGCAGCACCAGGCAGAAGCTGATAAAGGAAGCTTTGGAAATGTTGCTTATTCCTGACTTATGAGAATACGTGTGTGTACTTGTCTTTGTGTGTACGTGTGTGCACACATTTATGTGTCTGTTGCAAGGTAAATCTTCCCTGCTCAGTTGGGCCTTGTTGTCCTTGGGGTGTTCAGAGGCACTGTCTTGGGAAAGCACCACGCCCTCGGAGGACCCCGGTAGGGTTTCTCTTGCCAGCCAAAGTCATCAGGGGTTGTTACAGTTTTAACTTCTGGTTTTTCACTCTATTAAATCCCAGAGCCAGCGCTTTGAGTGGAAGCAAGTTTGCTATTATGCCTCTCACTTTGATTAGCTTGTTGCATTAAATTAATTGTCAGAGTGTCTGCAACCAAAGCTTCTTAAAATGAAAACGGTTTCACCTGGGAAATTTATGCAAGATCAAAAATGGAAGATGGTCTCTGAGGACAGAGAAAAATATTCTGAATATAGGATCTAGAGCTTAGGAGCTGAAATTTCGGTGCAAGAGATATTGCTCTTTTCCTTGCATCTGAGAGGGGCCACCAGATTCACACACCAGTGACTTCCTTTTGTTTTTTATTTTTAGTGGATCTCCTTTTAAAAGATATTCTTGATTACAAGCAAAAGCAGCCTACTGCAGGCTAACTTAAGCAGTGAGGGAACTTATTGCAGGGAGGTGGGAGTCCTCAGAAGGCTGGGCGAGAACCATGACCTGGAGCAGCGCAGGTCCCTGCTCTGCTCCTCCACGGACTGGACATCACCCGGGACATCCAGTGCATGGACTGGACATTGCCCGGGCAAGTGACCCTACCAGGTCTCTGCTCTGCTCCTCCACGCCTGGCAGCTGCTGTCTCTCCTATGTTTTCTGCTGTCTCTAGAGATGTTTTCTCTGTTTCATCCTGAACCTGCACCTCCTTGGAGGGATGGATCGGACTAGCTTAACTTGGGCGCCCACTCCTCGTGCATCTGGAAGGGGTGTGGCATGCAGTCCATGCCTGGGAACTTCTCAAAGGAAGGAGGCCTTGCCTCTGAAGGTGCTGGGAGTAGCTGTGTTGAAAGCGTGCCTGAAGCATGCAGGTTGCTTTTGTCCTGGAGTCCCAAGTATCAGAAAGCATTTTGTTTCCATCTCTGTCAGCTGTGGCCCAGGCCTGACTGACAGGTTGCTGGTAGAGATAAGGGCGGGATCCTATAGCCCAGGTGTCTGGTGGCACAGAGGTCACTCAGAGGGGCCACTGTTAGCTGTTTTTCCCTCACTGGACTGTGATTTGTCCTTTTCCAAGTGGTTTAAGCATAAGCCTTTCTTCTTGTTTGTGGGTGTGAAGTAGTGAAAGGGGGAGGAGGGAAAGGGTGGGCGGATGGGAGGAAGGTTGAGGTTCCTGCACTGCAGATTATCTTCCGCGTCTTGCCAGGGAGCAGGTGGCACGCAGAGCTCCAGGCCTGGCTGTGGTCTGCTTTTGGACTATTAGCCAGACGAGACCTTGACTTGAGCCAACATCTTTCCCAGTAAGACAGAATGTCTTCATGCACTTAGGAAATGCCCAGAATAATTGCATTGCACCCAGGATTTGTTCTGGGCTCTGCTGCCTGATTGCTGCAGACCGAGGTCTCCCGGATGACTGGGGATGGGAAGGAGCACTGGAGAGACTGCATGAGTATCCTGAGCACCTTCCCACCCACCTTTGCACTCAATGTTTGTGAGCATGTGCAGCGCTTCTTCTAGTGCTTTCCAGCCTGTGGGGATGTTACACCCACATTGCTTGGGTGACAGGCAGACGCAGGGACCCAGTAGTGCTTGTCTGTGCAGGATTTCGAGTCTCCTATGTTGGGAGTCGCCTGCAAGGAGATCACTGTGTGCAGAGCACAGTGCTGGGTGGGAGGTGGAGCCCAGAACTGGGACCTGGGGAGCAGCCGGGTCCAGTGCCCGTTGATGGACCCAGAGCTGCCGCTGCTCCTCTCAGGGCCGTGATGGTCATGCTGGGAGAGTGAGTGGCTGCTGAGAAACGGTGAGTTTTGTTCTCTTTCTTGTAAGTGTACCTTCTTTGTAGCAGTTTCCTTTTCTTCTGTCCTCTGTAATTCAGCACTCCAGTTTGCTGGCATTAACATCCAGTCTACGCTTGGAGCCCAAGGGCCGGTCATAGGTATTGGGTCCCAGACCCAGGGAAGTGATTGGAGATGTGACGCTGCCTTGAGGACCAGGGTCTCCTCAGAACAGCCAGGACCACCTGGGGCCAGAGCCGCACAGACACGTGGAGGTAGTGCCCTGCGCTTCAGGGTGCTGCAGACGTGGACGGGGCAGACACTGCTCAGTGGGGCCTGAGGAGCAGGACGTGTCTTCTGCTGGCGGTGGCTCACTCAGTGCAGACATGGGTGGGTTTCCAGTGCTCCTCTCTGGCCTCGGAGCCGGCGGGTGACATAAGCCTGTTTGTGCCGATTAGCCAAGAGGCGGTGCTTTCTGTGGAGGCCGCCTCAGGCAGTGGGCAGTGGTGCTGCGGGGCTTTCGGAATGGAGGCTGGTTTGGGGTGTGGGAGGCTCTTCCCCTTGCTGCTGTGGCTGAGGACCAAAGACTGAGCTTCTCTTTTGAGGAGCAGTGATGATGCGTGGGGGGTGTCTGTTCCACAGAGCAGGGCAAGGAGTGAAAGCCAGTCTCTGTGCCAGGCCTGGTGTGATGGAGTGGCAGCCATTGTGTTTCAGTGTGGGCTGTCAGAGTCTCGTTTTAGGGGAAGGCATGATGTGTTTTCCTTTGGGGCCAGAGCTGGTGGTTTAGAATCAGAAGTTCCCACCCACTGAGTCTGAGTTCCCAGTGACCTGAGGTTTTTGGAATCGGGCTGCTCGGACTCCTTTTGACCACATCGGATTATCAGGTTTTCAATTTAGTCCCCTGATGTTTTCACACTTCATTCTGGCCCCTCCTGACCTTGCGCTGCTGTCACCTGGAAGCTTCTGGTTATTACTTGTGAAGGAATTTCCCCCTTGGTGAGATTCAGGAAGACTTGAAGATTAATAAGTTGGCATATTTTCCGTGTTCTCTCTTTAGCTTTGTAAAACATCATTTGTAAGTAGGGGTGAGGTAGAGGGGGTTTTTGAGCAAGGGGAGAGTGGCTGGGCTTAGGGAGGCAGGAATAGGGCGAGGCCAGCCCCATGGCTAGAGTCTCCTGTGAGTCCTGGAGCTGACCTGGTGAGGTGCTGGCTTTGGAAGATGATGCAGCTGTCCTGGGAGTGTGCCCTCAAGCGATCTTTTCATCTAGTCCGGAATGTTGGATGGATCTCGGCCTTCGCCGTGAATGTGCAGTGTGGTGTGCCTCACCATTGTCAGTGTGCGGGTCTGCTGCTGGCAAGGGTTGTATGGGGCTGTCGGAGAGTCTTGCTGCATGGCGCGCTCCCCTCATTATTGTTCTCCTTCAGTGCATCAACAGCAGGTTCTTCTGGGTGACCTGCAGTACATGAGCCATGATGGGGGCCAGGCTCCCCATCCAGAGTCCCAGTTTGATGGCTTGGGAGGAAGGGTCTTGGGTGACCAGGTCTTTCTCCACTTCTCTCCAGCCTCAAGTTTCCCCCCCTTTGACTCTGTAAGGACCGTTAGTCCATTCGGGCTGCTCTAACAAAATACCACTGACTGGGTAAGCAATTGCATTAATTTCTCATAGTTCAAGTGGCTGGAAAATTGAGGTTGGGGTGCCAACGTGGTTGGGTTCTGGCGAGAGCTCTCTTCCCGGTTGTAACTGCCACTTTTCTCGTATCCTCGAGTGGTGGAAAGGATAAGGGGTTTATTCCTATCCCAAAGGCCCTCCCACTCCCCAGTCACGCTGCTGGTAGGATTTTAACATATGAATTTTGGAAGATGCAAATGTTCAGACCAGAGCAGGCTGTCCGGCAGTTCTTTCATCATAGCTCCTCCTCACCTCAGGACCTTTGCTCATGCCACTTGTGTAGGAATTCCATCCCAGCCTTGCATTTCTTACCTTGTAAGCCTTTGTTTAGGTCTCACCTTTAGGTGTCTCTTGCTCAAGCCCAGACTGATTAAAAAGAAAAACCTTATGGAGAAGTTCAGATTTACACAAGTAGAAAGAGTAGCATCATGAACCCCACATGCCCTCACCCCTCTCACCCACTATCAGCCCATGGTTAGTCTTGCTCTGTGTGTCCTTTCAAGAAGACCCTAGAAATCATTTTTTAAGATGTGTAAATATTTTAATATGTATTCTAAATATAAGACATCTTTTTAAAAAACCTGAGAATATCATAAATCATACCTTAAAAAACGGATGAATTCCCGGGACTCCCTGGTGGCGCAGGCAGTTGAGCACAGTGCTGTGAAGCTGTCCGCAGCCTCTTCAGTGCCGGTTCAATCCCCGCTGGCCGCAGAGATACCCACATGGCATGGCAGACCTCTCCTGTCTCGCCTGCTGCCCCCCTCAGCAGTGTATTTCAGTCATTCTGCCTGTTCTGCTCCCCACTCTGTCTCTGGTGAATCCTCTCACCCTCCCGCACATCTGGCCTGTACTCCAGTTCTTGTATAAATAAAATAAATCTTTAAAAAAAAGGGATGACTTCCTAATATAAAATGCTCCATTATTCAAATTTACTTTTGGTTTAAAATTTCATAAATTTATCTTACAGATTTTTTTTATTCAGGATTTATATAAAGTTGCCCTTTATGATTGTCTTTTTAAAACCTCAGTTTCCTCTTTTGTCCCTCATTTTTGTTTTGTTTCCTTGATTTGCTGTTGCAGTTTATTTGTTAAGAAAACTGACTTTCGCCCTCTAGTTTTTTAGAGCCTGGATTTTGTGGATTGTACCCCCATGTAGTTTAGCAAGTTTCTCTGTGCTCTTTATTTCTTGCAAATTGGAAGTTGGGTCTAGAAGTGTGATGGGACTCAGGTGTGAATTTTAGTATTTGGAGGATGGTGAGGTCACCACCTGTGGTGTTTTTCAGGCAGGTGACTCGCCCTGCTTGCTGGTTGTGTCTGTGGTGTTTGTGTTCCACCTCAGTCACCCAGTTTAGGAGTTATAGCATTGTGGTGTCTCATCCTGTCAACTATTTTTTTATTTCTTTGCTAGAATACTTCGAGAAAGAAAAGTTCTTCCTGGGGGCCTTCCTGGTGGCGCAGGGGTTAAAGACACAGTGCTATCAAGCTATAGCCAGCCACTGCAGCATGAGTTCAATCCCCAACCAGGGAAAGATCCACATGGCGCAGCAGACCTTTCCTGTCTCACTCACTGCTCCGCTCAGCAGTGTATTTTAGTAGATCCGCCTGTTATGCTCCCAACTCGCTCTGGTGAATACCCTCACCTCCCCCCAAACTCTGGCCTAAACCCAGTTCTTGTATGAATAAATAAATAAATCTTAAAAAAATAAAAGAAAAGCTCTTCCTCATCCACTGCCTGTTCACCTGTGATGCTGCCCATCTGGGAAAGAGGCACCCACCTCAGCGCTTTCTCTTAAGTTTAATAGGTGATGACCAAATAGGGCATTTTGTTTGCTTGATTTGGTTTTGTATCAACAAATATTAAATATTTGCATTTCTATTTATTGTAATTATCCTTACTAATATTCAAATCACCCCAGTTTTGGTCAGCTAAGAGTCATTGGATGGCTCCTGGGTCCTTTTGATGTGTTTGCAGTAGCCTCTGATCATTGTCTTGCTGTCTGATGTGAGATTCCCAGGGCAACCTAGCATTGGCACAGTAGATTGCAATTATCCCTTATCACTGTGGTCCTTACCCTTATCTCTGATGTCAAGTGTCTCTGCATTAGTGTCTGGAAAGTTCTTTGGATACTTTGTTTCCTTATTACCTAGGAAGCTCTTTGGATACTTTGGATACTTTGTTTCATCAGCATCCAGCATTAATCTTTTTTTTTTTATTTTATATATTTTTTACATCTTTTTTTTTTTTTTGCACAATGTATGCATTTTAATCTTGGTTATAGTCCCTGTAAAATTCCCACCCCCATTGTTTTGATCCTACTCCCTTCTCACCCTGCCCCCATAGTTTATAGTTGCTTGTTGATTTTGATTTTTACTTTATTATATTTAGTCTTTTTCCTGGTTTCTTATTTAGGTTTTCTAAATTCCTGCTATGAGTGAGACCATCTGGCATTTTTCTTTTTCTTTCTGGCTTATTTCACTGAACATGATCCCTACCAGCTCCATCCATGTTGCCGCAAATGGCATGAGTTTATCTTTTTTGATTGCTGAATAGTATTCCATTGTGTATATGTGCCGCATCTTCTTGATCCAGTCATCTAATTTTGGGCATTTGGGTTGTTTCCATAGCTTAGCTATTGTAAATAGTACCGCTATAAACACAGGGGTGCAGGTGCCCTTTTGAATTAATGATTCTGTGTCCTTTGGGTAAATACCTAGGAGTGGAATTGCTGGATCATATGGAATCTCCATCTTTAACAGGTTGAGGAATCTCCACACAGCTTTCCATAGTGGTTGGACCAGTTTGCACTCCCACCAGCAGTGCAGGAGAGTTCCTTTTTCTTCACATCCTTGCCAACATTTGTTGTAGCTAGTTTTTTTTTTTTAATATGTGCCATTCTCACTGGTGTAAGATGGTATCTCATTGTAGTTTTGGTTTGCATTTCCCTGATTTGAACATTTTTGAACATTTTTTCATATGCCTGTTGGCCATTTTCATTTCCTCTTTGGAGAAGTTTCTTTTTAGCTCTTTTGCCCATTTTTTGACTGGGTTATTTACTTTGTTTTTGTTGAGTCTTATCAGCTCTTTGTAGATTTTTGTGATCAGTCCTTTATCATTAGTGTTGTGTGCAAAAATTTTATCCCAGTCGGTGGGGTATCTCTTTGTTTTGTTTACTCTCTCTTTTACTGTACAGAAGCTCTTTAATTTGATGTAGTCCCACCTGTTTAACTATGCCTTCACTATCATTGCTTTGGGTGATGTGTCTTTAAAGATGTTACGGAGGTATGTGACATGTAGTGTTTTGCCTGTATTTCCTTCTATATATTTTATGGCTTCAGGTCTTATGTCTAGTTCTTTAATCCATTTTGAGTTGGTTTTTTTGCATGGTGTGAGGTAGTAGTCAAGCTTCATTCTTTTGCATGGAGTGACCCAGTTTTTCCAGCATCATTTATTGAACAAATTTTCTTTGTACCATTGCATATTCTTTGCTCCTTTGTCAAAGATTAGTTGACCGTAAACCTGCGCATTTATTTCTGGATTTTCTATTTGGTTCCATTGGTCCGTGTGTCTGTTCTTGTTCCAATACCATGCAGTTTTGATTATTATGGCTTTGTAGTATAGTTTGAAGTCTGGGCATGTGATTCATCCATTCCCTCTTTTTTTTTTTTTTTTTTTTTTCAGGAGAGCTTTGGCTATTTGGGGTTTTTGGTGGCTCCATATGAATTTCATCTATATTTGCTCTATTTCCTTGAAGAATGTCATTGAAAATTTTATTGGAATAGCATTGAATCTGTAAATCGCTCTTAGTAGGATAGCCATTTTGATAATGTTAATTCTTCCAATCCATGAGCAGGGGATGTCTTTCCATTTCTTTGTGTCTTCTATTTCTTTTAACAGTGTTTTATAGTTTTCTTTGTATAGGTCCTTTACCTCTTTCGTTAGGTTTATTCCCAACTATGCGGACACCTTCATCAAGTTTGCAAGGGGTTTCTAAAGGCTCCCAGCGTTTGTCCAGCTTCATCCCTCTCCTCACCTGTGCTCTAATCAGGTCATATAAATGGTGGCCCTGTCTCTTCCCAGAATCCCATTTCATTCTAGTAATCCTGGGGGTGTTGCTCAGGAACAGCCTTCTTGGCTCTTGGCCTGCCCTGTGGCTCTCGGGTGCCCCTGTCAGCCCCCACCGGCACCCTGTCAGTCCTCGCCAGGACTTCTGTGGAAGACACAGTCCCTCCAAGGGTGTGTCTCCGCAGTTGCTTATGCTTCTGGAGCCTCAGCCCTCTTGGGGTACTCTGGTCCTTGTACAGCAGGTGGCTGTGTTCATGTTGGAACAGAGCCCCTGCACCTCTCCCTGGTGTCACTGGGCCATCTTGACCTCACTGGAGATACTCCAGTGCTTGTGGAGATGCCCCTTCAGCTTCCCTCTGCGCTTCCTTCCACAGGAATCAGTAGTCCTTTCTTTCCCAGGCTGTTTGGGAGAGAAAGCATATCTCTTCCGCCTCCACCACACACACACACACACACACACACACACACACACACACACACACACCCTGCCCCCCCTCCAGTGGGTTTACAGTGCTCTTGGTCATCACAGAGGACCTGACATGGCTGCTGGTCTTGCTGGCACAGCTTCTACACTATGGCTACACTATGGAAGTAGAACTTCCAGTACTTCATTAATTATTTTTATAGCCCGAGTGACTTCTAAGCACGCTTTGATGTGGACACCAGGTTAGAAAACAGTTTACCTTGACTTAGGACCCAGGTATCCTCCAGGTATTTCCCCAGGAGACTGTATCACTCTGGCCTCGTGGCCTTTTCCATTCCCCTGTGAGTGGGTGGTCTCGGAGCAGGAGCTGGGGCCGTTGTCTGTGGCTGGAGCCCTTCCCTGTGCAAACTTGCCACTGTCCCCTCTGCCCTGCTGCAGAACCAGCCCTGCTGTGTGCTCCCAGACTGGTGAGCGCAACCCTGAATCTCCTGCCTTTTCCTCAGGCCTCTGGTTGCTGTGGAGGCTTCTAGCACAGCTTCTGAACACCTGGGTGGGGATGGAGAAGTGCAGTGTGGTCAGTGTGCACTTTGCAATGCTTTTAAAAAATGGTTGGTTTTTTGTTTTGTTGAGACATACGTTGAGATCACCAACATGCACTTTAGTTCTTGCCAGATCTCCTGCGCATTGACCCTCTTGAGGAGCAGTGGAATGCTGACTATCTGTGGAACCAGCTCGTGGGTGTGTGTGTGTGTGTGTGTGTGTGTGTGTGTGTGTGTACACATCGTTGCGGAGAGTCATGTTGAGGGAGATTTGTTGACTCAGTGAGCACAGCCTCCCCCAATCCAGGCTTGGTGCTGAGCACTTTACAATCCACAGTTTAGTTCCTCCAAAAGCCTTGAAGAACATGGGGGTCGGGGTGTAAAGCCTGTTTGTAGACCCACAGAAAAGGAGATGGGAGCATCACTAACTTGCTCCAGGTTGCAGAGCTAAAAGGATGTGATGGGGGGTTAGTATTTGAACCAAGATCTGTCTGATGTGATGTTCCCCTTCCCTCCTAAGCAATACTCCTGCTGCTTTGACACAGCCTTGCTGCCAGGACATGGCAGAACACCAGCTTGCTCACAAGCCTTTGCCCCGCTAGCCTACACGGTGCTGGGGACTTCTCTCTAGTGTATCTTCTTACCTGGGGGCCAGTGGACCCACTTCTTTGTACTTCATTGGCAAAGAAAGTGGCATAACTTTCCTCCGGACACATTCATTCTCCTTTAGATCAAGATTTAAAGGATCTGAATCCAAGGCCATGAGGTTCCCAAATCAGAAACTATGTACTGCTCCTTTCTCCTCACCTTCTCAGTGACACCCACACCTTCCAGGCCGCAGCATCAAGAAACAAGCACTCTGGGGAAGTCCTGTGTTAATCTTTGTGTCTGCACTTTACTTTAGGATTTCAGTTATGCCTTTTTATATACTTTTTTTCAGGGGTAGAGAGATCAGAAAATCACAGTCGATCAATCAGTGCACAGGAATGGGGAAGCAGTGCTGTGTGTGTGCGTTTCCCTCCAGAGGGTTTTAAAGGTCTCAGCTATTATTAACATTGAACTGATTATCTCTATTTAGGATGAACCCACTGAGGATGATTCGGGATGAGCTGTCCATCTGGCGTATATATGTCTGGCACACGTGCAGTGCATGTTTGCATCTGTGCATGCTTCTGGGAGGGGTGTGGCTCCTGCTTTTCGAAGATCAGCTGTTGACATGCCCTGCATCCCTTCACTCATAATCACTCACTTGGGGTTGCACTGAGTGGGGGATGTGCTGTAGTGATTCACCAAGGGAATGTTCTAAAGCTGCAGGCCATTTTAATAAACTGGTCAAGATGTGTGTATTCAGGGACGTGGCAGTCTTCAAGGTGGCTGTGTGGGGCAGGGGGAGCACCTATTTCTTTTGCTGATGCTGTCGGCACGTGGCTGGAGCTCTGCCTGGGGTGCTCTCATCACAGCCAGTTCCTGATCCCTGTGAGAAAATTGCACTTGCCATTTGGGATCCTTTATGGTTTCTTGACCAAAAGTGAAATTACTGAGCTTGATCACCAGCCCTATTGATGACTCTTGGAGCTGAGTAATTATTAGCTGATAAAAAAAAAAAATCAAATATACCTTAAAGGGTGAAATATTCTGAGTAATGGCCTACCAAGGGCACTGATTTGAAGGGTGGCACATGCCATAGGAGCCCAAGGTCTGAAAGTTGCCTACGTGGTCAGGGCTGCTCTGCCCATACCATTATGTCAGACTCCTGAGCCCCTTGCTCTTCTGCTCATTCCCTTTCAGTCTGTCTCGCGCTTTGTGTGCTTTTGTCATTATCTTGCCTGACCCTGGCTTGTTACTTTATTTCTTGGAGGTCTTTTTTGCTTGCTGGCTTTCTGCTGATGTGGAAGGGAAAACATGTATATATTATTTATAAGGCAGCAGGTGTACTTATGCCCTTCTCCTGTACTGTGGG
The DNA here is from genome assembly GCF_014898055.3 of Talpa occidentalis. Classification (NCBI taxonomy): domain Eukaryota; kingdom Metazoa; phylum Chordata; class Mammalia; order Eulipotyphla; family Talpidae; genus Talpa; species Talpa occidentalis. The sequence goes on from NW_023601433.1 coordinate 21,790,993, forward strand.
CAACAGGACGTTTTAATTACCACCCTTTGTCTACTTTAGCTCCACAACCGTAACTTTTGTTTGTTAGTTTTTCAGCATCTGCAGTTTTGAAAATGACTTTGTAGACTTCACAGATGTGATAGAAAAACCAAACCTCAAACCACACTGGGAAGCCCTGAAAATGTGAAGACACCACGGTATTGGCTTCTTAGTCATTGTGTTCACTTGCTGGACATTGTAGGTGCCACAGAACAGCTCTCACCTATAATTAAAGCTGCAGAAAGTGACGTGTAGATGGGCTGAAGATCTTGTTCCCTGTCTTTTGGACTTCCGGTAGTATTAAAACTTATCACATTCCCAGCTCAGGTTTATTTATTTATTTGTTTGTTTGTTTATTTATTTATTTATTATTTTTTAAGATTTATTTACTTATGCATACAAGAACTGGGGTTCAGGCCAGAGGTATGTGTGGGGGGTGAGAGTATTCACCATAGACAGAGTGGGGAGCAGAACAGGCAGACTGACTGAAATACACTGCTGAGGGGAGCAGCGGGCGAGTCAGGAAAGGTCTGCTGCACCATGCGGGTAGCTCCCTGGCCAGGGATTGAACTCATGCTGCAGTAGCTGTGGATAGCTTCATAATACTGAGACTTAACCCCTTGTGCCACCAGGGAGGCCCCCAGCTCAGATTTAAAAAGAAGCAAAGTATTTTCATTAGCTCAGTGCAGTGTGAAAAATATTACTCAGCATAGATCTAGATGGAGTTAAATTATGTCCCAAGTATTGATTAAAAACTTTCTTGGAGTTTTCTTTTTCCCTTCACTTTATTGTCAATGCAGATAGGGAAACTGGGAGAGGCAAAGGCCAACACTTACAGAGAGAGCATTGGTTTGTTGGTAAACATGGCTAAAAATGCTTTCTTTCAACCAAGAGTTCTTCTTTTGGTTGTGGTTGTACTGGGCTTGTCAAGCTTACCTGTCCCCTCATCACCAGTGGGCTGATACTCAAAGGCAAAGAAATGTCATTAGTTCTCCCACAATCAGTCTGGGGCATGCAAATCTCTATGGCTGCTCTCTGGAAGTAGCTGTGCTGTATCCCTAATGGGAGTTAATCCAGGGTTGTAGGGATTTCAGGGAGGCGATGACAGTTCTCTTTGGAGAGGCTGGAAGGTACCATCCCAGTTTTCCTGTATACACTGAATTCATTCAGGTCTTTGGAGAAAAAAGGCCAGAGTCCAGGACCCTTCTACTTACTTTTGGTCTGAGTCCTTTCTAGGAATTCTGCAACTAAAATGGGGGTTGTGAGGGGTGGGCAGGACCTACGCTAACAGCCCCACCCAACCTCTGTGCCAGGTTAAGGTCCATTTGGACCGGGAATATCTGAGAATCCAACTGTGTGTTGTGAAATCCAGGTTACGGTGCCCACATCAGTCGTCCTGCACTGGAAGGTCACAACATTATTCATAGCACCGTCTTTGTCCCTGTGGATTGTTTTCTGCACAGCAGACCACAGTCCTACCTCCAGATTTTGCTGTATTTATCAATGAAGTTGAGCAGACTTGACATGTCATGTGACCTGATCCACACCAAACTGTTATTCCCTATTCTTGTCAAACATGAAGGTTTGGAGACAGTAGATTTCCAAAGAAGACTGCCAGGTGCTTGAAGTCAGTACCAGATCGGAGTGTTCATAATGCAGATGTGATAACCTGTCAACAGCATTGCAATGTAGGACCTCTTGCCTCAACTCAGACTGAGAATGGGGTAAGGAGATGTACAGGACTGGGTGGGGGAAGTGGAGAAAGAAAGAACGTCTGCTAAACTCTCCTTGTGTTTTTCAAATTCCACAGTTTGCCAGGCACCTCTCCCTGAGGAGGGTCACGCAAGGCAGGGCTGGAGTTTGATAGGATTACATGCTTTAAACTCAAGGCAGATGAACTAATGAGAGATGACAGGCTTACTTACTGTGTTTGGATCGTGAGCCTTTCAGCCAGCATTGTATCTTAAATTTTGTTTCTTGTGATACGTACCTACGAAATGTCAATATTGAAAAAAAATCCAAAGCTGTGTAGAGGGATGGTAGGAATTTTTCATTGGCAGTGATAGATTTTTGGTAGCAAGAGAAATACGCAACTGGTGGGGATTGGCAGCTGCCTTTGGGCAATGAAAAAAATTATATTGGGGTGTGAAGGCTCAGGCAACTCTGTGTTAGATGCCCAGATTCCAACAACATTTCCAACAGTGCAACTCCAGTCTTCCATTCAAGTGAAAAGTTAGACTCTTTTGAAAACCTCTTATGTTTTATATGCTCATTTCTTCAGAACTGGGACTTGTGTCGCCACCCCTTCTAAAAAGAATTTTTTTAAAAAGATTTATTTATTTATTTATGCAGACATGAACTGGGGTACAGGCCAGAGGTGTGGGGGGTGAGATTATTCACCAGAGACAGAGTGGGGAGCAAAACAGCCTGGTCTACTGAACTACACTGCTGAGGGGAACAGCGCACAAGACAGGAGGTCTGCTGCGCCATGTGGGTAGCTCCCTGGCCGGGTATCGAACTCATGCTGCAGAGGCTGCGGAAAGCTTCACAGGCTGCATCCTAACCCCTTGCACCACCAGGGAGGCCCCTAAAAAGAATTTTTGACAGAGTTTGTATGTCCCCCTCCTGTTTGTCTGTCCTCCCCTCAATTCTATGTTTCATTGGCTGAAATAGGCAGAGGGATGGGAGGGCTGGGACATCCCTGTGGGCCCATCCCTGTGGGTCTGGGTGGAGGCCACAAGTGAATAGATGATGCCTTAGAGTGGTGTTGGAGGAAAGAGGAAGGACACCTAATGGACTGAGGTGGGTGGGGGTGGGGAGTGTGTGGGGAAGGCTGCTGGAGTGTCCCCTGGGAGCAGGGACTCCTGAGCCATACCTAAAGGATGAAAATGTATTTGCTGGCATAGTGTGTGGGGACAGGGTAGTCTGAGCTGTCCCAAGATGGGAACTTTATGGAGTGTGGTACATGGGAGAGGTGTCTAGAGGGCTTGCTGTGAGCTGTAGAGAGCTGTGGGAGCACAGAGTCCAAAGGCCAGAGCTGGCCCTCTCTGCAGAGTGCAGAGAGGAGCTTGGTGAAGAGTCTAGTCTAGGAGGGAGGTGACTTTGGGTACTCTCTGGGCTGCTGTGAAGAGACCGGTGTGAATGGGATTGGGGCCTGCATACCAGTGAAAGGCGTGTCTCTGGGACTTAGCTTCTAAGGGGGCTCTGGTGATGAGGACTGATGGATGCTGGTGCTCTGAGAGGATTGGGGTGAGGGGGAGAAGCCCCTCTCCCATCCTGCTCCATGAATGGTGGACCCAAAGGTGCCTCTGAGCCAAAGAACAAAGTCCACGCTCCAAGGCAGACTCAGAAAAGCCTCATCTGTGAGCAGCAGGGGTCCCTGCTGGCAGACTTGCAGAGCCTCAGTGGTCTCCTGGGTCCACTGCACGGGGTCCCAGACAGCAGAGTGTGCAGCCACCTGCTTCCCTGGAACCCTGAGGGGGAGAGGGTGGGCGTGGCTTGCTTTGGTTTTCAGGTTTTGCTCTTTCTGGGAAGCTACCTAATGGCTCAATCTGGGGCTTTCATATTCCTGCGGTGGGTTAGTGGGCCTCCCAGGGAGGCTCTCCCCCACCTTTTAGGGTGGTGGTTGATATTTTGCACAGCACTAGAGCCTGAGAAAGATCCTGCCGGGCCCATGGGGTGCCAGTTTGGAACCGGACTGCGCCTTGACGACTCCTGCGGCTGATCCGGGCTGCTCCTCCCTGCTTATCTCAGAGGCTTTCCTGTGTGCCGACTGAGGAGCTTTCTTAATAGTGTGATTTATAATTCATTATGAAAAGTTGTTTTTTAAAAAGAACTGAATGTATTGGAGCCCCTTGCTGTGTATTTAATCTTTACTGGCGAGGCGCTCACTTTGTAAGTACATCAGCCGCTGTCTCCTCTGAGCTCCTTCCAGGTGTGAGTTGCTGAGCTGGAACTCCCTGCTTCCTCCTTGCCTCAGTGTTGCTTCTGTGATGTGTGGCACAGGGTGCCTTTGCGGGCTGAGGCGGACCGTCCTCCTGGTCCTGCTTTGGGCGTCAGAGGCCCTTGAGGAGTCACTCACTCCCTGTGGCCCTGGTGGCAGAAGTGGGGGTGCATCAACTGGACCGTGAGCTTCAGATGTAACTTCCTTTTTCCTTCTCACCACATGTCTAATGACTGTAGGAGTGGTCTTTGAGTCCTGTCTGGTGCCCGCGGGGAGCAGACTGGGCCCCCAGAGGCCATTGGGGGGGACTCAGCAGTGACGTAGCACCCTCCCAGCCCATGCCTGGCCATCTGTCTTGCGTTCTCTCCGCGGCTGTGCTGCACAGGCCTCTGGGTATAGCTGCTCTCACCCCCCACTCACCATATGGGGGTAGTTCTAAATACAAGTGCTCTGGAGAATGTGTATGTGGGGTTACAGAGAAGCGATCTCTGCTGAAGTTGGTGCTGCCATTGGCGGGGGCAGCAAGGGCCTGGTACTGTGGGCCTGCTGACTCTCAGGGCTGGCCCTGCCCTTCCTCTGGCCCGCAGCACCCCTTCATTCGAGGGCATGGAATCCAGGCCTTAGTGTTCCTTTTCCTTAAGCAAGCTCCCCAGTGGGTTCCTGTGAACTGGGGCTGGAACCACTGTGGTTTCCAGAGCTCTTAGAGTCCCCACTTCTTGTGTTGGGGGTGAGGAGGAAGGAAAGCAGATGTCATCTTGCAAGAGAATTTGATGAGGGCATTTACGTGGGGCTTCTCTCTTTTTGGTCATATCTTCAGCACCCAGCCTCCCAGGCCCTTCCCTGCCCCTGTTACCCCTTCTCCTGGCTTTTCCTCTTCTGTCTAGCAGGAACACTCATCTGTGAACCCCAAAGGTCCAGCGCAGTTTCTCAAATCTCCCTCCTGCCTCTGGGTCAGTGCCCCTGAATTCCATCCTAGAGCATCTTTGTATCCTAGGACTTTTCGTGCCTCATTGTCTTTCCGAGCCCCTCAGCCTGCGTCTTCTGGATATGAGAGTTAGCGGGAGGATTTTCTGGATCATCAGTAATAATTCACAAGCCCTGTCTTCCTGGAGCACCGTGACACCGTTTTTGCTCAGTAGCCACATGCCGCTGTTAGCGGTGCATAAGTAATGTGGTGTATTTCGGGCACTCTCATAATTTTGTGATGAGTTTGCTGTACGTTTGTAGTCTGTTTCTAATCTGGCTCATTAGGAATTAGCAAACTTGTCTCAGGCTCAAAATAGATTATGTTGCCCGGATTTAAAGCCAAATTCTGACTGCAGATATGCTGCGAATTTTTCTATTTTTTAATATTTTTTTTTCCCACTTTCCTAGCCTATATATGCTATTTGGGGAGAAAACCCACAAATCTATATCTTCCAAGAGGAGACATTGTGCCTGAGTGTCCTTCAGGAGCAGTGAGATGCCTGGGGCCTGAAAAGCTTCTCTCACTTGCAGTTGCTGGTATTGGATGTGAAAGCAGCTGCAGGTGGCCCCAGTGTTTCCTGGGTGGCAGCTTTGAGGGCAGGTGGGCATCATTTTCTCCCTGGAATACACTGGGCAGGCAGGACTGCAGCCTCAGGGTGTCATCTCAGCCATGCAGAAAGATCTGGATGACTGTGGCTTCCTTATCTGTCAAATGTGGAGTTCGGGTTAACAGACTCTGAAGTCCTCTCTGTCCTGGACATTTCTATTGAGTTGATGTCCAGCTCTCTGGAACTTTTTTGGTCCTGATACCCACCATTGCACATGAAAATCTCCAATTGAAAATGACTCTTATGTCACCTCCTACTATCACCCCAGTTTCCTTCTGGAAGCTAAACAACTCTCCACATTTTAGGGTTTTGAGAAACTCCTTCAGCCACCCATTCCACTGCCACGGTCACCCCGGGGCTCGTCTGAGCTCTTCCCCAGAGCTGGCACCCTCTGCATGATCCCAGTTCCATGCAGCTAACGCCAACGCAGAGCACAGGGCCGCCATTGCTGTCCTTGTTAAGTAAATTAAGTGACTTCAGAAAAGCACTTACCACAGGGCCTGGCAGTTAGAAAGCACTCATTAATTGCTCATTTCTGGATGCCACTGCACATTAACTTATGCAAAGGATTCGCTGTGCTGGGAGCCCAGCAGAGAGGTCTGTAGCCTTGTGTTTGCCCCCACTCTCGCTCTCAAGGACACAGGCGGCTGAGGGCACACAAGCCAGCTTGGGTCACACCGGGTCTGGAGCATCATGGAGCCTCGGCTGACACTCTTTCCTCCTCGAGTAGGGAGTTCCTGCCCGCTGTGCCCCCACAGGGGGACCTTTGCAGACTGAGAGTCTGGGATTTCCACTTAGACAGCTTTGGAAGTCTCAGCGACAGCTCCTCGTGCTCTGTTGAGCTTGGCTGACAATGGCTAAACTGCTTTAATGAGTTTGTGGGCTGGCAGTGAAGCAGCAAACCCAGTCAGGATGGAAGCTGGGGAACTGGAGGATTGAAGACCTGAGTTGGGAGGAGGGTGAGCTCTGGGTGGATTGGGACAGAGCAGCAAAGAGGCTGCCCCCCATCCCCCCAGCACCCCAGTGTTCTCTCTTCTTCTGGGAATAGAAAGCAAAAGGGTGGGTCTTAGATAAGAAGGCTGGGACTTGGGGGTTCAGGTGCAGGGTCCCCTCTTCTGATTTGGCGTGTGCCACCCCAGAAGGAACAGAGATAGGGAAATGCCAGGGTCTCCAACCCAAGAACTCTAGGCTCACCTGGAGTTCTAGGGAAAGATCACACCCTGACCCCTTGCCTTGGAGGGACCTGGTGGCCCTCTGTGTGACTGACCCCAGGCCCCCGTCGTGGGGTGGGTTGTCTGGTCACGCATCGATGCTTCTGGAACTGCAGGAAAGCCACAGAGGCTAGGTCATCAGCTCCCTAGCATGGCCGTGGGACTGCCCTGTCCCTCTTAGGGCTTTGCTGCAGGGCCAAATCTAGTTGATCCTTGTGAAATTAGGAGCCTTACAGAAGGGACTGTAGTGAGCCCTGGTGACTTGCAACTTATCTTGGGGCTTACTTGAGAAAAAGAAGTAGAGGATGATGATACTGAAGTGAAAAAGGACCATCTGTGCATTTCTTAAAACAGGTACCAGCCAGTGGTTAAAAGAATTAAATTATTTCTTAAAAAAAATGTTTTGAGCATTTTGTTGCAAAATAAGAAGCTGTTATATTAGATATTTCTTTACTTTCTGAATACCACTAAAACTGTCCTAGTGTCTTTGTGTTTACCTCCCTTTGCATTGGAATTGTGTTTCTCGAGCATGGGATGAAGGGTAAGAATTTTTGTCTGTTTCCCCCTACATTCCACCCCAATTACAGAATGGAATTGATGCACATTAATTATGAAAGTATAGGAAAGAGCAGAGGAAGCCAAAAGAGGCAACACATAATCCACAAAAGAAGCACTGCCTTGCTTCCTTCTAGGCTTTAGTCCCTGTTTTCTTAATATACTTGAGATGTGTTACAGTATTTTTTTTTCTCTTGACTTGAAATTTTTAACACTGCTTCTTAAGCATTTTTGCATGATCTGGAAAACTTTCATTAACATTGTGTGTGTGTATGTCCCAGATTACCTAGTTCCCTCTTGGTTGCTTAATTTAAATGGACACCTTTTTTGTACAACCTTTTGTTGTATTTTTCACTATTTCCTTAAAACCAATTTCTAGATAGAATTACAGGATCAGAGAGCTTGAACATTTCTAGGACTTGGTAGTCCAGAAAAGTCATACCAGCTTATACTTGGATCCGAAGACTCTATTGTACCTTTGCCACATTAAATGTTAATATTTGCAAATAAGATCTTTGCTGCCTCAGTGGTAGTGGATATTGCCATTTTCAATATTTTCATTCTACTGAATAAATATTAAAATTGCAACCCTTTGTTTCTGAGGACTAATATTTTCCCCAGATTATCTCCGTCCCTCCCTTTCTTCCTCCCTCCTTGCTTTCTTCCTTCTACGGGGACCCCTAACTTTATGTAGTTAAATTCTCATTCTTTCCCTTTGTGCTTATAAGAGTAGAAATGCCTTTCTCGTCTAGAAGTCATTTACTTACATAGTATTCTGGTGTTTGGTTTCTTTACTTGATTTTCTGTATTTATCTCTTTATCCCTATGAATTCATTTGGTATATTTGAGAAGTGAAGATCTAAACTGACTTCCTTCCCTTTGTCCCAGTAGCTAGCTGGTCACCCAGATGTGCCAACCATCTCCTCCTTGGTTTTGGGGGAAGCAGTTTCTAACCACCCTCCTGTGGTGGTCCCTGGACTGAGTCCAAGTGGGAGGAGTCTCAGGCTCAGTGGGGAGGACTAGCTTCCTTGACTCAGTCTCATTGAAGGTCAGTGAGAATCTGTATTTACATACCTGTTCCCACGTCACCTCACATAGATGTCCAGTGGGTATAACCTTTGTCCATGCTATGCGACAGAAAGGTGTCTGCCCTAGGGGAGGAGCTTGCTGTAGAAACACTCCAGTCCAGTCCTGATGGCTGCCACTAAGCAGCCTGCCATAGTATCTCCATTTTTAAGTAACACCAGTGGGAATTTATAAACCTGTTCGTTGCATCTATTGTGAAGTTCACACGAGGCAAAGCTTTTGAGAGTTTTGCATCACCTGTTATCTACCTCAAAGGGTCATATAACATTAAGTGCAACCTTAGGTGCTGAGGATTATAGATGCACCACCATTTTATTATCTCTAAGGGGAAAATAGAAACACAACAAAATGTCCTACATCAATTTTAAGACTCATCTCATTGCAGAGAAGTTGAGATGGGGAGTATCATGCATCTCAGCACAGGTGACATTTGGGATTTGGACCTGCCTCTTCCGAGATGTGGGGTGGCAGCCACAGTGCCCTGGCTGCAGGAACCAGTGTGTGAGTGCCCATAAAAATCACAGAGGAGGACAATCCGTATTTTTATCCTCTCATCCAGAATCTTCCTTTTGCACCAATTCCTGAGGCTCATTTTTTTCCTTTGTAATTCTACTTTGTGAAGCATGTCTTTGAGAAGAAACTATTCTCTAAACTTCTTTATCTCATTTCCATTGTGCTGACAGAGAAGCTCTGAATGCAGCCTGGGTCCCTTCCACTTTTCTTTCTTTGAATTGTCAGGCACAAGCCACAGAAGCCATCAGAATGTACCTGCAGCGAAGTCAGTGCAGGCAGATGGCAGCCTTGGGACCTCAGTGATGGGGCCTTCCTCCGGCCCCCTGGCAGAATCGTGGGGCAGGAGACCCCTTGCCATCTGCTGTGCTTGGCTTTGAATTTGAATTCTGACTCTTCCATTCATTGCTTGAGGGGTCTGAGACAAGTACCATCTTTCTGATCTTGAGTTTTCTCTTCCATAAAACAAGGATGAAAAGATTTATGTGGAGCTTTGTCAGGAGAGATCAACATGTGGATGTGTGTAAAGCACTTGTGTGCTTCCTGCATAGGCAGTGGAGGCTCCATTAACCTGCTTGCTGTCTTTAATGCCTTGTTGGAATGTGCCAGATCTGTGTGCTTTTGATTTCACTGTCCAGGCTTCCCTTCAACAGGTGTGTCCACCCCCAGATGTCGACAGCTGATCCTGCTGGAGAGCCCCAGGAGAGGGTGGGGGGCCATGCCTCGTTGTTGAATTGCACTCTTTTCCTTTTTTTTTTTTTTTTGTGGGACCCTCGCCAGCGGCTGGGCAATGAACTGGCACTGCAGAGGCTGTGGGCAGCCTCGCAGCCCAGCACTCAACCGCTGTGCCACCAGGGGAGGCCCTGCACTCTTTTCCATTTAACCCAGCGTTTCAGCAGATGCTTAAGTGCATAAGGCCAGTCCTGTGTTCGCTTACTGACTTGATTTCTAGCAATCTCTATGGCTGCCTCTCCTTCTTCTGTGCCCACTCCCACAGCCTTCCCTGCCAGAATGCCACTGTCCCTAAAGAGAGAGGCTTTGTCTTCAGGTTGCAAACTCTGGGGCTTTGCTTCCGAGGCCCCATTCCTTCTAGAACACTGGGCTTGAGGGTAACTTCAGGAATAATGGAGGCAGCGTTCTGTCTTGATGCTGTTATTAGAATCTCCAAAATAGTGCTTGTTTGTAGTCTCATGGACTAGAGAGAAACAAGTGGGAGGAGGATCTTGGTAGTGCCATTTTACAGAAAATGAAAATGTCAGTTATCTGATCCAAGGTGATTCAGCAAGAAAATGTTGAAATAACCCAGCAGCCAAAAAGCTGCAATCTGTGTGGCTTGCTTCCCCGCAGCTCAGCCCTCGCCTGCCCTTGCTTCCTTTCTCCTCAGACTTCTTGCACTGTGTGCACGGGGGAGGTTTGGGGTCAGGAGCACTTTTCAGTCATCGCCCAGTGGGTCTAAGTTTAGAAACTGCAATGGTCACCATCTTAGGGTGGTTTGACTTAAGATTTTTCCACTTTGCAATGGCATTAGCACAAATGCTCATTCAGTAGAGACAAATTTTGAGCTTTGAGCTTTACCCAGGCTAGCGATAACATGGTGCAATACCTCTTCCTGATGAGGGCAGACAGCTCCGGCCGTACACTGCTGCCATGTTTCTTGGATATTGTGTTTTCTCATTCCATCGTGTCTACATCTGTGAGCTAATATAAGTGTTCTGAGCACGTGTAAGGGAGGCTAGGTTAAGCTCTGCGGTTTGGTACGTTAGATATATCAAATGCATTTTCACCTAAATATTTTCTACTTTCAATAGGTTTATCAGGATGTAACCCATCATAAATCAAAGATCTGCATTTCCTTGAGACAGGAAGCTGGTCTTTCCCCCACAAGGAGTATGTTTTTCACCCCATCTCCTTGGGGAGCAGAACTCCCGGTACAGGGGCCTCCTCAAGGTTGTACTGGGGAGCGCCAGGTGGCATGAGTGGTGCTGGGAGGCACACATGCTTTGTGGGGATGAACCACATGGGCTGCCCTGCTGCTCTGGGGTTCCATTGCAGAACAGATTGTAGACGGGGTCTGTGCTGTGTGGCTCAGCGCCCACGTGGAAGAGGCAGATGCAGCCGGGAGGATTTCACTGGGAGCCAAGTCCGATTCCGATTCATACTGTGGTCAGGCAGATGGTACCCAGTACCATCGCCTGGAAGGTGGGCTGGTCAGGGGCTGAGGCTGGGGCTGGGTCTCCCACCTCTTCTTCTGCCGCTGCTGGGGGAGTGCTGCTGGCCTTCAGCTGAGGCTGTCCCAGCCCTGAGGGAAGAGTTACTTTGTCTTGCAAGGCTGAGGGTGGGTAGGAATTAATTATTTGCAGAAGGGTCTTTGCTTTTCACTGAAATATCCCTGGTTCTATGGCCCTTCCCATCAGGGCATCAGGTGCCCACTGCCCGGGACTGCAGTCTTTCTGCAGCCCTGAGCATTGGCCAGCTGGATGTGTCCAGCTCCAAATTGTAACTGGAATAGGTAAACACACTGTAAAGACGAAAAAGAGGTAAGATAGGATTTGGCTCAGCTCTGATGTTGTGTATATGGTCTGGGTTGGTTTAGCTTTGCTTCTCTTTCATTCATGATGATTGGGACACATTCTCCCTTGTTTTCTTTTGACTTTATTTAAGTCCTTAAACAATGATATTATTGTTCTCTTTGTAGTTTTGATCTGTTATATGGGTAGCTGTGCCTTATTCTAATCTCTGACCCATCCCATTTACCTTTTTCTTCTTGGGTTTTGTTCAGTGGGTGGTTTGATAGAAAAAAATACCTTGTTGTCACTGAATCACCTTTCAGGAATCTGATGTTACCCTGTTTCCCACTGACCAAGCACTTGAGAGGGATACAGGAGGGCAGCACTAACACCTGCTCTCAGGATTTATAGTCTGATGAGAACAACTAGAAGCTTCTGGCATTTTCTAGTTGCTCTTTACCATAGACCCCTCTCAGTCCCTTCACCTCACTGCTCCTGTGTAAAATGGATAGATTTATACCCATCTTAGAAATTTAATATTTAAGCAAGGATATCTAGGTGAGAAGACTGTTCTGTTGTTAAATCTGAAGATCACCGTTCTAGTGTTGAAACCCGAGTGCTTTTCTGTGTGTGTGTGTGTGTGTGTTCTTGATGAGTGGGAGTGCCCACTGCCCCCCCCCCCACCTCCCACCTGTGTGGGCCATGAAGAGACCCCTGTTCTGGGCATGAACACAGTTGGGTGCTGGCTGCTCCTTCTCCTCCTGTCCTGTAAGGGGAGGATGGCTTCTCCTGCAGGGGACGAGAGTCATTCACAGACCCACCCATGTGGTCACCCAGAAGCAGGTTTGAAAATTCATTAGCATCAAGGAAAACAGGCCAAATTAATAATATTTAATTATTAAAATTAAATAGAGTCAAACAAGCTGTGTGTGGTGAGCTTCCTCCTTTCTCCTTGTGACCTATGCCCCCTCTGAATTGCTAATAGATGTGCTCTTAGCTAACACCAGGAATTTACCTCTCTCCTCTGCCACCTCTCTGGAGAAAAAGGAATAAAGAGCCTTGGCTTTTGGGTGACTTGACGTTCCCACTTTTAGTGGAGTAGTTTTCGGTGCTGAGGAATAGGTCTGCTACATACTCCTGACCTCAGGCTGCCGTGTTGCCTTGAGTGAATGAGTTCTTGCTCAACACCATCCTTTTTCTTCCCTTTAAAAAGGGAACTCTGCAAGCCTACAGTCATTTCAGAGCTGGTAGAATTGTGAAAAAATTACTTTCCTGGAAAGAGCAATATAACAGTGAAGCATTTTGGTTTTTCCTTTTTAGATACAATGTGGGGTGGAGAGGGGGGATGAGAAGCAAGACCCGGAGCTCAGGAATCTGGCAACGCACAGACTAGGGGACCGAGATCGGATTACTTGTGATGGTTACATAAGATTTGGTCTTGTAAAGTTTACCGAAGTTTCTGGAGAATCATTTGGCTTTAGGTTCTCCTGAAGATAATCTACTTGGAATGAGGTGTTTTAAACTCCAAGCAGCCTTTTATTGCCCTGCGGGCCTCAGGTTTTAGGTTCACAGACTCACCCAGCTGCACAACCCTGGGAGGGACCTAACATTGAATCCGGCCAGCCCCGTGGGGCCCAGAGAGACTGTTCTTGCTCAGGCGTCTGTGTTCCTGCTGCAACCAGACTGGAGCCCTCTGCCAGCGCACCCTCCAGCATCTGCTGTGCGCCTTCTCTGTGCCTTCCAGGCCTGCTTTCCCCTTGGTCTGACTGTTAATGACCCAGAGGAAGGAGACTGAGGTGAGGAAGATGGGGTAGGTGGGAGGAGGTGTGTAGGTGGGGGATAGGGGAGGGGTTGGTGTATGGGGATGGCTTTGCCCCTGCCATCCTATTTAGGGACAGCCAAGATTTAACCGAAGACAGTCCCTGCCAGGTGGTGGGTAAATAAATAGTAGTGTGACCCAGAGGTTTGGCCAAGAACTCATGTTTGATGTCTGCCCCCACCCCCACTGCCTGGTTCTGTGACCTGGCCAGTTTCCTCCTCCCCGCCACCACCCAGGTCTCTGCGTCCAGCAGTGTCCAGGTGGGCGTGATTCGGCCTCTGTCTCCCCAAGGGAATGGGAAGACTGTGGCTTGTGACTTCTTTTGAAGCCTCACTGCCTGTTGCTATAGAAATTTAGACTCGTAACTGGGAATGTCATAGTGCTCAGGAAAATTCATCATTTCTTCAGCCTAAGTTTGTTAGAATGGCTGGTTCCACAGAGGGAGGCTTTTTTGCAAATGTATTCGGGCTTCATTCTTTCCCCTCCTACGCTTAATTCTGTCTGTATCAGTGTTTAGATATCATCTTGTTTACGAATCCTCCTCTGCAGCCCCCCTTACCCTGCTCCCCAGGGAGAGGCTTCTCTGTGTTTCAATGGTAAATGAATTGTCTAAATCATTCAGCATAACGCAAAATAAGGTGACTCCCAGTAGTATGTGCCTTTATACAACCCACTTATACAGTATTTAAATGTAGGCAGAGGATCTCCCATCTGATTACCAATTGATGGTGTTAAGGGGAAGAAAAAGTAAGCCTTCTGCTTTCCTGGGTCTTTCGTGGTTCTGAAAGAACTATAGCCTGTTTCTCTGTTTTTTTCAGAGAAAAATTTTTCAGGAAAAATTCTTAGTGTTCTTTGCAAGTGTGTGTAGTTTGAAACAAACCACAAACTAAACAAGTTAAAGATTCTAGATGATCTGTCTTTTCAAAGAAGGTGTGAGTAAATGTGAAGTAGGTCATCCTGCAGGAGACTAGTAAGAGCTGATTTATTTTGAAAGTGTTAACACTTGTCCGTGGTGTATTATGTAGTCTTCATATTGCAGCTGAAAGAAGAGAAACTTACTTGTCATTAAAGATAACCACAGGCTCTGAGTCCAGACAGTCGGTTCAGACCTCTATTTGCCCTTATTTTGCATTAAATTAAAAAAAAAGTGTTATGTGTAACATAACATTCATCATCCTAACCATTCTTAAATGCATAGCTGAGTGGCATTAAGTACCTGAAACTGTCCCCATTAAACAGTACTCACTCCTTACTCCTCCTCCCAGCCCCTGGCATCCACCATTCTACTCTCTGTGTCTGTGAATTTCTCCATTCTAGGGACGTAGTTACATCACTGCACTGAAGTCATAGAATAGTTGTCCCTCTGTAATTGGCTTACTTCACTTAGCATAATGTTCTGCAGGTTCAGCCATGGAATGGCTGTCAGAATTTCCTTTCCTCCTAAGGCTGAGTAATATTGATAGTGTGTTTCATCATATTTATCATGAATAAACAATTGATGGACACGTGGGTTGCTGTTGGCATTTGTGAACAAAACTGATATGAGCATAGCTGTGCACATATCTATTCATGTCTCTTCTTTCAATTCTTTTGGGTGTGTACTCGAAGTGGGATTGCTGGGTCACGTGGTAATTCTACTTTTGATTTATAAGGACTGTCCATACCGTCTTCCATAATGACTTCACTGTTGCACATTCCCACCCACAGTATACAGGCTTCCAGTCTCTCCGCATCCTTGCTAACACCTGATATTTTCTGGGGTATTTTTAATGGTCTCGACTTTGCTTTTTGACCTTGGGTTGTTGAAAGAATTAAGTGAGTTAATATGTGTAAAGGACTGAGAGCCTCAAGCACTCGAAAGCCGTGCTAAAAGCAGTTTGTGTCAAGTTTAAGTTTGTGGCAAGGCATGTGGGGAGACCCTGACGGCACCAGTGTGCCCGTCCTGCTGAGGGAGGGGGGACAGCACTGTGAGCCACTGGGGGCTGTTCATGTTTTCTGGGGTGGTAAAAAAGCTCTCTTCTTGCTTTTTTGGCATGTGACTTCAAAGGGTCTGTAAAGAATTTTTACAGTTGATTATTCAGAACTTGGAAAATCTTTGCATTGGTGTTTGTGTTGGTCAGTCTGTCCAGAAAGCCATCACTGCTTAACAAGAGCCTGGACTGTGTGCCAGGATCAGGAACCCCCAAGGAGGCAGAGCCCATGTGTGGGTGAGGACATCCCAGACAGCGGCTCAACAAAGCTGTGGGCAGGAGGACTTATGTTGGCCATCTGTCAGAAAGCGTGGTGGGGCAGCTGCTGCAGACCACGCTCCATCCACACCTCTGTGACATTCTGCAAACAGGGTCTTGGGGAACTCCAGGATCTGTTTATGGGGTTTTGTGGAGTTTTTGGCATGGAAACAAATTTATTTAAATTTTTTACTGAAGTAACATTACATTATTACCTAAGTTTTAGGTGGGCAGCGCTGTAAATCAGCATCTGTGTAAACTACGTTAAGTTCACCACTAAACGTCCTGCCCTTGTAGGTAGGGATACCCTTAGCCTCCCACGAGGCTGTGTGGGCAGTGCTTAAAGACCTGGAATCATGACCCAGAGGCCTGGGTTTGCATTCCATCTCTGCCACTTGATCACACCTGGGCAGACAGGTAACCTAACCTCGGTGTACCTCTGCTTCCTCCTCTGTGTAGTGGGAATAAAACAATACCAGCTTCTTAGGACTGGTGAGGAATAGCTGAGCGAACATTAGTCGAAGGACCTGGTAGGCATCATTTCAGTGGGTACTACATTGTGGGTGAAGGCTTCCAGTGAGTCTGGGAGTCTGGAGTTTTGACTGTTATGAGCAGGACATTGTCAGTTCTAGTCACTTCTAATAAAACACGTTTGCTGTGGGCTAAATACTCTTTGTACTTAACTGGTCAGCAACTTCTGATCCCACTTCTGATCAGCCACTAATGCTCATTGTAACACCAGAGTGGGGACCCATCTGTCCACACACCAGGAGGTCTTGAACTGGTGGGCAGTCAGCAGTTCTTCTCCTTCCTGGGCTGCTGTTCAGAGCAGAGGGTTGCAAGCAGGGTGGTCTCCGGTTCGAGCTGTTTTTGGAGGACAGTCCTAGAGAGCTGCCTGTGTGTGAGCCACTGGCAGAAACATGACATTGCTTAGCTTGGCTTCTGGTACTCCTGGATCTAGAGTCCAGAAGCAGAACTCTCTAGTCATTTCTCAGCAGTGGACTCTAGGAATGAAGGTGCCAGGGCACTCAGCCTGGTCATCCTGGGCAGGGGTACTCACTCCCTCTGGCTTTCAGGGGAAGAGGCCATTGGGTTGGTTTTCTGGCACAAGTAGTTGTATTTGGTACAAGACCCAGAGGGGGACTCGGTCCATCTGTTGCAGCAAGAGCAGGAATGAAGCACAGAAACTGGTCCTCAGCTGACGCAGTCCTGTCAGCGGGTGTGGGCCAGGCTTGCTGGGTGCATTTGCACGCTGTACTCACACCCACCCCTCAGGTGATGCTGACATCCCACCAGCATTCTGCCAGTTGTTACTACTGTGAGTGCCGTGTGGCTCTGTAGAGATGTGACAGATGCGAAGGGATAAGGACAAAGATAGCCCCACATGTGCCTCCTGGTCTGGTCTGCAGAGTATTGCTCATGTGGCAAAGTGCCAGCTCATGCCCAGGTCTTCGTGGCCGCTCTGATAATTCAAAGGGTGTAGTGCCTGTCTTTATCTGTGATAGCACGTGGGTGACATCATAGACCTTCCAGCTGCGACAGCTGTTAATGGAGTTTTTTTCAGGCAGCATTTGACCATGCCCGTGTTCAGGCAGTAAATGGCTGGTTTTGCTTCTCTGGGATGATGTCTCCCCTGTCATCCGGGCATTTGTCAGATAGCGAGAGTTTGGTTTTTAATGGCTTTAATCGCTAACCTTTAAATCTTAATCACTTTAAAAATAGCACTCTTTCAAACAGAGGTGGTGCCTTTTAAAACTTTAGAACC
This sequence comes from Talpa occidentalis, assembly GCF_014898055.3. Classification (NCBI taxonomy): domain Eukaryota; kingdom Metazoa; phylum Chordata; class Mammalia; order Eulipotyphla; family Talpidae; genus Talpa; species Talpa occidentalis. The sequence continues at coordinate 21,808,209 of NW_023601433.1, forward strand.
TTGCTGCCAAAATTTGCTCAGCTGACAAGCGCCTTGAAGAGGTCTCTGCAAGCCCGGTGCCCATAGGAGGGGACATGAGAGCAGATCTGCGCTGGCACTTTGACCTCGATGGTGATCTGGAGCAGGCCAGGGAGCAGATGCTACTCTGCTGCTTCAGGGCTGCATTTCAAAAGGCGAACCTGTCCTAGCAGGGCTCCTTGTTCCTTGTGTTTATAGGGATTGTGCAATTTAGCTTCCCGATCAGAGCCTTTTAAGAGTGTAAAGGGGTATTAATTCCACAGGGACAGTAGCTGTAGACTAGGACTGCTGGGGTCACTTGTCTGTCACCGAATGACCACAGATCCAATGAGAAAAGCTCGAAATAGCAGTTGGCCTCCCAGTGAAGGGCGGTCTCTGTTCCTTGCCACCAGAACGAGGATGGCAGTGCATGTAGACCTTTGGTATTTTTCTGTTGAAGATTTGATGATGAAAATATCCATAGAATCAGATGGAATGAACTCCTGTCCCCTTCTCCTCCCACCACTCCCTTTCAACAACCATCTGGATTTTGCTGTGCTTGTTTTTTCTTTTGGGGTGGGGGTGGGAGGTAGTATATTTTCAAGCAAATCCCAGGCCTTGTTTTCCTCCTGGTGAGGCTTACGTCAAAGTAAGCATCATTAACCTGTGTCAGTGTTCTCATGGGAGGCAAGAAGAGAAAGATTAATTAGAGGCCAGCGGACTTGAGGAGAAGCCGTATTTACTGGGTGAAAGGAAGCTCTGAGAGGAGGTGGTAGATGCGGGTGGAGGTTAGGGAGGGTGATTCTGAAATAGTGACTCTGAAACTTACTGAGGGGAGGGTGGCAACTCTAGGATTATCTTTAGCAGCCTTCAGATATCACCCGCCAGGCCTTCCAGAAAGATCTGGAAGTGAAATTGGGCCCCTCTTGCTTGATTTTTCTGCACAACTAAGGAGAAGGACTGAGAGCCCTGGCAGCTCCTGGTGGTCCGTGCGGAGCCAGGATTTCTGCTCTCCTGTGATGTCCTCAGACTCACTCCCCGGCTCCGTCTCATTATGAGATTGCGCATAATGGATCACCCTTTTCAGGGAACCCCTGAGTTGCTTGATTCCAGCCCAGGCTCTGAATAGCTTACAAATCTGCCAGTCCAGCTCCCCTGGACATCCACAGCTTGGGAGTCTCTACTTAAGTCCAGCCCCCTCAGGGTGCCTTGCCTGGAATTCAGGTCTTTTCCTCCCATCCTTTGGTTCCCCGTGCATTTGGCATTTGAAGCCAGCCTCCAGTTTCTGTTTTTCGAAGACATGGTTGTGGGTAAGAAAATGCAGCCAAGGCAGTAGCTCTCAGCATGTCAGAATCACCTGAGGCCCCAGAGGCCCAGCTATTCCACCGCTGCAGCTGTGGCTTAGGCATCTTACATGGTGTGCCTGACTCCCGGCTGGGGCTGAAAGCCACCCCCCCTGACGAAATGCCTGCATGGGGCTTTGCCTGGCAGGGACTGGGTGCTGCTCTGACAGCAGGAAATTGGGGGGTGTTTCCAGGCCTTGTAGGAAGCCCCACAGAGTCAGCAGATTCTGGGTGGGTTAGTTCTGTCTAGACTTGGAAATACCACATTTGAAACAAGGTATCTGCAAACAGTCTAATTATGGAGAAGTGGGAGTCAGCACTAGAGTGGCCCTGCCAGCTCCTCCTGGTGCAGTGGACACAGGTGCCCTGGGGGGGGGGTGGGTGTACTTCTGGCGACTAGTGCTCACTCTTCCTTTTCTTTTGCTTGTTATTCATCTGTTGATGCTTATGGTTTCTGGTTTTGCTAGAAATACGCACCCACCAGGACAGCTGGTGAGCGGCTGGTGGGAGAGGGACCACCTGGTGGACACTGGATTGGGGGAGTGGAGAGTGAAGATGCTCAGATGAGGTGTGATTTGACAGCATCCTCAGTGGGAGGAATTGCATCTTCCAGGTCGCTGCCTCCAGGCTGGGAAACACGGCAGTTAATGCACACAGATCCCTTTCATCTGGCCTTTCCTAGTTGAGATTGACCGAGTCATAATGATTTCATTTTTAAAATTTTTTTTAAAGATTTATTTATTTATGCATACAAGAACTGGGGTACAGGCCAGAGGTGGGGGTGGTGAGAGGATTCACCAGAGACAGAGTGGGGAACAGAACAAGCAGACTGACTGAAAGACACCACTGAGGGGAGCAGCGGGTGAGACAGGAGAGGTCTTCTGCGCCATGTGGGTTTCCCTCTGGCTGGCCGGGTCGAACTCATGCTGCAGAGGCTGAAGATAGCTTCTTCACAGCGCTGTGCTTCACCCTTTTCACCACCAGGGAGGCCCTGATTTCATTTTGTTAAAATTATTCATGGCAGCAAAAAGGTCTCCCAGAAAACCTTTGCCCACTTCAGGGTGAAGGTGTGGTTTTGCTCGTGTGTTCACATTGCCTCTCCTGGACTCCTAGCAGAAATTGCTGGATACTGGTCATGCCGGGACCACGTGGTCCAAGACTGGTGAGTGCCTCACCCCTGAGAAAGCAGAATCAGAACGCAGGCCCAGTGCTTGCTCACTCACCCAGGCCCTAACCAGGGTGACTCTGCTTAGCTCCCCAGGTGTAACTTGGTTCCGGTGGCCTGACCCCAGGCTCCCAGGGCTTGCTGTGTAGCATGCCAGGTTAGCTGCCCAGGCCCTGGCCCAGCCCTGCAGGGCTGCTTGGGGTCTAGGCGCATTGGTTGCTATTGCTGTGTAATTACTGGCTTATTGGGTCCTTTCTGTAGACCGTCTGCAGTGCGTGTGTGGGGTGAGTGGGTTGTGTATTGCAGCATTCTTGGGTCTGGTGTTGGGGTCAAGGCAGATTTCTGAACTAACCATATCCTCCTCCCACAGGGGCATGCCAGGCTTCCTGGGTATACAGGAGTGCAACAGAAGGCCAAGGACCCTTGTGTTTACAGGATTGATGTGTGTGCGCGCGCGCGTGTGCCTGCACACGCATGCATGTATGTGTGTGTGCACCTATGTGTGTCCTGCCACCCCGTGCTGCTTGTGTTGGCTTAGGAGTTGGGTGGTGGGCTTTGTTTTTACATCTCAGCTCTGTAGATAGAAACAGATGTATTGAATCATTCTGGGTCCAGAGTGGGAAACTGCAGCCGAGCACCCTTCACTTCTTCCATGGTGTGGTGTGATGGAAAACCCACGAAACCACCTTCCACTCATTCTCACCTTATTAGATTTGTCTCCAGAGACGGATGGAACCACTTCTGGGCAGAGCCCCCAAGTTAGCTCAGCGGGGGTTCTCTGGCGGCCATCTGAACAATTGATAGTGACATGTGGGGGCCGCTGTGGGCTTGCCACTCTTGATCCAGTCTCTAGGAATCCTTCACATCACACTCACCTCATTACTCTGTAATGTAGAATGGCAGCCCCCAGAGTGATGGCCCCGAGCTCAGCGTGGCAGCGCAGGCTTGGGGACCCACCCAGCCAGAGACACTTGGAGTTGCCTTACTCTGCTGGGATTTGATGTCAGGGGCCATAAGCTCATGTGGCATCTGGAGTCCCCTCCCTCTGTGCCTGTGGCTCCTCCACCCTGCAGGCTCATTTCCTTATCTCGTCTAGGGAAGCCTGAGATAGAACACCTAGAAGAGACTTCACAGGCTTGAAATAAAAGGCAGTATTTCAAACATCTCCCAAGGCAGTATATTTGCTCCCCAAAACTCATGTTTGGATAAAACAAACAAAAATCCTCTTTTAAGACTTTTGAACTTATTCTGAAAGCTACTTTAAGAAGATAGATTAAAACAACCACCGCAGCATCTGCCTTCTTTATTCTTCGTTTTTGTCAGCATCCTCCCCAGAAAAGCGAGTCCCTCCTTTGGCATTCAAGTTGGGAATCAGAGAGGGATGTGTCTTATTTTATCCTTAAAGGAAACCTCACCTCTTCTATTTCATAGCTCCTTATTCTCTTTTCCCCCTTTGTGATAATTTTTGAGTTCTTCTGTTTTTTTTTTTTTTCCGTTTTGCGTTGTGTTGTTTTGAGACTTGAAGCTCTACTTAGAATTCTGTCCAAGGCTTTTCTGTAGACTGCTGCAGTGCTCTGCCATCCATTTGAAGATGTGCTGAGACGCCCGGCTCTCCCCTCCCCCTTTCAAGATGATGCGGGACATAGGAACAGCTCCTATCCAGGGACTGGCCTCCCAAACAGGAGCTGTGCATTTTTCTGCATAGAAGCATTCTGTCCTCTGAGCAAAGGGAATCTACCCTTGCTTTTTCTTCTCAAGGAATCTGCCTCTGTGATCTGAAAGCACCTCCCAGAACCCCCAGTTAAGGCCCCTGTTCATAGCTCTTGGGACCAGGCTGGCTGCAGCAGGACTGCAGGGGTGTTGGTGCCTTTGTGTGACTGCCATCCAGCTCCATTCTGTTTCAGGCACACTACTCCAGGTGCTTCCTGGAATATAATACCCTTTATCTTGGGGAAATATGTTCAAGATTTTGTATGGTCCCATGGATGGGTTTTGCAGCTTTGTCAGGATAAAGATTGCTGAGCAGTTGATGATCACCATGGGCTTCTGTGTCTTTTCTCCCTGCTCCTCCTGTTCCCTGATCTTGCCGGCCTCCACATCTTCCTGGAGAGAAGAATGTTGGGAAGTGTCCCAGCAGCTCTTGCTCTGACTGCTGTTTCCATTCAAATACAGTGCTACATATTTAATCCACACCACGGGGAGGGTGATAAAGGTGAAGGTCTGATCACCCATCTGGCTGCTTCCAGGAAGCTAAAGATTATGCCCCAGACAGAAATGTAAACTACCTTGATGGCCAAGAATGTCTTAGAGGTAATGCATGGTCTTTGTTTCCTTAATAAAGCACTAAAACATCACCTGTCCTCCCCAACATGGTCCTGGGAGGAGAATTTCCAGTTCTCTAATCTGTTCAGAATTGCCTTCCCCTGAAGCATCTTCCCTACATGAACCTGCTCCAACCCCAGAGGAAGTAGGGAGAACAGTGTGGCCCCTGGAGCTTTGGCTGCAGGTGAACAATAAAGAGGCCTGGGAGGACTTGTGGCCTGATAGTACTGCTGCCTGGGACAGCAAGGCTGGGACCTTGACTTCCAAAGCTCTTCCAAAGACTAGCACAAGGTTTTTTTAAAATTACAAGTCACAGTCCACTAAGTAGATCATGTATCCCGTTAAGGAGAATGACATCATTGTTTAAAAGTTAGAAGAGAGAAAATACTAGAGCACATGAATGTCGAGGGAGCAGGTAGTTTCATGAAACAGTACATGTGGATGTGGTTATGAAATGTTATATATACTTAAGAATTGTGTGCTGGGTCTCTACACTGATTTTATATTTTGCTGTGAGTTTTGGCAAAAAAGTTTGAAAGAATGCATATCGACCCGAGAAATAAAAGGAGAGACCGTCAAGGAACTAGTTGATTTGATTTAAAACACTTGTGTGTAAGTGTGATGAGATGAGGTCACACTCATCTCCAGCATTGGTCTACCCTACAAGATGGGTTCTTTAAAATCTGCTGGTCTTCATGAGGTGGGGTTCATCTCCTGCCTGCCTTGCCCCCACCTCTCTCTCTCATCACAGGTCCTTGGCCCCAGGTGCACTGACAGGCCTCTTGCCCACCTGCTTCTGTGTTCCCACGCCTTAGCTTCTGTTCCTGTGACCTAGTCTGCTGCCTTCTCTTCAGCTTTGCTTTTGGGAAAATCACTCTCATCTGCTATGTTTTAGACTTTTTGTGCACCACGGTAAGGAAAACTTAATACGTCGTCGTCGTGACTTGACCAAAATGCATTTAGTCTCTCTAAATACATGTAAAGGAGATCAAGTTAAATGAGGTAAGGAAAAGAAATTAAATGAGATAATACACCTGTTATCTGAGTGTGGTGCCGGGGCCTCAGAGGATACTCATCACCAGCTCTGTTTTTCTTGCATTCAAGAGTATTTCAGATTTGACAAGTGCCCTGAAACAGTAATTTATGAGGTTCATCCTTTCATATTTCAAAACCAGCCTGCTTGCCTTCTTTCTCTCTCACTTTTTATCATACTAAGCACATTTAGTGTATTAGGGAAAGAGGAAAAAAATACCCATAAACTTTCTACACAGAAACAGGAATTACAGTGGCCTCAGTGTTCATTTACACAGTCCTTTCGAACAATAATTCATAGAGAAGCTCCAGTTTTGTCTGAGGACACCTTCTAAACTCACCAATCATCAGTTCCCCAAAGTGTCCTCCTGGCTCCCCACCCCTGCTTTCTTTCCCTAATTCCAACTCCAGGTCCCTGTTGTGAAAAGTTTGTGTCCCACACAGTGAGCTCAGCCTGTCACGCCATGGCCTTGCTCCCCATTCCTGAGATGGGTTACAGCCTTTGTTCTGCCTCCCCGCCCCCTGGCTCGCTGAGGGCAGGCCCCTCTGGGGCCCAGCCGGTGGCCCTATCATTCATCCTTTCCCTTCTTTGGAGTCTGGTGGAATTGATACGTTAATAAAAGCTACTGCTGCCTTATCCCTCTTACCAACTTTTATGCAGATTTATTGTGTGGGCCTGTCTGCCTGGGTGTCTGTGTTATAAAGACTCAGAAATGGTTTCTTTTTTCACCCATTATTTGGAGAGAATAATAAGTCTCTGTCAGATAAGCTTCTTGGAGGCTCAAGGTTTTTGAAAAGAACTTGCATAATTGGTGTCTGTGGAGTTGTTCCACCCAGAACTTACCCCGTTGTGTGGCTAGAATGTATATTCTGTACATTTAAATATTTCCCTATTAAGTCAGAAGTCAAGTTGCCCTGGTCCCTGTGCTTGGATCAACATGTGGCTCCAGTCACATGGCAGGCGAGTTCTTTTCTGCGTGGGACACATTCTCACAGAGATCACTGCCAGCCCCGAACTGGCCTCTGCTCCCACTTTCCTGGAGCCCACGGCATCTGCCTTTTTAAACAACAGTCTTGACTCGGCCGCAGGTCAGCCGGAAAGCCAGAGGCTGAGAGAGGTGTCTGGGTCCTTCGGTGTGTGTCCTCTGCCCCTTCTTCGAAATCTCTGGAAGAGAGAATTATAGAGGTCCCCTCTGTCACCCCCAGGCCCCCCCAACCCCCCCGCCGAGATATGATGGAGTCCACACCCCCACACTAGTTCAGCGTGTGATGGTTTAGAGATAGGGTCTTTACAGAGAGAATCACATTAAAATGCGATCACTAGGCTGGGCCCTACGCCAGTGTGATCAGTGTTCTTACAAAAAGGGAAAATTTGGGCCCCAAGACTGACATGTACAGGGAGAAATTGCCGTTCACGAGCCCTGGAGAGGGGCCTAGGACAGATCCCCAGAGCCTTCCGACAGCTGCTGACCCATTGATCTCAGGCTTCTGGCCCCCAGAATTGTGAGATACTACATTCCTGTTGTTTCAGCCACTCAGCTGTGGTGGCAGCACCAGCAGGCTCATTCAGGTATTGTTTGTTCTCAGTGGCCCTTACAAAAAGTTTTACCACTTGGCTTGCAAGTCCAAGGTCTCCCTCTTCAGTTCCAGTTTCTAAATACTGGTACGCAGAAGACTTTCTGTGACCCGACAGGTCTTTGGCCTGGTGGGGCCTCAGTGTGGTGCTTTGTTTTCCAGAAATTCGGGCCTTCCCAGGCATGTGTTCCTGGCTGTGGGCTGCACAGTTTTCTGTAGGAGCGTCTCTGCAGCTCCTGGGGTCCTCACATTCTGGGCATGTCTGTGGAGCAGATATCCGAGAGCGTGACATCCTGGGGTTAACTGGAGCCTCACTCTCCCTGTCTCTCTGGCAGCCACTGGCTCTCTGTTCAGAGTCGCCCCCTGGAGCTGACCTTGCCAGCTGCCTCTGACCTCCAGGAGAGCGTCCTCTCAGCCTTCCTTAATCACTGCTCACCTCTTACTCCAGTCGGTGCTCTACCTGCACTGTCCAGGAACCAATGATTGGAATACAAGTACAACTGGAACTTTTTTCGAATAGCCACTCATTCAGAAGTTTAAGAAGTCATGACCTTCAAACACAGGTCAGGAGTTAGGGTATACTGGGGATAGGTCGTTAAGTCTCCCTTCCTGAAACATGTTGGGGACCTCAGGTAAAAGGCCTTGTGGCCAAACAGGCTCTTGTCTTTGAGGCTGGCAGGTACAGGGCAGGGCTGTCCTAACACAGTCCCTGGGCAGAGCTAGGCTTTGTGGGGTCTGAAGCTTTTGTAATTGAAGACCATTTTCTAGGAGAAAAGAAAGAGTGATTATATAACCCCCAAACTGGCTTCCCAAATGAACAGCACTCATAAAGGAACTGGAAGGCTAGTAATGACCCAGGCTGACTGGAGGGAGTGTCGGGGAAGAGAGATTAGATAAGGGGCTCAGGTCAAGGGAGTCCCTGGGGGTTGCTCAGAAATGAAACATCAATGACCATTTTGTTTTAGAGTTCTGAGCAAAGGATGAAAGCATTGCCTTGAAAGGCAGATTCTATGGTGGCTTGTCAGATGCAAAGAATAAATCATTGAGTCAGGTCAGAACAAGCCTTGGAGTCCGTGTTATGGTCTAGGGCAGGTTGGCTCTGTGGAGTTGGACCTGAGGGGTCTGGAAGAAGCTGTGGTAGGACCCACAGGATGCTGGGAAGTGAGGGGAAGTTGTTGGTAGGGGCGGCTGGGAGCTCTCTGTGAGTTGCTGAAGGAAATACAGGATAAGATTTCTGTTTCTTTAGTGTGAGTGGTGTGTGGGCTCATTGACTGGAGCAGCAAGGCGTTCTGGCCCGTGGGCAGTGACAGCATGGGGCTGTGCTCGGAGGGGCGGGAGCAGAGTCTAAAAGAGATGTTGGTGTGTAGGAAGACCTGACTCCCTGACTCCTGGCTCTTGAGGAGAAGAGCCCATGTGAGGACAGGCCCCTCAGGACTTGGTTGCATGTACTGGTCGGGCTCCAGGTGTGGCTGCTTCCCGGCAGCCTCCATCCAGGTGGACGGCTGAGTTCTGCTGCGCTGTTTTAGGACCTGTTTCTGGCATTAGCGCTGGTTCCCTTGTCATCCCAGGGATGTCTCCTTGGCCTTGGTAGAGTGTTCACTGACTAACTCGAGGCTCCTTTTTGTGCTTCCTTTTGCTTTTAACACTTGTTTCCTAAAATTGATTCTTCCCTCATGATGTGACCCACTATTTTCCCCCAGCTTTCTAGACAGTGCACATGTCAGCAGGCAGTTTTTGTTTTTTACTTTTTTTTTTTAATCTGTTTTTAACCTGTCCCTCTACCCATTGCCTACTATATTTTCTACAACTAAACTGCCTTCACTTTCCGATCGCCCTGCAGGGCTGCGGCTTTATAAACACTGTGAACCCTGGGGCTGTGACGTGCATGTTGGTGTAGCTGTTTTTTGCAGCCTATTTCCTCCCTTGATTTCAAAACGCTTTCTACATTTTGGTTCATTTCAATTAGTGACTGAAATGTAGAAGATGAAAAAGAAGCGTTGGGGAGACAGGTGCCTCACAAACTTAAATACAGCAAGAAACATGGGTTATTTTGAGAATACTTGGTTCTCTAATTAGAGATAAATGAAATACTTTGAGAACTGATCAATTGCCAAAAAAAAAAAAAAAAAAAGACAAGGTTAAACTGGACTGTATTACATCATTATTCAGATAAACTGGAGGTAAGCTGTGAGCCAAGGCCCAAAAGAATATAGAAATCTATGAAGAAACAATGAAGGCCGTTTGGGAGAGATCTTATTTAAAGCTATACATTTTGTAGTCCTCTGACCCTGGTATCAAGAGCCACTTCAGTTTCTTTATTTAAAAGCAGAAAAAATGAACTTACTGTGTAGAGTTAAAATGAGCATTCATTGAGATGTATGTGAACCATTGAGCATGGTTCCTGGCTTATAATAAGCATGCTTATAGCAGATAAGAAAAATGTCACTACACACCTATTATGATGACTTAACAGAAGAACCAAGCCGTGGTAACACCAAGACTGACAAGACTGCAGAGCAACTGAAATTCACATATGTTGCTGGTAGGAATGCAAAATGGTACAACCAGTTTGGAAAATAGTTTGGGTGTTTTGTATAAAGTTCAACACATGGTTCCATACAACCAGTGATCCTACTCTTAATATTTATTCAAGGGAGTAGAAATTTATGGGCTCACAGAATTCATAATGGCTTTATTTGTATTTGCTCTAAATTGGAAGCTACTTAACTAACTCTCCCTCAGCTAGGGAGTATAGGTGAATGAGCTGATATGCCCAGACCAGGGGAGTGTGGTTGTGTGCAGTGGAAAGCCATCCTCGCAACAGAAAGGAAACATAGAGGTGGGAATGATCTCAGTGCTTCGTGTAAATGAAGGAAGCCAGTGTCAAAAGGTGACATGCCATGTAATTCCTTGTATATGATATTCTGGAAAAGGTAAAATTGTAGAGAAAGAAAACTGAGCAGGGATTGCTGGGGTAGGGAGAGGGTTATGGTACTCAGGGTGATTTTTCTGGGTGATGGAGCTGTTCTGTATTCTGGTTGTGGTGGTTGCATGACTGTGAGCCTTGTCAGAGTTTACACGCCTCCAAGGTGGTTGGATGAATTCTGATGACAGGCTTTGTCCCCTTGCACGTGGGGTTCTGTGTAACTGGCAACAGAGAATGGAGCCTTCTGGGGGGTTTCTAGTGCCCCAGCCCCCGTGCCATTCACATTGCTGTCGCCCACACAGCAGTGGGTCATTCTTATATCAAATGTTTGAAATGGGCGAAGGGGCAGGTTGCTCGCACCCTGTAAGGTTGCTGACACTGCTTTTATTTATTTATATATTTTATTTAAATATTTTATTTTATATAATTCTTACATCTTTTTTCATCTTTGCACAATGTATGCATTTTCATTTTGGTTATATTCCCCATACAAATGCACCCCCCCCCCTTATTTTGACTCTAGTCCTTCCTCTCCCAGCCTCTTCTCATAGTGTGTCTCTGGTTTATAGTTGCTTGTTTATTTTGATTTTTACTTTGTATTGATTAGTCTTTTTCCTGGTCTCTTATTTAGGTTTTCTAAATTCCTGCTATGAGTGAGACCATCCGGTCTTTTTCTTTTTCTTTCTGACTTATTTCGCTGAGCATGATCCCTTCTAGCTCCATCCATGTTGCTGCAAACTGCATGTGTTTATCTTTTTTGATTGCTGAGTAATATTCCACTGTGTATATGTACCACATCTTCTTGATCCAGTCATCTATTTTTGGGCATTTGGGTTGCTTTAAGACCTGAAACCATAAAATACATAGAAGAAAATATAGGCGAAACACTGCATGACATGGACCTCAAAAACATCTTTACAGACACATCACCCAAAGCAGTGATAGTGAAGGCAAAGATCAACAGCTGGGACTACATCAAATTAAAGAGCTTCTGCACAGCAAAGGAGACAATAACAAAAACAAAGAGAAACCCCACCGACTGGGAGAAAATTTTCGCACACAGCACTAATGATAAAGGACTGATCACAAAAATCTACAAAGAGCTGATGAGACTCAACAAAAACAAAGAAAATAATCCAGTCAAAAAAGGGGCAGAGGAGCTAAAAAGAAACTTCTCTGAAGAGGAAATGCAAATGGCCAACAGGCATATGAAAAAATGTTCAACATCACTTGTAATCAGGGAAATGCAAATCAAAACTACCATGAGATACCATCTCACACCACTGAGAATGGCACTTTTTAAAAAAACTAGCAACAACAAATGTTGGCGAGGGTGTGGAGAAAAAGGAAGTCTCCTGCACTGCTGGTGGGAGTGCAAACTGGTCCAACCACTATGGAGAGCTGTGTGGAGATTTCTTGAACTACTAAACATAGAGCTTCCATATGATCCAGTAATCCCACTCCTAGGTATTTACCCAAATGACACAGAAACAGTAATTCCAAAGGGCACCTGCACCCCAGTGTTTATAGCAGCACTATTGACACTGCTTTTAGACGAGACAAAGAGGAGTGGTTGAAACAGCTTTACAAAAAGCACACTCTTAACCTGTAATCTGTAAACATTTCTCTGCATTTACCCATCCCTGAGAATAGCCTCATTGACCCTGTCCTGTTGGCTGCAGTTCTTTGCTACCTATGTGACATTTTGTTTATGCAGAGACCTGTCTTCTCTTCTGGTTGCTCCTTTCTCCATTAAAAAAATGCTTATCCCATGTGACTTCTTATGTCTGCACAGGAGGCCAAATGCTTCTGTAGCTTTTTCTCCCAAAATCTTTAGTGCACCCTTGAGTTTATATTAGAAGGGTCTCAGGAAAGGCTGACAGGGTCATTCAGGGAATTTTACCCAGTTACCTTGTTTATTTGAACCCCAGCCTTTGCATTTCAGAACAGTATGCAGAAAGCACTTAAAATATTAAAACTAGCCTGGGACCAGATGGGCCAGATTTTTCTCAGCAGAAAAGGGATGGTATCTTAGAACTCCCAGCCACCAACCAGAATGAAGACCCTGTACAGAGTCTGTGGCGGATCCTTAGGATATGTAGTGGCTCAGGGTGCCACTGGCCGCCTTGGTTCTGACCGGGTGGTCTGCACTCTGGAACCGGAGTGAAGATTGTGGAGCAGAGCCTGGTGAATGGAAGTCCTCCTCTTCCTGGGGCCCTTTTTTCTCCAGGGATTTGTTGGGTCATGATGCCTCCCTAGAATCCTGGGGAACTGTCACCTCAGACTGTTGGCCTAACCCTATTTGCTGTCTCTGGAAGACTGGCCGGCATGCCCTTGATTCCTGACTTTTGACCAGAATGACTACTGAGAGTTTTGGACGGCCCAGGAAGAGGCCACAGTCACAGCCTGTAGAATGTGTTCCCAATCCAGCAGCCACCTGCCCAGTGCTTCCTCCCCAGTTCCTGAGCCCATGTCCTAAGTCTGCTCACTCATCAGACCCTGATCTCTCTTTTCCAGAATTGACCACTGTCATCTCTTAGTTGCTTCTTATTTCCTCCCTATAAAGACTTCTCTGAATCATTGCCCACATTCCAGCAAAACATACCACCAAGACTTTATACTATTGATAGTATCAGTAACAATTCTAAGATTATTGAACATGTAGACTGTGCCAGGCATAGTGCTGAGAGCCTACAGAGATGCTCTCTGTGACCATTAATCATGATCCCCACTCTATAGACAGGAAGCTATAGGCCAGTTTGGGGTCACATCCCACACCTTGTGCTCATCCCTGAGACTCCTGAGGACAGAACCTGACCGTGAACAATGATCTCTTCATCTCTACCTCCTAGCAAAGATCTGGCATATAATAAAGAGTCAAAAAAACAAGTGAATAAATTGGTCATTTTCATTAGTGGCTTCTAAAGCTCCAAAGCTCTTTTAGTGGTGCTGTTAATAGATTTTCCCAGATCTTTTCTTGTTTATTTATTAAAAGGGATGTAATATTCAAATTGGGGGCTGTTGGTTCAAAATGTATTAATAGCACTCGCTTTTACTCCATGCCAAATCTTTTGGTAGAAATGCCCTTTAATGTCATAGCCCCAAGATTTTTATGGGCAATAGCCCTGTAAAATTGGCTTCCTGTTTGTTGTAAAGCTGTGTGGAGGACTTCCTATGTTATTTCATCCATATCCTTGTCTCAGTTGCTGCCTAGCTGACTATTCTCAATGAAATGACCTAAAACAAGAATAATCTGTGACTTCTCACAACCATGTGGGTTGGTTGGGGAGGCCTTCTGCTGCTCTCCCCAGGGATCACATGTGTCCCTGCGGTGAAATGATAGCTGGATTGACTGGGTGAAAGTGTCCTCACTCACATATCCCACAGTATGGCTGGCTGTTGTCTGGGGCACCACAGCTCTTGACTCATTTGTCATAGATTAACTCCATGTCAGTGTGGGTTTATTTCTGAACCCTCATTTCTATTTCCTTCTTCTCTGTGTCTGTTTTTATACCAGTACCATACTGTTTTGATTACCACAACTTTGTAGATAGTTCAAGCCTGAGAGTAGGATATGTTCTTTTTTTGTCATAATTGCTTTGGCTGTTTGGGGTCTGTGGTTCCTTAAGAATTTCGTTAATATTTCTTTTGTTAATTTGAAGAATTCATTAAAACTTTGATAGGAATCACAATCTGTATATTTCTTTGGGTAGGATGGCCATTTTAACAAAGTTAATTCTTTCATTCTATGAGCAGGGAATATTTTTCCATTTCTTTGTGCTGTCTTCTATTTCCTTTAACAATGTCTTAGAGTGTGCATTGTACAAATCCTTTACTTCCTTAGTTAAGTTTACTCGTAGGTATCTAATTATTTTGATGTGATTGTAAATGGGTTTGCTTTCTTGATTCCTTTCTCTTCTAACTCTTTTTTTTTTTTGCATGTAAGAGTGCAATTAATTTTTTGTAAATTGATTTTGTAACCTGCCACTTTACTGTGATGGTTTGTTATTTCAGTTAGTTTTTAGTGGAATATTTAGGGTTTTCAATGTATGTTATCATGTCATCTGCAAATAGTGATAATTTTACTTCTTTCCCAGTTTGGATTACTTTTATATGTTTCTCCTACCTGATTATTATATCTAGGACTTCTAGTACTAGGTTGAATAGTAGTGGTGAATGTGGACATCCTTTGTTTTGTAGCTGATCTTAGAGGAAAAAGTTTCAGTTTTCACAATTGAATATGATGCTAGCTGTGGGTTTATTATATATGACCTTAATTATGTTGAACTATGTCCTATCCCCATTCTTTTAGGGTTTTTATTATAAATGGATATTGAGTCTGATCATACGCTTTTTCTGCATCTATTGATAGGATCATATGATTTTTATCTTTCCTTTTGTTGATGTGGTGAATTATATTGATTGATTTTTGGATGTTGAATTAGCCCTGTACCCAAGGAACCAATCCCATTTGGTTATGGTGTATGATCTTTTTAATGCATTGTTGACTTTGGTTTGCTAAGATTTTGGCATCTGTGTTTATCAGGGATATTCATCTGTAGTTTCCTTTTTTGTGTGAACTCTTTACTTTTGGTAGCAGAATAGAGTTGGTGTCATAAAATGTGTTTGGAAGCATTATTTCTTTCAGTTGTTTGGAAGATCTTGAGAAGGATAAGTATTAGTTTGTCTTTGAAGGTTTGGTAGAAATCAGTAGTGAAATAGTGCTGAGCTTTTTATGGCGGCGAGGACTTTTGATTACTATTTCCTTGCTTCCAACTGTTCTGTTCAGGTTTTCCATTTCTTCTTGATTCAGTCTTGGATGTTTGTATATTTTAAAGAATTTGTTCATTTCTTCTAGGTTACTCAGCTTGCTGACATACAGATTTTCATAGTAATCTCTTATGATCCCCTCTGTTTATGAGATGTCTGTTGTAATTTCTCCTCTGTCATTTCTGATTCTATTTGTTAGAGTTTTTCCCCTTTGTGAACCTAGCTGGAGGTTTGTCTATTTTGTTTATTTTTTCCCAAAGAACCAGCTTTTGATTTCATTGATCTTTTGGGCTATCTTTTTATTTCTATTTCACTCATTTCTGCTTTGATTTTTATTATTTCCTCCCTTCTGCTGGCTTTGGGTTCTGCTTGTATTTTTCTAGTTCCTTAAGCTGAGAGGTAAGGTTGTTTATTTGAGCTCTTTCTTGTTTCTTGATGTGGTCCTGTATTGCTATAATCCCCCTCTTAGAACTGCTTTCTAGTAAGAACCTAATATAAATGTCTGATGTTGCTGTCATCATCATCATACATGTTGTCTCATTTAAATCTTACAGCATCACTATGGGTAGAAAATATGATTTCTATTGCTGTGAACTCTGCAGCAGGAACTTGGGTTTGTGAAACATGAGTTCCTGTCAGCAAATCACCTTCTCCCCAAATTTCCCATTATGATTAAAGGAGATAAAGTGTGTGGGCAGGAAGAGCAACCTTTGGAAACAAATATTAGTATAAGATTATAATCTTCTGAAGTGGAATAAGAGAAGAGGAAGGATGAACAGTGCCCTGTGACTGTCCAACCCAGCAGCACCCAGCAGCATGCGGGTGCACTGGATTTAGTTATTTTGACTTCCTGCCAGGCACTGATGGGCACTGTGTCCGTCAGCATACCCCAGAACTGGCCTGGTGTTGTGGGCAAGGTGTAGACTCGGAGCCAGTCACACCCAGGGTGACATTGGATGTGCTGCCTCTTACTCTGCACCCTTGATTTTATCTTTTCCTCATCTTTTAAATGGGGGACATTAACATGACACTGTAGGATACTGTGAAGACTGACTGAAAGGGCATACATTCACCTCTCTTACAACTCCTGGCACATAGAAAGTTCTCAGGAAATATCAGTTCTCTGAAGGTGGCATCACTGTTGTTGCTGCTTCCACCCTCCCAGGGCCTGGCTGGGGGAGCCGGGCAGTCAGCAGAGACGGCCTCTGACTCCTCACCTTGTTCATGTAGTTGCCTGTGACCTCGGTGACACGGTCCACGATCCCCCTCAGTTTAAAAGGTCTGTGCCAACAATGACTATAATCACATGAGATCAGTTTGGTATTTTGTTGACCAATTTCTTGGCAAATACAGTAGGGAAAGGGATGGACACAGAAGAGCAGACCCTTGAACAGCCCTGTCAAGCTGAATCTGGCAGTGCCAAACCCTGCCCAGGACAGCAGAACCTTTCTGGGCCCTTTCTCTAGTTCTTGGAAGTAGAGATCTTCCTGAATAGTGTCTTGACCTCACACCTAAAGGCAGAGGCCAGGTTCACACCAGTTTCTAAAAACAACTCCTGTTCAACTGTGGGTCTCACGGCTGCTTAAGAAGCATTTGTAGTCTCAAGCCAAATATATGCTGACTGCCCTGATGCCTTGGTGATATGAAATATTGTATGGGTTTGCAGTTCCAACCTAAACATATCTGTTAAAATATATTATTCATGAAGGTAATTTGAAAATGTGACAGAAAGTTTGAGATGTGGAGACAACACTCATCCTTCTCTGCTCAAACTCATTTTTATTTTAATGCATTTCAGCCCAAGCTGATCCATATGGAAACATTTTTATATAGTTGTTTCATTGTGTACATAAAATTTTGTCTCCTGCTTCTTCATTTAACATAGTATAAGCATTTTGCTTATGACTATGTGATCTTCATAATTATAATTCTTAATGGTTGCATAATATACTTTTAAGGGGCCGTAACATAATTTAATCAACATATTTTTGGTGAATATTTTAAGTTTCTTTTTTTTTCTTATAAACAATGCTGTAACATTCATGCATGGAATTGGTTCTTTCTTTGGGGGGGTAGTTCATTAGGATAAATTCACAGAAGTGAGATTTCTCAGCTTAAAGGTTGTAAGTGTCTTTCTAGCATTTGACATGTGATGCCAAATTGCTTTCCAATGCTGTTGAACTCATTTACACTTTATCCTTTTGCTTTTAAAGCAGATAATGGGACATCTGTAGCCCACGGTGTAACACCACACACTGGAATAATGTGGAATGTGTCCTAGCTATTGAGAGCAGAAAATGGGCTTGTAAATAAAGGTGCCAGAGGTAAGGGATCGGATCGAGTAAATTGTCCCTGACTGAGCCTGTCCATCCTGCCCCAGGGCAGAATACAAGAGAGGAGTGTCCCCTGTGGCAGCCAGCGATGGGGGACATGGCAGTCGATGATACTGCATGTCATTCGGATGAGGGGATGACATGAATGTTCCCCTCACTTTTTGTGATGTGAAATAACTTTCAAAGAAGTTTGAACAGGTTGACTAGAGGCTGAGGTCCAGTGATGCTGCATCTCCCATCTTTCCCCAGGTGTGTACTTCTCTATGAAGTGGGCTAGTGGCGCATGATAGTGTTTCCACAAATCCTTTGTGAAAGAAGAATTTGTAAGTCATAAAAGAAAGACCTTATGAAAAGAGTGGATTAGGACAACATTCTAGATGTTTTGGCTCCATGCACATGGCAGGTAGCCATTGAGCCCTACATAAAGAGAATGTTAATGAGAACGTACACATTTTAAAATAATAAAAATGAATGCCCAGTAGTTCCCATTTATTGATACTCCTTTGTTGGAACTTCAGAAAACAAAACAAAACCTGTATCTGATATTTGGTTTGCAAATATCTCCCCCATTCATAGGCAAGCCTTTTCTTTTAACCATGGTGTGTTTTGTTGTTCAGAGCTTCTTAGTTTTGGTGGGAGTGTAAATTGGTGCAGTGATTATGGAAAACAGTATGGAGAGTTCTCAAAAAATTAGAACTAAAACTATCATATGATCCAGTGATCCTACTTCTGAGTATTTCCCAGAAGAATATGAAACTATTAATTTGAAAGATACATGCACCCTATGTTCATCGCAGCACTATCACAATAAACAAGATATAGAAACAACCCAAGTGCCCAGTGACACATTATGGGATAAAGAAGATGTGGTATAGAAACACAATAGAATACTACTTGGCCATAAAAATGGATGAATCTTGCCATTTTCAGTAGCACGATGGACTTTAAGTGGATTATGCTAAGTTAAATAAGTCAGAAGGAGAAAGACAAATGCCATATGGTTTCACTCACTTGTGGACTATAAAGAAAACAAAAGCAAACAAACTCTTAGATGCTGACAACAGAATGGTGGCTACTGGAGGGGGAGAGGGGAAGATGGAATGAGCAGAAGAGATGAATTGGTTGGTGGTGGATGGTGACTAGACATTTGGTGGTGGGTGTAAGGAAATGTACTCCTGGAACCTGCACAGTGTTGTGAATTAATGTTACCTCCATTGAATGAATGAAAATTAAAGTATTTTTTTAAAGTGAGGGCTTGGCTTGAGACTCCCTAATAGGAGAAGCTATTTCTGTGTTTATAGAAAGAAAAAGGTGGAATCAGAGTAAGAGTTAAAAAATGAAGTCATAAATGGCTCCTCAAAATGGCAGGTGCTCAGCTAATTTAATGAGTCTAATTCTGTCTTCTCATGTCTCTGCTGCGTTAAAGAATCCACTGCTCCTGCCTTTGAGGATGTGTATGACTTGGCCCCAGAGCTGTCGTGCTTCATAAACTCTTACTTAGAACCAGGAATAAGGAAAAGTTGCTTGTTAGCAGCCTGCCTTCCGCTTCCCTGCTCTGGGCCACCCACTGCTTTGGTCATCCACTGTGAGCAGGGGGCTTAGGGTGGATTGATTGCTCTTGAAAAGTGGATTGCAATGTGAAATAGATTGCTCCTGGGCACTGTGCCTCATTGTAAAATTGGTTTTAAAATCAGCATTTATCAAGAGACTCACCCTTTAGTTCCCTAAAGGGAAAGGGAGTGGAGAAGACTTTCAGTGACTTGAAAAGTTGACAGACACCCTACAAAATACCTAGTTCGTAGATATTTGCCCAGAAGTGTTTAATAGAATTTTTTTTTCTTTTATCTAAATCAGGTCTAGGCATACATTTTCTTTCAGTTTTCTGAAAATTTTATTTTTGGAAGCATTTTAGAAAAAAAAGTAAGGACACAATACAGAGAGTTCCCAAATACCCAGTTTCCTTGTTAACATTTGAAATTAGCACGATGCAGATGTTAAAATTGAAGAACCAATATGGATACATTTTTATTAAGTAAAACTCTTACTTTATTCAGGTTTCCTGAGTTCTCCCGCAATGTCCTTTCTCTCTGCAGCGTCCTATCCCGATGCCACGCCGCATGGAGTCCTTATGTTTCTTGCACCTCCTCTTGGCTGTGGCTTTCTCAGCCTTCCTTGTTTCGGACAACCTTGACGCTTTGGAGGAGTCCTGGGCATATTGTAGCATGTGTCTCACTTGGGGTTTGTCTGATGTTTTTCTCATAATGAGACTGGAGTGATGGATTAGGGGGAGGAAGACCACACAGGTAACATATGCATACGCATTATCAAGTCAGTGGTTGAGCTAATTTGGGGGAAGAAAGGAGGGGGTTAGTCCCAAATGGTGGAACTAAAAAGATGGTTGAAGTGTGGACTCTGAAGCTGGGAGAGGGCAAGCTCAGTGTTCTCAGTGCTTAATGTCTAACTTTTATAATGCCTTACGTATGGTTTACTGGAGGCCTTTCTGTTACATCATTTCAGGGGATAAGATGCAGGTGTTTTTAAATTTGCATATTGGGAAGCTGGAGATTTAGGGAGGCACCTGACTTACCCGAGGTGACAGAAACCAGTGACACATTTCCAAGCCTTGTATAGTTGTGTTTCTAGAGTGTCTACATTGAGCAAGCTGGGTCACTGGTGGACATTTCAGCCGTTTGTGGACACAAGGACTTATGTAACAAGGTTTAGGTGAGGTGAAGGCAGTTGACTGTGTACAGAGCATGTGCAGGATGATACAGTAGGCACTTAGTAAGCAAAGCTAAATAACAGGATTGATAGCAATATTATTGTAGATTGTAACATTGGTGCAGGTGATTGTTACAGCTCCCAGAGAGCAAGCAGGCTGCTCAAGCTCCCCCTCAGTTGGCTTTTCTCTCTGGATACACAGTCAAATAAATGAAGCTCACGGTGACCTTTATCATAACATACTTTTCATTTGTGAGCAAGTGATTATGTATGAAGTGGTCTGTTCATGAAGCAAGTTGGAGTAATGAAGGTAAGACTTCCAGTGCATTGATGAAGCCAGTGGTCCTCAACCCTGACGGTGGCTAGCGCTGCCTGGGGACATCTCGAAAATACCCAAGCCTGGGCCCAACCCCAGAGGTTGTCACTCAGTTGACTGGGGCAGGTCCAGGCCTTGGAGAAAGTCAGCCGACTTGACCTTTTGTCTTATTCCATCTTGCTTGCAGTTCTGCCCTGGTCTTGATTCTTCAACCCTACACGTCTTAGGTTTCTCACTCGAGTGAAGGTTTTAGACACTACAGGAAGGCTTCTGTTGGAAGCTCACCCTGAGCTTTTTCTACTCCTCCAGCTTGTTCCACCTGCTCTCCCTAAGTGATAAACCAGAGGTGGCCTCATGGCCACCACTGCATAGAATGTGTGTTCAGAAGTGGGTGAGGGATCGAGTTGGGCATATTCTGGTCTCTGTGTTGTCATGTCCCCTTCCAGTTCTAATGATGTTTAGAAGGGAAGCTAGCGCTCTTCCTCTTAAACCAAGTTACTGCTTTCAGTGGGAAGTCTTTATTTAGAAACAGAAGCCATCTCTTTCTTAAAAGCAGTTATCAATGCTTGCAGAACACAGCCTTTTGGTCTAAGAGATGTTCTGCCTGGTTCCCAGTAAACCCACATGGGGCCTTCCCTAGCACTCTGGCTTTCTTTTCTAGGGAGCCTTTACCAGTGAGTTAAAGTTACCCTTGCCAGTTTGCAAATGGGTATTTAGAGAGCAGTGTATTAGCACAGTTCTTCACCTTGTCCTGATAGGTAGGCACCTATTCCCCCATCCTCCCTTGGAGGGACACCCAAACTGAAGAATTTGAAACAGTAGACCTTGAGGTTCCTCTGTGGATCACTTTATAGTGAGAATCCTGGGTTGCGCGAGGTCCTGGTCTTTGCAGGAAGCTAAGTATATACGCTTACAAATTTGTTTTCAAGTCAACAATTGAGTTAGTTTTCAGTGTCTTAATTTGTCAGTTCGCTCTTGAGAAATAAACTGTAGAAATAGAAATGTTTGCATTTTCTAACATATTTGACAACCTGATTTTTTTCCCTCAAAACTTGGATGTCACCACGAGGATTAGTTGTGCTGGTAATTGCAGAAGTCATTAAATAATAGTGAAAGTAGACAATTGAAGAGAAAGGAATCAAGTAGTCATTCAGATGGTATTTTTGGTAACTTCATCTGCCTTGGAGCATATGGTCTAGTCAGCTGAAGTAATTTAGCAGTGACAAAATGTATTTCAGTAGGGGAGATTAAAACAACCTATTTGTTTTCTCTTTTCTCCCAGAGTGTTATTTTTATCTTTTTTAGAAAATACAACGTTAGCCATTTAATTTTATGAAGGCAGCCTTTGATGATTTAGCAATACATGATTCTTCTTTATTATCTAGTTTCCTGTGTGTAAGCTTGTTTATTTTGGTGGTGTTCTATAATTCAAGCATGTTACCCTTGGCGGTCATTGTGTTTATATTGGACTGTGGGTAAGAGATCAATGTGATGTTTCTACTCCTTTTGTGACTCAACTACTCCTGGACACCTGAGTAACTGGGATAGCGGTGCTCTGTCTTCTGTTTAGTCTGGCCTCATCCCTGCCACTATCAAGTCTTGTGGTATTGAACGATGTCGTGAGTTTAGATTGTGTTCACCAATTCTTTGACAGTCTTCTCCCCAAAATGTGGGGTCTAATTCCTCTCCCTTTGGACATGGTGACTCACTTGCAATGAATAACATGTGGTAGTTTGATAGTGTATCATTTGCAAGTCTAGGATATAAAAGGAGTACTGAGGTCCTCTCTCTGTGTATCTCTTGTCCCCCACCTTTTCCTCATATCACTTACTTTGGGGCACACTAGCAGCCATGTTGTGAGGACACTCAAGGAGCCCTGTGCCCCAGTTTGTGCTAAGGAACGGGGCCTCCTGCCAACAGCCATGTGAGTGAACAGTCTTGGAAGCAGCCACTCAGCCCATCATACGCTGACTGACGCCCCGACTGTAGTCTCCTGAGAGACCTTGAGCCATCCAGGTCTTGACCTTCAGAAGCTGTGTGAGATAAATGCTTATTGTTATTGAGCTTCTGAGTTTTGAGGGAACTTGTTTTATAGCATTTGATGACCCAATAAGTCACTTAGCCCTTCCGGATCTTTCTCCTCATCTGGGAGACAAAGGGTCGGACTAAATAGTGCTCTTAACAAGTTGATGGTGATCGATTGGTGCTTAGGAGACTGATTTCTAGCCAGCTGCAGCGCATCTGCGGCCCTGACAGCACTTTATCCCTCCACACCCCTGGCCCCGCCAGCAGCTTACATGGGGCCAACCCTTCCCGTCTTGGCACATCCGTCATCCACAGTGAGCGAGATTTTTGTCCCCGGTAAAAACCAAGCCTACTTTTTATTTTTTCTTGTTTTGAAACAGATCATAATGGGAATATTATTTTAATTACTAAACCTTTATTTATACTTAGTTAATTTTCATAACTATTCATAAACCAACCAATTAGATTTTCTGTCTCTGAAAATAATGTCATTTTATTAAAGATGATTGCTCTTTTATCTTTCTAGAAATAGGATGAATTTTGGCTGCTGTGCTCTCTAATTATGCTAGATAAATAGACATTAGTCACTTATTTCCATCTGATCTCGCTCATGGCCTGATTTAATTTCATTTGGATGTCAGGTGATAGCCCACTTCTGTCGTGCACAGCTGTAAGAACAGAGTGGGCAGACCGCATGTCTTGAGCTTCTAGACACTGAAAATGCACCAGATTCAAATATCTAATAATAACCAGTCAGCTGGGTCAGTTAGTACATAGGGCGACAGGAGTTAGAGTTCGCATTATCTGGAGCTCTGGGTTCAAGCGTTGAGGCTCTCTGGGGGTTTTTTTTTTTTTGTAAACAATTTTTTTTTTTTAAGATTTATTTATTTATTCATATAAGAACCGGGGTACAGGCCAGATAGATGCGGGGGAGGGTGAGAGGCTTCACCAGAGACAGAACAGGCAGACAACCGAAATACACTGCTGAGGGGAGCAGTGGGTGAGATAGGAGAGGTCTGTTGCACCATGTGGGGCCCTCGCCAACGGCCGGGATCTAACCATCACTGCAGAGGCTGCCAACAGCTTCACAGCGCGGCGCTCAACCACCTGCGCCACCAGGAAAGGCCCAGGGGTCTCCGGGTTTTTCCAGAAGTGGTGTTGTGGGGTCAGGAATGGGCACAGTGCAGGTTTTCTGATCCCATGCAGACCAGGTAAAGGAGGAATCGGAGTCCTCAGTGGTTTTGCAGGTTTTTTATTGGGGTTCACCAGGCATATGGCAGGCAGGGGTGCTGGGGGGCCGGGAGATTGGCAGGCCTCCCAGCCCCTAGCAAGTCTTCACTCCATCTGGGCTCTCTCGCCTTCTCTCAGCTTCTGCTTCTCTTGCTTCTCTCTTGGCTTCCGTTTGTTCCTGGCTTCTTCTCGGCTTCTCTTTCGGCTTCTGCTGGGGTCCCTGTGACGCCGCCCTTAAAAGTACAGTCTCAGCCCAGGTGAATCCCATCTATATTCCCACACCCTACTCCAGGTGCCCGCCATCAGGCATGCATTCAGGACCGCAAGGATCCATCATCTATCCTGATGGTGGGAGGGCTTTTAGAAAAGCCTGACATTTTTTCCTTACCCTACAGGTGTGCAGCTGTATCCAACACTGTGGTCAGAATGGTCACGGTGTCTTGATGAGGTCACCAGAGAATCCTAGACTTCTGATTAAATTTCCCTGACAGAATTCAATTTCCGGTCAGAATCCTGAGTCCGCCCCTGTCTACCTTTGCAGCATGTTCTATCTGTGGGTTAGTCATTCTGTATTCAGTGTCATCATCCCTCTTTTGAGGGCAGGAGAAACAAAGCAGAGAAGAGCCTGCATCCTGGGAAATAAAAGCAGGCTTACTGGGTTGCGGACTTCAAATTCCCTGCAACTTTTGACTGAGCATCGAACTGTATCATGGCTCTTCTAATCTCAATGGTTTATACTTTGTACAGTTTAACAGTTAATAAAAAGAGGACTGGTCTGTCATTGCATCATTTTCTCTTAACTAGGAGAAAGCAAACATCAGTTGGTATCATATCCTGGATACTAGTGGGTGCTGGGGAGAATCTTCTCCATACATTTGCATTCAGTACATTTACATTTTTAACAGAGCCTCCACTCGTGTAAATAAATCTTGTAATGTATGTAAATGTATGGGGGGATTGTTGTAAGAGAAGCTTCCGCTGTAGTGTGGGTGAAGCCAGTAAAATCACTATGAGTAAGGAGGGTGAGGGGTTTTTTTAAGTTGCATTTATTACTGAGCAACTACCATAAAATCACCAGCACACTTGGTACTGTGGGGACACAGACCACCTGCCCACCCCAAAGGACCTGATGTGCCTCTGGATACCAAACATTTGTGAAATTGGTTAAAAGTCTAAGAAAGTGCTGAATGAATATATCAGCTGCATGGGATTGCTAGGGCAAGTGGGGACATCGAGGCATCCGGCCTAGTGCCCCAGTATTAGAGAAGGAGGTAATTTACTCAGACCCCCATAGTCACTGGCCCTTGTTCTGGGCCCATGTTCTTCCCGCCCTGCCCCCCTCCAATGTTGGCCCCTCCTTCCGCCCCTGAGCCATGTTCTTACTGGATTCTTGCCCTTCCTGATGGTCCCTCATGCTCACGGCTAGTTACGATGGCCTTGTGCCTTTCCAGAACTCCAGACACATCCGCTCGCTGTCTCTGAGTAACCTCGGCATTTCCAAAGCCCGTCCCTTCCCCGCCCAAACAGTGTCCTCATATTTCTTAGCCAGGACTGTCACTCCTGCCCGTGACGTGTTCACATTGGAAACCTGTTGCCATCTCTGGGTCCTTCCTCCTCACTGCTTTACTTTAGGAGCAGGTAGTGACGTGATAATTGGTAGGTTTTTTGCCTTGGGAGTCCAGAACAAAACAATCCTTTGTGAATGACCTGGATAATAAATGTAATTAAAAACAAAACAAAACAAAAAACCTAGGTTCTAGTAATGGATTCTTGGATTTTTATGATGTGGTAAGAATCATCAGGTTACTTGAGCCCTGGGTTGCAAGCCCCATCCTGATTAATGAAGGGCCAACTTAAGCTTTTTATCTGCTGTGTAAATTGTACAAATTGCTTAACCTCTCTGGTTTTCTTTGTTCTTACTGTGACATAGGAGTTAGAAAATACCATGTTGTTGCAGGGATGAGAAAGTGTCTAATCACTTATAAATAGCGTTTAGCATGATTTCACCCAGTTATATGTATGGTAGGGCTCTCTTGGTCCTTATGTGGTAGGCAGAGTTGATGGGGAGAAGGGTTGGGAAGGTTAAGAAATGTTTCATATGGACTAGTCATTCTTGTTTGTAGGGAGAAACATATATTTCCTGAGAAAACATTGATGGTTGACCTGCAAATGTTGATTTGGTAACTGTTAATCAAGGTAATGCCTTGATTTTTGCACATACAGAGTAAGATTAATGCCATTGGGCCTTGCTGGCATCATTCATTTTTTATTTTATTCAAGTAGAATGTTAAATGGTTTTATGGTATGTCATAAGCCAGATGCCTGTGGGGGAAAAATTGCTTGCCACACATGCTATGAGCAAGCTACAAAATAAAAATTAATACTGCTTAATGAAAAGTCTATATACTGTGGCCAGTCACTTCATTACTTGCTGAATTTACACGTTTCTTGGTATCATGGAGGCGCTCACACATTTGCAAAGATGGCTATGAAATCATTGTTAGTAGCAACTTGAAAGTTTATTCTCAAACAATGTCAAAAGTCAAATTGTAGATAGCTTTCAAATTTCATTTGTAGCAAAAAATATTTAAATTGGGTTACAGGTGCTTTTTAGTACATGTGTCTCAATGTGGGAGGAAAGGATCTTCAAAAGTCATGGTTCTGGGGGCCCTTGAGGCCTGAGAGAGGCCTGGTGATGGTGGGTGGGACCTGCCAGGCACAGGGTGGTCTCTCTTCCAGCCCCTGCATCTGTGAAGTTACCCTGTCATGTCTCGATGGCCCTGATGGGATATACCCAGCTGTCTCATTTTGCTGCAAAAGCCACCAGAGGAAAAGCTGGCCTGGAGAGGAAGGAAGTTTAGGCACAGTTTCTCTTTAATTCTTCAGAATAAAACTGCAGATTATGGGCTGAGCAAGTCACATTTGGGGAAAATGTACCATTTGGCCCTGAGAATTCCCTATTTATGCAGATCATTTTAACAGCATCTGCTCGGGAAAACAACCCGTGGACAATGCAAGCCTGTGAAGATGACCAGCATGGGAGAGTTCTGATTTTGGTCATATAGCGAAGTCATTTTTTGCTCATAGAAATCAGATTCGAAAGTATTGAAAGTATATTTAGCTCTGTGGTCATGGAATTGTTCTTTCATTTGATTTAATGTTGAGAGATTAAATTGTTTGTGCAGATGAGTTGAATAAATTCTGCCAGAGCTTATATCTTATTCCGGTTTCACATTAAGCTTTTAATTTACAGCTCTGTTCTACTGGCAGTCCCCTTAGAGGGGCCCTTGCAGAAGCTTAGCTGTCCTTCCACTCTTATTCAGTGGCATTAAGCAATCATCTTTCAACCTCTGAGGAGGACTCAAAGGGGCCCCTAGGGAGGACCTGGTCCTAGGATGTCCTTAAACCATCTAATATATCTAGAAAGCGATCCTGATTTTAATGGCTTTAATTTAACTGCTGTTGAATTATTTTATTTAATCCACTTTCCCTATCTCCCTTCACTACCCTCACAGATCTTCAAAGCCCTGGGAGTTTCCAGAGTTCTTTCCTTTTTACAGATATGCAAAGCAAATACAAAATGAAAAAAGAAATGCAAACCCTTCCTTGGTAAAGGGCATCCCCACACTTTTCTCCCTTTGCATCTTCACCCACTGAGAAACTCCTCAGTGGAGGTGCTGAAGATGGAAATTCATTCTCACACCGGGTGTCCCCAGAGCCCACTGCCACATATGCCTCAGTGTTGATTGAATTGATGAATGGAGGGTTGGCTTAAGAATTGGTCGACTCATGTGGTGTCTTTGTTCCCCCTAGGAGGACTGGAATGAAATTGATCCAATTAAAAAGAAAGACCTTCATCACAGCAATGGGGACGAGAAAGCACAAAGCATGGAGACCCTCCCTCCAGGTACTGTGATGCCCACTCCAGGCCAGTCCTGTTGGTGGCTGGTGGTCGGGAAGTCATCTTGCTCACCAGCAGTGTACGAGCTGGATGTGGGTGACATGTGGAGCATATCAAGAGTGGGGGAGAGAAGGGATTTTAGAAGGCATTTGGAGAGGTTGGGGATGGTACTGATGAGGAGTAGCTGGAAAGACTACCCCTAAAAAAAGACACAGGAATTTAAAATTCCTTTCTTTGCGTGGGAGAGGGATCAAATGATTTAGGTATCTCTTCCTGGGATATGGGGTGGCAGGATGTCTCAGCCTGTGCTGGGGGTGCAGGAGTTTCCGGTATCACAACCCAGATTCAGTAGTAGCCTCTTCTGTAAGGAAGTCCAGGTGAATCAGGCCATAACTGTTCTATGTTAGGGGCCTCAGACTAACGCCCATCATCCTCTCTCTGTGCCCTCACCTCTGTTGCTCTCCTGCAGTGTACCCTAAGCTTCCACCTTAGGAAGCTAAAGGAGAGCAGATTAAATTCAAAGAAAAAGAAATAATAAAAAGAAGAGCTCCTGTACCCCTTTGCTCACTGCAGTGTTGGGACTTAGGAGCCCCAGTTTGTGGGTTGTACTGCCTGGTTATTACTTTAAACCAAGTTTAGAGTTTTCCCTACCCTTTCAGTCGGGCTGACACTCCTGTGTGAACACGGATTTTCATTTTTCCCTCAAGGGTCTTGGACTTTGTTTTGCATCGGTTTTGGTGGCTGATGTTGTTGAGCCTGATTTCTGTATTCTTCCACCATCTCGCTGGACTCCTCTTCTTTAGCCTCTCAAATGTGATGGATTATATTAATTGATTTTCATATGTTGAACTGTCTTTGCATACCCGGCATAAATCCTTCTTGGCCATGGTATAAAATTCATTTTACACATAACTGAATTTGCTGATTTTTTTTGAGGATTTTTGTGTATGTATTCATGAGAGGTGCTGACATGTAGTTTTCTTACAATGTCTTTGTCTAGTTTTGTTATTAGGGCAAGGTTGGCCTCATAAAATGAGTTAGGAAGTATTTTCTCTGTTTCTGTCTTCTGAAAGCAATTGCAGAGAATTAGTAGAATTTCTTCCTTAAATATTTCCAGTTCAACAGTGAATCCATCTGAGCCCACTCCTTTGTTTTTTAATTTAATAGTTACTGATCCAATTTCTTTAAGAGATATAAGTCTGTTGAAATCATCTGTTTTTTCATGTCTGAGATTTGGTAGATAATCTTCCAAGAATCTGGTCCATTCATTTAGGTCATTAAATTTATAGGCATAAAAATATTAATACTAATTTTTATTCTCCTTTTAATGCCCATGGGACCTGAAGTGATGTCTTCTTTTTGATTTTTGATATTCATGATTTGTGTCTCCTCTGCCTGGCTAAAGGCTTATTAATTTTATTCATATTTTAACCAGTTTGGGTTTTTTTTTCCTATTGATTTTCTTTGTTTGATTTCATAGATTTTTGCTCTTGTTTTTATTATTTCTTTTTCTTTGAATTTAATCTGCTCTCCTTTAGCTTCCTAAGGCGGAAGCTTAGATGATTGATTTTAGATCTTTGTTCTTTTCTGATACAGTTCTTCCTCAATTTTTCAATGGGGTTATATCCCAACAAACCCATTATAAGTTGAAAATACTGTATCTCGAAAATGGATTTAATACATCTAACCTACTGATTATTGTAGATGATTAACTACTTGTCCTTTAAGATAATTGAGATTGCCAATTACAAAAGTTCTAACTCATGTGATGGCCATCACTGGCTTGCTGTCTTCGTGCTGCACAGTTACACAGAGTAATTACCTTTCTCCTCTTACCAGAAGCAGGAGACAAAGATGGGAATTTTGCAGACATGATGCAATGTGAAAACAAAAAACACAATTTCCAAAAATGTAGACAGTAGCACACTGTGGAGTATTGATTATTTGTGCTCTTAATCACATGGTTTACTGGGAGCTGTGGCTCACTGCCAGTGCCTAGCATCATAAGACTCTATCATGCCATTTATTGCTAGCTCAGGAAAAGATCAAAATTCAAAGTATAGTTTTTACTCAATGAGTATCCCAAGGTAAAAAAATTCTAAGTGCACCATCATAAGTGAAGGACCATCTGTATTTGCCTTCAGTGCTATAAATTTCCCTCCAACCATTGCTTTCATAGCATTATACAGATTTTGATAAGATGTATTTTCATTTTCATTTAGTTCACAATATTTTTAATTTCTCTTGAGATTTGTTCTTTGGCCCATGTGTTGAAATTTGTTGTTTAGTTCCAAGTATTTTGGGATTTTCCAGCAGTCTTTCTGTCATTTGTTTTCAATTGAAGTCCACTGTGGTCTGAGAACAGACATAGAATGATTTCTGTTATTTTAAATTTGTTAAGGTGTGTTTTATGGTCCATAATACTGGATGAATATTCCAAGTGAGCATGAGAAGAATGTATTTTATGCTGTTGTTGGATGAAATAGTCCATAGATATCAATTATGTCCAGTTAACTGTGTTGTTGAATTCAGCTGTGTCCTTTCTGACTTTCTGCCTGATGGATCTGTATTGAAATGTACAACCATAATAGTGGATTCGTCATTTTCTCCTT
Organism: Talpa occidentalis; assembly: GCF_014898055.3. Lineage (NCBI taxonomy): Eukaryota > Metazoa > Chordata > Mammalia > Eulipotyphla > Talpidae > Talpa > Talpa occidentalis. Next base: position 21,838,477 of record NW_023601433.1, read on the forward strand.
ATATTTCTATAGTTTTTGCCTCATTTTTACACTCTATTGTTAGGCACAAACATTCAGGATCATAATTGTCTTCTTGGAGAAATGACCCCTTTATCATTATGTATTGTCCTCCTTTATTCCTGATAACACTCCTTGGTCTGATGTCTGCTCTCTCTCAAATTAATGTAGCTGCTACTGCTGTCTCTTGATTTGCATTAGAATGGTTTCTCTTTCTTCACCTTTTAATCTATTTGTGTCTTTATATTTAAAGCAGGTTTCTTGAAGACAACATATAGTTAATTGAGTTTTGTTTTTTGGTCTGCTCTGTATTCTCGGTCTTTTAATTTGTGTATTTAAGCCATCAACATTCAAAGTGATTATTAATATATTTTTATTAATATCTATCATATTTGTTGTTCTTTATTACTTACCTTTACTCTTTGTTCTTATTTTTTATCTTCCAATCTTTTCTCTGCCTTTTGTAGTTTTAATTGGGCATTTTCTATGGGTCCATTCTTTCTCCTTTCTTAGCAGGTTGCTACTCTACATTTCTTTTTTTAGTGGTTGTCCTAGAGTTTGCTATACACATTTACAGTTAGTCCACTTTCAAATACTACTGCCTGCTTCATGGTAGAAATATCTTAAACAAAATACCATAAATTCCTCTCGGGTCTCCCCCTTTTGTATCATCACTGGCATTCATTTTACACATACACAGGCATGCATAAGCATATATGTATATATATACTATATATAAAAATACATAATCTGATACATTGTTGCTACTTTTATTTTGAATAAATTGTTGTCTGTTAGATCAATTAGGTATAAGATAAAGTTGCTGTTTAACCCTTATTTATCCTTTTCTGATGCTTGTACTTTCTTCATGGAGATGCAGGTGAGATCTTCCTCACCTGTGTCACTTTTCTTCTATCTGAAGACTTTCTTTAAACTTTACACTTTTCCTGCAAGGTAAATCTTCTCAATTTTTATGTGAGAAATTTTTATTTCTCTTTCACTTTTGAGGATTAATGCAACAGGGTACAGAATCTTAGGTTGACAACTTTTTCACTCAGTCCTTTAGATATTTCATTCAGTGTCTTCTTGCTTGCCTGGTTTCTGAGGAAAAATTGACCATAAATCAAAATTTGTTTCTCTAAAGCTCTCTTTCCCCCTCTACCTTTTATCTTTAATTTTTTGTACTTTGAATGTGCTATGACTAGATGTAGGTTGGAGCCTGGGTGGCTGTTAGGTTTATTTTTATATTTATCCTGCTGAGTGTTTGCTGAGCTTCATGCAACTGTGGTTTGGTGTCTGACATTAATTTGATGAAATACAGATATCACTTTCATTGCTTTCTCTTTTCTTCTTCTTGTGGTCCCATTGTACATCACAATATATAACATGTTACATCTTTGTAGTTGTCCATCACTTCTTGGATATTCTGTTCTTTTTTTGTTTTTTCATCTTTGTCTTCCACTTTGGAAGTTTCTGTTGTTTTATTATCAGTCTCAGACATTCTTTTCTCAGCTGTGTCCAGTCCACTGATGAGTTCATCAAAGCCATTCTTCATTTCTGTTATGGTGTTTTTGATCTCTAGCATTTCTTTATGATTCTTCCTTAGCATTTTCATTTCTCTGCTTTTATTATCCCTTTATTCTTCCATGTTGTCTACCTTTTCCATTATTAATCATCATTATTTTAAATTCCTGATCTGGTAATTGAAACAGCCATATCTGAGGTCTGGTTTTGTTGCTTGCTTTCTCTCTTCAAACTGTCTTTTGCCTTTTGGTATGTCTCATAATTTTTTCTTGAAAGCCAGATATGATGTACTGGATAAAAGGAATGAACTGTAGCAAACAGGCCTTTGGTGGGTAATGGCGAGGCATGAGGGGAGGGGAAACACCCTATAGTTACATGATGGGGCTCAGTCTTCAGTGATAAGTAAGCCCCGGCATGAACTCTACAAATCTGCCGTAGTTTTTCTCCCACATTGGTGGGTTAACTGAGAATGGTTATTTCCCTTTCCCTCGTGGAAGATAGGTCAGTCTGGAGTTGGTCATTTCCCTTCCTCCAGGCTGGTTAGGCTCTGATAAGACCTCAGCGGGTTAGACTTGGGAAAATAATTTTTTCTTGAGGAAAGGCCTTGTTAAGAACAGAAACTCTGACATATTTCAAAATGATTTCTTTTCTCCTCTCCTGCTGTGACTATGAGGGGTTCTGTCTTTAATAGTCACTGTGAGAAACCTAGTCATGCTCCTAGAGGTAAAATGTAGGGATTCCTCACCAAAATGTGGGAGTCCCTTGTGCCTGGCCCTCCCTGGAGGTTTTTGTCTGAAGTGAGCCCCAGCATTCAGTTGCAGTAAAGGTTGGCTACTCTGTGTTGAGATTTTCTGTGTTCACTGTCAGCCACTCCAATTTTGGGAAGCAGTAGTTTGCCCAGTGACCTCAGTTCTAACTGAGGCATCTAAAAAGAGTTATTGATTTCTCAGTTTGTTTAGCTTTTTCATTTGTCCTTCGGATAAAGTGATGACTTCCTAGCTCCTTCCATGCTGGAGTGGAATAAGACACACTTGTAAAGTTCACACTGGGGCTTAGTTATCACTAGAGACTGAGCCCTGTCGTGTAGCTGTGGGATGTTTGCCCTCCCTGCATACCTCACTGTCACCACCACCAAAGGCCTGTTTACTGCAGGTCTTTCCTTTTATCCAGTACATTTTTGCTGTCATGTCTTTCATGGCAAAGAGTCTATGTGTTTCTGGTTCTTATGAGGCTGGACAGAAGCGTAGGCCACAGAAGCATAGGCCCCCTTTGTGCCCTCCCGCTGTTCAGCTGCACTAGACACCACCACGTGTGCCTGTCTGCTTTAGATGAATCTACTACTGGGTCTGCCCTCTCTGTTCTCCCCGAACTCCTGAGTGAGTCATGAAGCTGTGAGCCACAGCTCCTTCCTATGTAAAATAGACATTATCCACGCAGAGGGGGAGCATCTGAACAAAATAGTTAGCTAATAAGCATTTCCTTATAATAATAGGATATGCTTCTGTTGTGTGGATTAATGGGAGACTTCCTGTGGGTTGTCTTCTATTACAAAAACCAAGTGTTCTAGTGGATTCTAAGGCGTCAATGGCGAGAGAGGGAGAAGCCATCCTCTGTGCTTAGGCTAGATGAGACACTGAAGAGTCACACTCCAGTTAAAATCAGTTCAGCGTGGCGTTAACCCTGCCTTTCATATCCTTAGCCTTCGTACGTTGGTTTTCTTTTATCTTCAGAGGTAGGGATGTACTGGTTTCCTTCTTTTTTAAGTCATCACTAACAATTTTTGATGCCCGTACTCTGTCCTTTTGTTTTTCCAAAGGACTTTTCACTTCCTTTTTCACATGGAAACTCTTTTTTCTCACTTCACTAGCATACACAGGACTTTCCTTCTCTGAAATTACTTGGTCATGATTAAAAAATATATTTTCCTCCAGAAGGATGGACACAGCCATCTTTTAGTGTCCTGCAGGAAATCATCAGTCCAGCATTTTGCACTTATAAGTGGGTTGTTCGGATCCTTAGCAACTTCCTGTGTTCTGGGTGTTATTAGCAGCTGTAGACAGATGTGTGAGAGGAAGTGGCACTCAGCTGAATAAGCCAAATATAGGCGCCCAGCGTCTTTCAGCATGGCCACAAACCCACTGCCAGATGAAGGAACCAGCGCTGACCCTGCACGGTGCCCCAGGCAATGGCCTCTCACCTTTTTGACCATATACCCTATGAGCAAAAGTGTTTTGAATGTAGGTCACCCTCCCAATGTATGTTAAATGTACTCATGCATTTTACACATACTGCCGTACTGATCTGCTGGTATGTTCTAAAGTTTAAGATAAAAAACTAGGAATAATACTTGAAAAAGTCTGTAACCCAAAAAATTGTCTTATGTGGTCCCAATTTGAAGACTACTGTTCTGAGATCTCACAAAAGCCTAAGTTATAACTCAATTTCTTGTGCTATCCTACCCTACTTTGGGGTGGAATCTGAAATTTCTATAAAGTGTGCGGGCAAAAAGGTAGTCGTCGTTGGGAGACCTGGGGGCTGGAGTGCTGGCCTTCATCTTCTGTTGTGAGCTCAGTCTTCCATGATCAGCAGTGAATTTGGGGCTTGAGAAGCATAGCCAGGTTCTGCCCTGAGCCAGAGCATAGCTGAGAGGGAGACTCAGGCATGAACACCCGCAACTGAATCCATGCACAAACCAAGCCCTCAGCCTTCTCCTGTGGTTTCCTCACCAGGTCTTTCTGTTGAAGCCCAGACCATAAAGGAAGTCACAAAGTTGGGGTGAGAGATCTGGTCAGCATCATTTTTCAATTTTAATTACCTGGGTCCCTTGGTCACCAGGAGAGACCAGGCATGGTTGTGAAGGCGGTTGCTTTTGACCTTGATCAGGTCACGCTGGCTGGAGTTCTTCTGCTGAAACTCATTACCCAAGTTCAGGGTTCATCTAGTGAGTTCTGTTATTTCCCTTCTAAGAACTATACCTCACCTCGGTTACATGCAGCTGAGAAGTGAACGAGTTCTCAGCATATTGGCTGAAGGGAAAAAGGGACAGTTCGCTCACTTCCCTACCTGACCCAGGCTGCTGGTGCCTTGCAGGGGAAGCCATGGTCTTGCTCTCAGGGAGAATCCTGACCCCCATCCCCCGCCTCAGCCCCACCCCCAGGCATGTCCAGCTGGCTCTCAGTGTGATAGCCACATAGCATTCATAAGTTCTTCTGGGGTCCTGCTTTCTGAAAGAGGTGCCGCATGGTCCTTGAACATGTTAGGATAGTGCACCCCTCGTCCCTTTTCCAATTTCTTTCCCATTTCTAGGAATATGAGAGCTGTCCTCGTGAAGCCAAAGCTTGAGGACAAGGACGTTGGCCTGAGAGCAGGGATCAGGCTCAATCTGGCCACCAGTTATTTGGCCTTAGAAAAGTCGGTGACTATTTGCAGTTTCATCTTCTCGTGTGTACAATGGCAGCATTTAGTCCTCTGAGATCCCAGAGGACTAAATGCTTGTTTAGTTTGACTCTGTTGCTTTAACTCTCTGCCTTTCCTCCTCTCCTGACTCTCCCCCTCCGCCAGGATCCCCATCTCTGTCCTCCGGTGCCCTCCCAGCAATGCCAGGGCTCCAGTGGAAGCGCGTTTGTGTTTAAAGTCCATGGCTGCTGCTCTCCTGCATCATACTCCAGTCAGAAGTGTATTTTTTAGTGTTGATTTTCAGAGTGTTTTTCAAAATAGAGTATTTGTTAGTTTTTGATTTTTGAAAATACTTGAGAGAAATTAATTTCATCTTTTTATTTCCCTCTGGGTATGAAAAAAGTTCTTGGGTTTGAAAAATTCATTTCTCCCGGTATTTCTCCCTCTTGCATCTTTCCTTCTCATGTCTGCCTCTCTCTGTCTGGCTGGTGAGACAGAAGGACTGGGAGAGGGACAGTGTGTGCTGGAGGACGGCTATGGGCGGGGCTGTCATCCTTCAGACCATGCCTTTGAGAGCACATGTTCTTCCTGACTCTTTGAGACTTCAGTGTAGTTCTCTTGTTCATTAGTGACCTCCTGTAGGGGAGACACCTAGGAGAGACCCCAGTGGGGAGAGAGTTGAGGAAGGAGAGTGCTAATCAGGTTTTGGCTTCTCTGGGGTGGGGGGTGTGTCAGTCCCATCCTTGGCTCCTTCTCCACCCCCTCCCCCACCCACTGCTTCCTTACCTCAGACAGTTGATTTCTCAAAAAAAGAAGTTACTCGTGTTCACATAAAGATGAATGAAATGGAAATGACAAAATGTGTAATAGAACTGAAATCCAGGGTATGAATTGCCATTGATGTTAAAGGAAGCATTTTCACTTTTCTGCTTCCCACCTGCGAGAAGAAAGATCAGATGAACCACTTGTGTATTTATTCAGCATTGCCCTGGCACCGGGAAAAATGATGCTCCGCTGACCTTTTCTCCTGAGGGATTTAATGGGTTCTGGTGTTGTATGTTTTTTTAAAATATTGTGGTAAAATACACACTGCATAACATTTTGCCATTTTCACAATTTTTGAGTGTACAGATCAGTGCCATTAGGAACCTTCACACCTGTGTATACTCATCACCACCTTTTCCAGAGTTTCCATCGTCCTGATCTGAAACTCTGTCCCTATTAAACATAACCCCCATTTCCTCCCCAACCCCAGCCCAGGGAAGCCACCATTCTCCTTTCTGCCCCTGACTTGAGCTCTCCAGGTTCCTCATGCCAATGGGCTCCTACAGTGTTTGTCCTTTCCGTGACTGGCTTATATCACTAGTGCAGTGTCTTCAGAGTTCCTCCCCGGGGGTGGCGCATGTCATCCTCCTTCCTTTTTGAGGGTGCACACTCTTGACTGTGTCTCTGTGCACCATCAGCCCTGCAGGCCTCCTTATCTGGAAAACACTGTCTGCTGGCTGTGGGGAAGCCATCTCCATACAACTCTCTGTGACCTGGGCCTGAGGCCCAGGGTCTGCCCCTGTTACTGTTAGGAAAATAAGTTGGTTCTGAGTATCCTTAGGGAAGTATCTCTTTAAAAGCAGGTACTGTGCTAATTGTAGACAACATACAAAATTCAGTTAAAAATAAGATTAGAGTCACACATAAGTCTGCCATTCAGGAATGACCATTGTTTCTCGCCATTGCAGGTTCCTCCAGACTCGTCGGGTCACTATCTGGGCACGCTTACCCACGTAACTATGAGGCGAGCTGGGCTACCCCACCTCTCAGGCTCGACCTCCATTTGCAATTTCTGTTTCTGTATACAATTTCTGAGTTAATTCCTGGACCTTTTGGCCTCTGTCCATTTAGCCAGAGTTTTATCCCATGAAGTGCAGTCTTATCCTGAATTCTTACAAAAAATATCCTAGCAGTCCACTAGGTGATTAACATTGCCAACGATTTGGGGATTAGAGGTAAGACTGCTCACCAGTGATCCACTCTCCGGGAAACGAAACCTTGAAGTTCCCACCTGGGCCTCATGGAGAGGCCCCACTTCTATCTTCATCCTGAGACAGCTCAGGACAGGGTACAGACAACTCCTACCAGCTGCTTATGGCGGCATTTTACAGCTACGGAACCCTTGCTGCTCCTGAGCTATATCCTCCCAGGGTAACATATCACAGACATGTCCTCATTTAGCCATTATCATTAGCTCAATGAACTTAGCCTTTGTTGTAGAACATAGAGAGTGATTATCCTTGGAGGTAAATCTTTATACATCCTTAATTTTTTCCTTGAAGTAATTCTTAAATGTGAAATCACAAAATCAACTGCAATGCATGTGTTTAAGGAATTTTTGCAATATTTATTGCTAAATTGTTTTCCAGAATGGGCCTATTTCCTTGCTTCTTAGCCAACACTGACAAATCTTCCCTCATCCTTTCCCCATTCCAACAAGTAAGAAGGCCAAAAGCAAGGACATTGAGCAGATCACTAGCCGGAAGTGTGATGGAGCTGTTAAAATAGAATTATCTGGAGCTTTCCTAGTAAAAATAGCGTTCAGGGCAATTCAGATGGCACCCAATGCCCTTGTGTGCCACACCACACCTGAGATATTTTGTTCTGTTGCAGCTAACAGGGTTTTCAGAAATGCTTGTAAATTCGAGCAGGCCCAGATGATGACTCAGATGGTGAGGGGGCTGGAAACAGCACCCAGTGAGGAACACATAAAATAACTGGATGTTTTTACAGAAGGAAAATGGGATCGTGATGCCCAAATATTTGAAACACTGCATACAAAAGTGGCTGCGAGCTAATTTTCTTCCCTTATTTGAGAGTCTGGAGAGTGGAGGTTGCAGGAGGAGCAGTTTCTGCTGTTGTATAAGGAAGCCCGCCTCAGCAAGTCCAGCTGTCTGGCGAGATGGGCTCCTTTTGAAACCATCCTTGGAAATTCATAAACTGGGGCTGGGAGTTTTGATGAAGACATTGTCACACATGTATAGAGAGATTACATCCCCGGCACCTTCTACCTCCAACTTTCAGGAGAGGAACACATACCCTCCATTGAACAACTCCATCACATCAGTGACAGGGACAGGGCTGGGTAAGGCCAGAGGGGCTGCTTTCTGGCAGCTCCCTTAAGTTTTTCCCACTTAAAGTGAGTCATCAGCACAGTGGGGGAATACGCACCTGGAAAGAGAGTCTTGCATTTGAGTTGTGATTCCAGGATTCCCTAACCGTGATGTGTTGGGTATACCTATGCTCAAAGTCTCACTCTTCTATTTCTGAAATCAAAGAAGAGGGATGCACCTTTCTTGGGTGACAGTGTGGCATAGGGTGGGGCGTGGTCTGTGTAGGGTCTGTCTCATGGCCACTGGTTGATAGATGTTCTCTTTCTTGCCTGCATTTTTTTGTGTGTCCTCTTCAGTTCTGGGTGACAGGTGCACTTGGATACCGCTCGTATTTGAGATGAACAAAGAATCAGTAGCGACCGTGGACAGCAAACTCAACTTCTCATGGCTGTACATGGAGAGGGAAAAATGAAGAGTTTCTACTTAAAATTTAGGAAAGAAATACATAAAGATTCCTTCATTTCAAGCTAAGTGTAAATTCAGATTGTCTTACAGTGCTTTCTTAGTTATTTTTTTAACGATTTATTTTTATTTATTTATGCATACAAGAACTGGGGTATAGGCCAGAGGTGCGGGGTCGGGGATGAGAGGATTCACCAGAGACAGAATGGGGAGCAGAACAGCCAGATCCACTGAAATACACTGCTGAGGGAAGCAGCAGGCCAGACAGGAGAGGTCTGCTGCATCATGTGGGTCAGCTCCCTGGCTAGGGATCAAACTCGTGCAGCTGTGGCTGATGATAGCTTGATAGCGTTGAGTCTTTAACCCCCGTGCCACCATGGAGGGCCTTCTTAGTTATTTTGAAGGCACAAATAATTTTAAATAAATTGAGTGTTTACCCTGTGAGATCTGATTTCTCCCACATACTTTCTTTAAAATCACTTTTGATCCTTCTTTGACTTTTCTACTTTTCCAACCTTAAAAACAAATTGTGTAGGATACCTTATTTCAGGAGACAGTTTCTCACAGGTGAACAAAATTTCCTGTCATGCCAGATAACCCATGACAATAAAGTATTATTTACATGCCTTTGTCACTTAAATGGATATATTTGTTATAGTCCTGGCCTTGTCCGCTTCTTTTCTTTCGTAGTATAGCATTATGACCTTCTGAAGAAAGAATATTAGGATTTTTTTTCTTTTAGCATAGTAAAATTACATTCAATTTGAGATCAACCAAGAGGTTAAATTAAATCTGAGAGCTTTGTCCTTTGATTCAAAATATATTCTATTTCCCTTCTTGGCTGCTTTCCCAGAAGAGGCTGCTCAGTTTTACACAGACTAGCTTTCAATTTGTTTAAGCTGTCTTTCCTGGGAAAGATTTGAGGGGAGATTTGATTGCAGCCATGGAACCAGCTCAGGGTCTAGAAGCTCCCCAGGACCTGAATCCATGAGCCCAAAAGGACCTACACCAAGGCACTTCTTTCCCACAGCCCCCTGCACATGGGGGCGATGGGCTGGCATCAGCCCAGTCCTCGTGCCCCAGGACCAGCTGTGAGGTCCTGGGCGTGGCGGCTCCTTGGAATTAGTCTTCTCATCTGACCACCACACGTGTGTTTCCACGTGCTTCGGTTTCCATGATCTGTGAGGTAAATCCTTTCAGAGTTCATTTAAATAGTTTACATCACTGTTTCTTTAAATATGAGGTTAGTAAAAACAAATAATTTAAGGAGGAGGTGTTGTTTGGGAGTATGGTGTTAACATTTAATTAAAATCTGGGGCCTCCCCTGGTGGCTGCCTGCAGCCTCTACAGCGCCGGTTCGTTCCCCGGCCGCTGGCGAGGGTCCCACACACACACAAAAAGGAAATTAATTAAAATCTGTTGAACAAGTCATCCAGATGCAAGTGATTCCCAGGTTATAGACCTTTTTCCAAAGATCATCTTAGAATTGTTTTTTAGGGGCTTGGCATGAGCTTCCCTGTGGAAGCACTATTTTGAATGGCACCCAGGACCCCTCATGAGCCGAAATGTGCCCTGACCCCACCAGCTACAGAGGGGCCCTCAGTGTACCATGGAGGACCCGTGCCAGCTTCTCTCCCTGCTCTAGGAGGCTGAACTGCCCTCCATCTAGACGCGCTGAGGTGGGATGGGAAACCCCAGACTCAGTTTGGAAGAAAAAGATTCTTAAAAGGGCAGTGTAACTCAAGAGCCTGGGGGCAGATTAGAGACAGAAAAGAAACTGGATTCAAAGAAGTGTGAAACTGCAAAAGCGTGTTCTGTGAAGGACAGGAGGTATGAGGATACAAGAGATGAAGAATATCAGTGGGCAGGTTTGTCAAGCAAGTCAAAGGTTTTTTAAAAAAGAAGAAACTCCTGGACCTGACGTCTGTAGCCAGGGAGCAGGACCTGGTGGCAGCAGTGCAGACAGTGGACAGGTGTGTGTCCTGTGGAGCCGGCTGGCAGGTAGAAGTTGAGGGATGCCGCCAATCTCAGGACTCCTTCCCTTGTGGGGGTCCCATGGAGGGCGCCATGTGGAGGGTCTAGTTCGTGTCTTCAGGTCCTGGTACTTCCCCCTCAAGACAGGGACCCCATGTCTCCCCTTCCATCTAGACGGTGTTTTTCTTGGCTAGTGGGGGAGGAAAAGCCGTGGCTGGCCTGCACTGGAAGGCCTCGGGACCTCTGGTCTGAGGCTTCTGGACCAGGAGCACTCTCGGCCTCTCTGGCCCTCCCCAGGCTCCCTTCTGAGACCAGATGCAGCAAGCCAGTGGGCAGAAGGGGAGGCCAGATGTGCCAGGGTGCATGGTAATCTGGGAGCCACAGCAGACCCGAGGCTGTGAGTGGTGTCGAGACCTGAGGCTCTGCAGGATGTTTGTTTAGTTATGAACATGTGCTGTGTGTCAGGCTCCGTCTGGGCCTCTGCCCGCCACTGGGAGGCAAAGAGCTGTGGTCAGAGGCCCCGGGTGCATGTGGGAGTGTGAGGCATGCACTGGGCTGTGCCCCTGAGAGGACGAGGGGTAGACCCATTGTTTAGAGTGGGTTGGGAATGGGAGAACAGAACTAACCAGTTTCCATTTAGTCTCCCCATCTTGTTTATCTAGATGTTGATTTCAAACCCAAACGGGTACGACAGATGTCGGTTAGGAGGACACTAAAGCCTGAATGGATGTCGAGACACTGAGAGCTCATTTCAGATTGCTCTAAATGAATGTGTCTCCAAGTCCAGACCAATCAAGGTGGACCCTGCAAGGACACAGGTGTCTGTGGAACTGCTGTCTGTCATCTCTGGGCAGCCACGGTGCCAGCAGAGCAGGGACAAACCACTGCTGTCTGTTTTCAACAGCAGTGAGAGGTAGTGGACTTGAGCTCTCTGTCCAACAGGATTTTTAGTTCAGTTGTTAGAAAGGATGGCAAGTGCTTTCAAGATCCTCTCCTAATAGGTTTCTAGAAAAACTGGTCATGATGGAGCTGTGTGAAAAGAGGGTAAAGGAATGCCCTTGGGAGAGGCTGCAGCTAGGGACACCAGGGAAGGCTTCTTGGAGGAGGTGGCCATGTTGAGAAGCAGCTGAAGGCAGCTGGAAGAGTTGAGTGGATGCATTGAAATGAAGCAGCCCCGCCTTACGTTGTTACTATCTCTTATCTGTAAGTACACATAGTGTGTGAGAGTTCACAGAGGAAACTGAGAGAGTTGAGTGGTGAGACTGACAATTACAATGGTAGTTGGACTCAGCCATATTAATAGAAGCACAGAGACGGGTGAAAGCACTTCACCTGAGCCTGGCTTCTGCGTGCTACTCATTGAGGGGACAGGTCAGGAGATGTAGGGCTTCACACACCACATGGACTCACCTGGCTTGGAGGGAAAACGTGATTCTGGGGGTACCACTCAGATGCAAGCAGGACCTTCTGATCAGGGAGTTGGGGGATGATTTACCATATTTTGGGATCCCCACTCTGGGAATTCTTCCCACAGAATCACGTTCCTGGGGTGCAAATTTGGTTGGAACTTACTTGTTCCAAAGTTCTGTGTTCCCTGGAATGTGGAGGCTGCAGTTTAAGCACTTCAGTGAGGGTTGAGGCTCCAGGCTGGGCACAGTCTGCCTTTTCCCCCATCCCTCTGTGCTGACTGATCTCCACTCACCCTTCCTTCCTTCCTGAAGCATCTGGCAGACTCCTTTTTTTTTTTTTAAATTTTTTTTTTTTTTTTATAGAGGCATGTTTTATTTATTTATTTATTTATTTGTTTGTTTGTTTGTTTTCGTTTTATACATGCACTGGGTACAGTCAGAAGCGCGGGAGGGTGAGAGAATTCACCAGAGCCAGAGCGGGGAGCAGAGCAGGCAGAAGGACCGAAGTACACTGCTGAGGGGAGCAGCGGGCGGCAGGAGAGGTGGCAGACTCCTTTTCATGCTTCAAGACCCAGCCCAAATGCCCCTTCTCTGTGGCATTTTCTGAGATCTCCCACCCCAGAGAACCTTGTCTTTGTTTATAGTCATCTCACGGTGCCCTCGTCACTTGGCTTGTCTTTTCAGCTGGGTGTGCACAACTCAAGGGCGGAGACATTGCTGCATCATTCTTGCAGGGCTGCCGTTGTCTCTGTGCTGACTCGTCCTAGCCACTGTGGGGAAAACAGGGTAGTGAATTTCTCCAAAATGAAGAACTCCCTTATAGTGAGTTTGCCTGAGGTAGAACAGCTGACCTAGGAAGTTAAAAACACCGCAGAATGTAAAAAATTCCAAGATATCCCTTAAAAGGGAGTCTTTGAACCCTAAGGTTATGAGAGGGTGGCTGCTGGGATTTAAGCAGGTCTGAGAAAGGGGGGTTCCAACCTGTCCCTCACACACACTGCCTTCACAGGGCAGACCCCTTCTCCTTCCCTGTTGTCACTTCTGAACAGGACAGTGTCTGCAGTTGAAGCTTCTAGAGGCCTTGCTGATACTCAGGGTGTTGTGGAGAGTAGGGGAGAAGAGGGTACATGCAGGGTAGGTGCATGCAGGGTAGGTGCCAGGGGTGCGGACAATTCCTGTCTTGTCCACTCCTATGATATCTCAGCCCCAGTGCTGCGAAGGCATCTCCCTATTCTGAGAAATTTTAAAAACAGCTCAAGTGAGAAGGTGAGGGGCCTCGCCAGTCATGATGTGGCAATAGTAAAACTGATTTATTCTTAGCCTCGGCCACTAGGATTCCGTTCTCTAAGATGGGCTTGATTGTCACTATTCCTCTTTGTGTCGGAATACCCCCAACTTCTGAACAAGCCGTTAGCACATTGTTCTCTGTCTGAAGGAAGCAGACGATGACACCGAGCTTTTTTTATTTCCCCAGATGTTTCCTGGGAACAGCTGGTCCCCTTCTCTCTCCTCATAGATACTGTAGGGGCCCATGGCAACAGTGTAGTGTGAACTAAATGTGCATACTCACCTGGGCAGGAGCATGTTCATCTGGATAGGGACCCGCAGGCACCTAGGGAAGAAGGTGAGAATGCCCTCCAATGTTTCCCACTCATTTCTCAGGGTCATATGAAAAGGTGGGAGCCCTAAGTAGAGGCTACAGAGGGGCGGGCAGGCTCAGCAGCTCCCAGCGACCCTTCTAAAGGAGTTTGGGGGTTACATCTATGAGAAGCAGGTAACTCGGCATGCAGTCATTTATGCCTGTTAAGGTCAGTTCGTCCTGTGTGGTAGTCAGTGGCTTAGGAATTTCTTCCATTGTCATTACTTACTTTTCATAACAGTTCCAGCGGGTGGGGTGTTACTCCAATTTCATGCAGACTAGAGGGTCAGGAGTTGGAAAGCTGTGCTCACAGTTGGGGCTCGGGCTTGGAGCCCTGGCTCTGCATGTAATGTTGTTCCGGCTGTCCCTCTGCTCGTGTCCACAAATCCCGGCCATGGTCCCTGAGCCCCACCTGGCGCATGGACGTTGGCGTGGGCCCAGGTAGCCCACACCAACCCTCAGCTCCCTGCACTCCAGCTGGTTATTTGACTGGACTTATTTCCTTGTCAGTGCGGAGGTAGATTCCTGAGAGCACCATTTAGAAAATGTCTGCCAACAAACGGAAGGAGGCCTTGTAGCCACCGTCCAACACAGGGGAGAACATCTCTCAGGTGTGGAAATTAGTGGCACAATGTTAGAATCTTTAAGAGACAAAGTGAAGCTGTGTTCCTCAGAGCAATGAGCGTTACTTGGGTTGTTTTTTCATATGACGCCATGGCCTTCCTAAGGCAGGGAGGGGGGAGCCAGGTGGTGGTGCAGCAGAGAGGGCCACACCCTTCTCAGTCCCACGTGCACCTTACAGGGCGGGGCGGGGGTGCCCAGGGATGGAGGCTGCCCGAGGGGCTTGGCTGGAATGTGGTGGGGATCCTCATCCGGCCCCGCTGGTCAGCATGGGGTCATGACAGGTGGCTCGCCCCCTAGCACAAAGGAAAGTACACCAGACCCTTGACCAACACAGGGGTGAGCTGTGAGTGTCCATTCATGTGTGGATTTTTTTCTACTTGCGGGTTGAGCATTCATGGGTTCATCCAACCACTGATGTCCACTGGGTGAGGCCCTGGATTTGGGACCTGTGTAAATGGAGACCCTTGGTAAGTCCATATTTGACAACTGGCTGCTGCTGGGAAGCAGGGCTTGGCCCCTGGAGTTCTTTGAGGGTCAGGCAGCTGTCATCAATATCAGTAGTATCTCATTGTTATGGAATCAGAGTTTTCAGCACTCTCGACGCCGCACGATTCCTCCCTCAGCTGCAAAGACCGTGTCTAAGAGAAGTCTGTCTTCTGGAAATAAATTTCCCCATAAATGGTTTCCTAACCATATTTAACAAGTGAGTTTGTTTCCGCAGCCCCTCTTAGGGCAGCGTCCTCCTCCTCTTCTGATGTCAGTTACATGCATGTTCTCATCTCCTGTCATCTTTGGCCTTGAAGCTAGTTCCTGCCTTCTCATGTAAAATTTTATATCTTTGGGGCATTTTCCATTCACTGTTTCTGTTTAGCCAAGTCCATTTTCACTAGATGTTCATGTAATTTTTGTTTTCTAAAGCTTTTAAGTTTCTAACACTTTCCAAGAATTTTAAAGAGATGATAGAAGTAGGAGATGACTTATGAATGACATTTTTAAAAAGCCAGTATATTCAGACATGGTATCTATTATTGTGCCTGTTTCTCTGACTTAAGCCCATTGAATCCTCATTTGTCTGGACTTCTGGCTGGCTGGGCCTGGGGCCGGGGCATATGTCTCCACAGAGAACCCCGCTCTGTTTTTTTTACTGCCTCTGCCTCCTCTGGGGGCACCAACCCTGGCACTCCTAAATGATACAGAAATAACTGATTTCTATAATGACTCTGTGGCCCAGTGTTTCTAAAATTACAGGTTGTGACCCATTAAACCAATATAGTGCTTCATATCCATCTTAAAAAAAAAATAGACTGTATCCGTTCACCCATAGTAAGGGTGAAGCAGGCATTGCAGCAGTGTGTGTATGTTAGCACCATGGCTTCCGGGTCATGATATAAAATGCCTGTTAGAGGCAGACATGGTTGAAATTCCCTGCTGTGCTGTATTCTAACATTTGCTATGCTTTTATGAAAGAAAAACTATTTATAATCTGTCTCCAGTAAAATGATTTTGAGCCTTGGGAAAATTGTCACAGGCAAGACAGGACTCAGGGGAGCGCTGCTGGGAAGCCCCTGTGTGGAGGGGAGCACATGTGGGTGCCTCTCAGTGGGCCCACACAGGCTCTGGAGGTGGAGAGCAATTCTGCGCAGTCACGGAGGCCTCCCCTACGCTTCTTCTTGTTCAGCTCTCAGCCCAAATATTCCTTCTTCAAGGAAACGTTCCCTGATCCCCCACCTCCATCTCAGACAATCAGTCTCCTCTACTGGAAGCTTCCATAGAACTACATTTCTCCCTATCAGAGCATTCAGTTTTAATATATTGACTCGTGTGGTCATTTTATTATTGTCTGACTCTTAAAACATGACTTCAGGGATGGGCGTAGGCTCTGTTTTGCTCACCTTACTGGCAGGTACTCGCATGGAGCCGCTCATGGAGCCAGCGCCTCGTCTACACTAAGTGCTTGGGACCAAATCTGGGACACCAAGTCCCAGATACCCCCAAGTCTGGGACGCCCCCAGGACAGGCGTGGACGCCTCCAGAGCTCAGCAGAGGCCTTCGGCTTTCCCCACACACAGGTCCACACTGACCAAGGGCCATTTACCCCTCTTCTTACTGTCCTGTCCTGTGCAAAGGAAGAAGGGTAAAGCAAAACTACCCACAACCATCTCTTGGGTGATGGTGTCTTTTCTGGCTTTGGTTGGGACCCCATAGTTCCAAGTTCTTGGAGCAGGGAAGAGTATTCAGGCATTCAAGTGAGTTGGAACCAGCTCACCTGGATTTTACAGTGGGTGCTGATAGAGATCAGCCGAGGCTCCCAGCCTGTCCGAGCTGGTGGGGAGATGAGCCAGCACGGTGAGAAGGGAATTGAGTGCTCTTGAGCACAGGGGTTGGGCTTTTCTTCTCTGACCCTGAGAGAATGACACTGAAGGCAGAAAAGTGGGGAAAAAGGTAAGTCTCAGTTAAGTATTTCCAGGATTGCTTTAGCATGCAAAACATGTTCCCAAAGAAATGTTTCAGAAACATTTTATTTCAGGTGGAAGAAAATGTGTACACTTCGGCTGGCCCCCACAGCCACTTTTATGGGGGCACAGTATCATCGCCACAGCCAGGGAGCTCGTGGGTTCTCGAACTGCTTTCCCATTTGAGAGGCCAGACCTCTGTGACCCTGAGCATCATTTCCACGGCAACCAGCTGTGATGAGATGGGGGTTTTGACCGACAGGACAATTGCAACCAGAAGCAGATGAGCTTTTAGATAGAAAATTTACTCTACAGCCTTGCACAAATCCCATGTAACTGAAGCTCAGTTTCCTCATCTCTGAACTCGAGAAAGGAACACACATTTAGATGGTGTGCAAGGGAGATCTGTGCAGAGAGGTTGTAGGTGCACATGCTAGGGCCACAACCATGCTGTTGATACAAGCCAGCCACCCAGCACGGGTCATGCTGCTGAAGAACATCTTTGTGCCAGTAGCCATAGTCAGTTCTGCCTTCTCCTCTCTGACCACTCTCCCTCCACACTCTTTTTCCTACTGGGTTTTGAACAGAGAAGCTCGCTCCTACCCCAGGGTCTTTGCATTGCAGTTCCCAGTGCTCTTCCTGGAGAGCGCCTGGCACACCCCCTCCCTTTATCCAAGTGTCTGGTCAGTCACCCTATTAAAAAGGCCCTCTCAGACCACCCCATATAAAAGTCTCCAGTGAGGTCCACCCCCTAATGCCTGTGTTTGTTTATTCACAACACTTAGGACCATTTGGGGTTTTATAAGCTTCATCAGGGCAGGCTTAGTGTTACTTTTCCCTCCCTCCCCGCCTTTCTTTTGAGTTTGCTGTATGTGTGGAACCAGCACATAGTAGGTCTTTTACTCCTTTTCTCACCTATTTAATTCTAGGAAACTTATTTCAAAGAATGAACATCTTGCCCAAGGCCATATATTTAGCAAGTGGTAAGCAATGATTTAAACAAACCTAGGTGGACACCAAGTATCTGCATGGATCCATCTTTCCTTCCACCTTTTTCCCTCTGTTTTAACACTGATGCCAAGCACCGTGGTCTTCTTTTCCTTTGTCCCACACTCTCTGTGTTGCTCCTTTCAGGGAAAGTCCGATGGCGGGACTTCAATCAAGAAGCTTACATTGGCGGGACAATGGTCCGCTCTGGACAGGACCCCTACGCCCGCAACAAGTTCAACCAAGTTGAAAGTGACAAGCTGCGGATGGACCGAGCCATTCCTGACACCAGACACGACCAGTAAGTACTCAGCTGAGTGTCTGCCTGGCCTCTCTCCTGCTTTATTTCAACCCAGTAGATATCCTTTACTGTGACACTAAAAATTCTCTATCACTCTGGAAAGTGAATGTGTGTTGTATCTTTATGGGGTCATGAAACTGGGAGAACTTCTGAGACTTGTGGCCATGGAACTTCCCCCATAGGACGTCAAGCACCATGTGGGATTTGGTTCTCTCTCTGTAGTGCCCCATGGCAGTATCCAGAGGGTGGGGGGCTTCAGAGCATGGGAGTGGGCTGACCTCATGCCCACTGATGACTTGTTATTTTTAAAGCCTATTCACAAAACACAGATTTCCATTGTTTATAGCCAGTTGGGAGGAAGGAAACCTAGATTCTAGCTTTTTGAATAGCTTAAGTTGGAAATGTTGTGATGATCAGAAAGGGGAAAAAGCAACCCAGCAGGGAAGGTGTTAAGTCGAGCAGAGACATGGAGACAGGAGGGACAGGTGACATCTTACCTCCATGTGCTAAGGGGAAAGGCCTGGGAGCTGAGGGTGCAGGGCACCCCGGGTTATTAGGCCCAATGCTGGAGACCTCCAGACATGATTGTATCGTATGTTTTGTCACCGTTTGAGAAAGTGACACACACCCACACCATCACTCTACACCTTTAAACCTTGTTGGTAAGAATAATTGATTGGGACTCTGTTCATGTTGAACTTCTTAGAGGGTTAGTGTTATGTCAGATTTTTTTTTTAAATCAACCACATTTGGATGGCAGCTGTTTCCCTGAGTGCTTTGCCGGCCTTCCTGCTCACAAGTTACTTTCAGAGTTATTCCAGCCAGTGTGGAACAGTGTGGGTCACATGGCCACAACTCAGACACTGAGATTCCAGTCCAAATGGTCTGGTCTCATTCCAGCGGGGGGTGGAGAGGGGGGGTGATGGGTGCACCTGAGCTGGTTGTCCAGCCTCTGGAGCTTGAAAAGGCTCCCCCAAATCTGCATTCACTTGGGGGAGGGTTGGGAAAGGTCTCAAGGAGAGGGGAGCCCTGAGCTGGAGAGGCCTTGGCAGGCAGCCCTGGGCTCCCAGAGGACCAGCCAGCGTCTGACTTCTCCTCATGCGTGTTGCTGGGAGAGAGGCGGCCAAGCTGGTTACACGTGAACGCATGTTAAGGTTTTGCTTTGTTTTATACATTACTGCCATATTTCAAAAGAGAATTTTTCTCTCCTCTCCTGTTCTCAGGGAACTTTACTGACACTGTCAGTACCAGTGAAATGCCAGGTATTCCACTCCCTTTTCTTTTTTTAAAGATTTATTTATTTATTTATACAAGCACTGGGTACAGTCAGAAGCGTGGGAGGGTGAGAGAATTCACCAGAGCCAGAGCGGGGAGCAGAACAGGCAGACTGATGAAATACACTGCTGAGGGGAGCAGCGGGCATGGCAGGAGAGGTCTGTGCGCCATGTGGGACCCTCACTGGCGGCCGGGAATCGAACCAGCACCGTAGAGGCTGCGGGCAGCTTCGCAGCCCAGCGTTCAACCGCTGCGCCACCGGGGAGGCCCATCCACTCCCTTTTCTTAGCCACTTTTTTTAGGTTCTGGTCACTTCTATTTACTCATAGCAGCCACTATGAGTGTAGATTTATGGTTCTTTGGGACCAGGGAAGTAACTGTGTGTGTGTGATTTTTAATATGTGGAATATGATTGATATATAAACATATATACCATATGTAATATTAAGAATCTCATTTTTCTAAATCCAGACCAAATTGTCTTTGTTTCATATTTCCCATAACCCATTAATTTTTTTTAAGGCAGTTGTAAAGGTAGGACTGGACACGGTGCAGGTTTTCTGATCCAGCAGACCGGGTAAAGGAGTCAGAGTTCCTCAGTGGTTTTGCAGGTTTTTATTGGGGTTCAGCGGGTACGTGGCAGGCAGGGGTGCTGGGGGGCCGGGAGGCTGGCAGTCCTCCCAGCCCCCAGCAAGTCTTCAATCTATCTGGGCTCTCCGGCTTCCTCTCGGCTTCTCTTTCGGCTACTGCTGCTGCTTCAACTTCGACTTCTGCTGCTACTGCTGGCGTCCCCATGACGCCGCCCTTAAAAGCCCAGTCTTAGCCCAGGTGAATCCCATCTACCTATGCCCACACCCTACTCCAGGTGCCCGCCATCAGGCATGCATTCAGGACAAGGATCCATCGTCTATCCTGATGGCGGAAGGGCAGAAAAGCCTGACATTTTCTTTACCCTACAGCAGCTTTTGGCAGTCTTTACTCTGTGCTGCTGGTTAAAGTCAGCGTGGTTATCTGTTAATACCATATCTGAAATAGGGTTTGTTAACCTGGGGTCCGAGGACCCCCAGGGAGCCATGCCTGGTTTCTGGGACTTTGTGAAAGTCTGAAGCTTGTGCATGATCACAGGTTTGCACCTGCCTCCACATCTGGTGAGAGGGTCCCAGGTGGGTACAGCCCCACCACCTTCTGTCCTCAGGCTCACTAGAGCCCTTTGCACACAGCCTCTGCTTAATGTTCCTTGGGGACCTACTTACACAATCCTCACAACTCACTGTGGTAGACATCAGATTGTCCTCATTGCAGAGGGAGCTGAAGCTCCCAGAATGTTAATGCCTGTGATCAGGAGCAGCTGACTTCAGGCCTGAAAGGTTCAATATGGCTTTTAAGAGGGATTTCACCCACACACAGGAGAGTGGTTAAAGTTCTAGCAGAATCTAGCTCAAAAATCTTACACGATGATTTGAGTCAACTGCTTAGAATTATATCTCCATGAGGTGGTATAAGTTTCATTTCACTGTTTGCTTTAAAAGCTACTTTTCCTGCTATGGCTTTTCCTCTACATAATTTTCCTTAGTGCTGAAAGAAAAATGGTATTCTCTCTGATGGCTTATCTGTGTATGGGCTGGTTTCTGCCTTCGTCGTAACTCCCTTAAATGTACCCCAAACTATGTATCTTTATCTTTTTCATTTTTGAAATATGAGCTTGTCCAAACAGATGTTTGAATATTCATCCCATGTTGGGATGCATTTTAGGTGGGTTTAATTTTAGTTCCAACCACTGTGTCGTGTTCAATTTGCATGTGCTAAGGAGCAGCTGTGATGCCTTTCACTTTTGTTGGATTTGGGCTAAATTAAAGTCTCCCAAAAGTCAATTGGATGCTTGGAACTGAACCAATGTACTGTCCTCAAAATATAAGCTCTAGAATAACCATTCTTGTTAAATGTCAGGTTATGAAGTCAGGTTACCTCTTTGAACTCTCCCTCCCTATATCTAATAGAGAACTATTAAAGCATTTGACCTTCCTATATAAATATCATATATTTTTTTGCCTCTCCCTTTCTGTAGACCTATGGAAATGCTTCCCAATAGAATTCAGTCCTGTGATTAATCTGAAAGCAGTACAGGTGGAAGTTAATTAAGAATAAGGTTTTAGAGTCATATGGACCTTGGTTGAAATCCCAGACTCTGCAATTCTTAATCCCATGGCCTTTATCACTTAAAAGATATTATTTCATCTGGTTACTATAAGAATTAAACAAAATGCCCACGATACTGGTTTTTTCCTCCCCTGAGACTTTGTTCAAATGCCATCTCAGTGAGGCCTCCCTTTCCTAGGGGTATCACACCTCCCCTCGGGGACACCTTTCTTAAGGGGACAACTTCTGCTCCCCACCCCAGCATTTCCATTTACCACTCCTTATCAGAATACTGAGTTGTTTTTCCTTATCAGACACCTTATCAGTTGTCTTTACTTACCAGAATAGTGAGTTGTTACATCCAGTGTTGTTATTTGGACAATTCATGGCACTAAGCTCAATAAATATTTCCTGTGTGAGTGAATTGCCTAGCATCATGCCTGGCCATGTAGTGTGTGCTCAGTAGATGCATTAATAAGAGTCATACCAAAACAAAGGAGAATGAAAGGGAGATTTTAAGCAGTAAAGACCCAATGAGCCCCAAGATGAACCCCAAGGAATTATACTGTGTGTGTGTTCTTCCAGAAATGGAGAACAGTGAAGTTGCAGTCTTCCTCTCATTTTCTATCCCCTGGGGAAAAGGAATCAAGGGCTTGGAGCTCTGCAAAAAGCCAAACAAACAGAAGACCCGACATGTTTGGGCTATTGTAGGGTAAGGTAAAAGGTATCAGGCTTTTCTGCCCTCCCACCATCAGGATAGATGATGGATCCTTGCGGTCCTGAATGCATGCCTGATGGTGGGCACCTGGAATAGGGTGTGGGCATAGGTAGATGGGATTCACCTGGGCTAAGACTGGGCTTTTAAGGGCGGCGTCATGGGGACGCCAGCAGTAGCAGCAGAAGTCGAAGTTGAAGCAGCAGCAGTAGCCGAAAGAGAAGCCGAGAGGAAGCCGGAGAGCCCAGATAGATTGAAGACTTGCTGGGGGCTGGGAGGACTGCCAGCCTCCCGGCCCCCCAGCACCCCTGCCTGCCACGTACCCGCTGAACCCCAATAAAAACCTGCAAAACCACTGAGGAACTCTGACTCCTCCTTTACCCGGTCTGCATGGGATCAGAAAACCTGCACTGTGTCCTGTTCCTGCCCCCTACAGCTATGTTTTATTTACCTATTTAAGGTAATATAAAAAAATTTGTGCCTCTATATATATATATATATATATATATATATATATACACACACACACACACACACATGAAAGCAAGAGGCTGAGAAAAGCCTACTGTGAGTGAAAGATTAGAAAGCCTGTTCATCTCATTTAATGTTATTTGAAATTTCAAATATATTATCAAGACTAAAAAGCAAGTTAAACCATAGGAATCTTAAAGGTACATTTTCAGACTACTTGTTTCTTACCTCTCTCCCCATTTGGGAGGCTGTTGTTATTGTCCTGGCCAAAAATAATGGGAAGCAGACCTGGAGGTGGGGAGCAGGGTCAGCTCTGATACACTGCAGGCCCCTGAACAATCACGGGTGTGAGCTGTGCGCATCCACTTATACACGCTTGGTTTATTTTATAAACGGACAGATAAATTTTCAGTCTGGATAAATACAATATTGTGAATGTATTTTCTTTTGTGACTTTCTTAATCACAATTTCTTTTCTCTAACTTTATTGTAAGAACACAGTATGTAATACATAGAACATATATGTTAAGTGAAAATGTGTTAACTGACTGTTGATGTTACTGGTGAGGTTTCTGGTCAATAGCAGGCTTTTGGGAGGTAGGTTTGGAGGAGTCAAAAGTTATACATGGATTTCTGACTGTGTAGGGACTGGTGCCCCTTGATTCCTGTGTTGGCTCAAGGGTCAACTGTAGTCTTAAGGTGGAGCCAACCCATGTGTGGATGAATGGAGAGGAGGATCTTTGGAATGTGACCCCAAGGCTTGTGACTGGACCAGGGAGAGCAGATGTAAGGGAGGTAGAAGAAACTGTGAGCAGAACCAGCTAGGGACACACCAGGAGTGAAGTTTGGATGCATTAAGTTCAAGATGCACTAAGCACTTAATATAGATGGACCTTTTCAGTTGGTTACTGCATGTGTGTAAGATGTTCAGGAGAACAGTGTCAGTGGAAACGCCAATTCGAGATTGTTCAGTACACAGGTGGTATTTAAAACCACGAGACTGGACGTCATCCCAGAGGCAGTGAACACAGACAGAAAAAGAAAGACACAGACCGAACTCTGGATGACTCCAGCACCAAGGCCTACAGCGGCACACATACTGCGAGGCTCACGCTGGGATACAGGCTGGCAGAGCTGAGCGCTCCCGCTGTACGCGGAGCAGAGGCCCAAAGGAGAAGCCTCTTGCAGCCTTCTTTTAGGGTGTGGGTGTGTTAAGCCTGTCTACGCTCCAACTCAGGCATTGGGTGGCAGGAGTCAGGGGAAAGGGAGTGTTTGTTGCTTGGTTTTTGTTTTATCTTTGCCTGGAAATGCATCTGACAGGAAAGTGAGCTGTAGAAATGGGTTGGGACCCAAGAATTTATAGAATATCATTCTGTCTGCTGAGGAAAGATTGACTTTAAAATTGCTTATAGGAGTAAAATCAAATAAGTCTTTAAAGGGGAAAAACAGTATCTGTTTTCCTCTTTCCCTGCCAGACCAAACACCATTCCTTTTCATTTGTTTCTTAAAAATGAGAATGGCTTTGGAAAGGAACAGATTTCTTAAACTGTGAAATTATTAGAAACTTTCTCCCTGTGTCACCAGCCTTTCCTTTCATCACTAAAATAAAAATGAAGAATTTTGAGATACTTTTTGTTTCTGACACTACAGTATCACTCCTGAGAACAGGACTGCCCCCCCACAGCAGCTCCCCAAGGGATACTCCTCTCAGAAGTTTGTCCAAGTTACACACTTGATGGATTATCTGGCAGACTTTAAATCTAGCACGTACTATTTTTATTGAATTTCTATATTATAACTGCAAGGTTTTATTTAGCAGGATCACCAGAAAGTACTCTGTTTTGACCAGTTGGTTTTTTGTTTGTTTTTTTTTTAATATCTGACTTGAATGCAGCCCAAACAGAGATCAGGATAATCTTGAGGGGCCATTCTTTCTTTCTTTTTTTCTTTAATTTTTAAGGAAATTTTGACAAGAGGGCAGGCATATAAGTAATAGCCTGTGCTGTTTACCCTCCCTGGAATGTCAGCATTGGTGTCAGTTGTTTTAATAGTGGCCGATTAGGATGAAGGGTTGTGGGGAAAGACGCAATGCAAACTTCTCATTGTTCCTCAGCAAGAATAAACATCGTTGAAACCAAGAAAGGATTTTCACATAAACTCAGCAGCTTGGAGGGAAACTTTGGTGAAGGCAATTATGTTAGGAGCTAGGGTTTTATTTGCAGGGGAGCTGCCAAGCTCTGAAGGGAGTCTCTGTTCCTTGTTAGTGGGTGCATAAAAAGGAGAGTCTCACTTGGGGAGGGGGGGCAGCACTTTGTTTTCACTTTGTACTTTTCTCATAAAAGTGGTATCTCTAAACACATGCAGCCAGCCTCCCCTTGTAGAAGCTGCTCCATAGAAGCGGTCACAGCATCTGCTGCCTCCACACACAACCCCAACTCCATCTTCGCGTGTCCCGTGTGCAGGGTGCTGGGGCGGGTGGCGGGGGAGGGAGGCAGGTGCCATAATCGCATGTGGGACAGGCACTTCTCTAACCAGGGCAGGTTTGCTTGCTCTGGTGGAGGGCACCAAATTGGCATTTGTGGTCTATGTGACAGAGGGGTCTGGCAGTGGCAGAACATGAGCTTTAAAAGCCTCTTTGATAATAGCAATAACAAAACATTTATTGAACCTTTTATTGGTGTCATGGCCTGTGCTCAGCCTTTGATGTGCATAAATGTTACTTAATAGCACTCCTGTGAAGTGGGTCATGAGATTATTCTTCGATGACATCATGCCAGTGCCCATGAGCCCCTGAATTCAGAGCCTGGTCCAGAAAGCACAGATGTTGGAAGGTGATTTTTCCCCCCTCTTGCATTCTACCATGTTGAGGGTTTGGTAGGTAGTTGGGGTATCCCTTGGCCTCTTCAGGGATAGAACCCTGAACCCAGGGGATTCATGGGGTATTACACTTATTAAACCAAGAAATTAAGTTTTTCGTGTGGGAGGTATTGGGAAGCTGAGCCATGGGCTTTGGGAGACTTGCCTGAAGTCCGCAAGGTGGTTAATGCAGGAATTCGCACACTCAACCACTTGAGTCTGGTGAGAGTTCTGTCTTCTAGGTCCGCTGCATGGGGATCCGCTCTTTAGAACTTATACTCCTTTTCAGTGTATGCTTTGGCATGAGGCCCGAATGTGCCTAAAAAGCAAAACAACTTGAATATTGGTATTTTGCAGCCAAACTCCTGGGAGAAATTGCATTGCCAGCCAGCCATGTGCTGCCAGAGTTCTGAGAAATGAGAAGAAGCTTGGTGTTTGTTCCTTCTTTCCTGTATCAGGTTCTCTGAGGAAATGTGGTGGAAAGGGCTCTGTATTTCTGTTCCCTGGGAAGGTTGCTCATGCATTTGGGGAAGCAAGCCTAGTGCCCACCTCTTGATCAGTGGGGCCTCCCTGCCCACGCTGTGAGAGGTGTTGGCAGGTTTAGGGGACGCATGTGTGCAACATGGGCAGTCGCAGATGGCGGCCACCAGGCTTTCTGCTTTGACAGCTCCCCACCCCAACTCACTCCAGGGACCAGCTTGTACCTCAATGTGCAGGATTCAGACCAAAGCCACACCGTGATCATCATTTTGTTCTTTACTTATTTTTAGTGTTTTAATAAAACCAACTCCAGTTTGCAGCAACAGATCGCTTTTATTTTTTTCTTTACATTTTTACCTTCATCATTTCAGGCCTTATCTGCATCTGTATTAAAGTGTGCTGGTGGGAGAGAATGTCAGGCTTCCACAGATTATGTCTGTGTTTGCATCTCTAAATGTTGTAGGTCTCTTCTTAAATAGTTGATTGCAAACATATTTTCAAAGCCTAGTATCAGTAAGTGCCTATGCACATGTGTGACTCAGTTCCCCCAGCTATAACTCTGGGTTATAGTTTTGGGCAGAGATGGGATGGCTCTAAATGAATAATATAATTTTGTTTCTTTATTCTTTGGTGATGTCTCTCCGCCAACCTCTTGGGAATACAGTGATGAATATGAACATTTTTTTTTTTAACCTGAAGGAAGCTTACATGAGGGAGACAGGCAGACAGCTAAACAGACAATTATGTAGTCTAGGTATGGTAACTAACTAACTCTAGGTTGTGTTCCACTAACCCCCATCCTGTATATTTTAGCCCTGCTTGTCATTTTTCCACGATCTTCTTGAGAATTGGCCCTTTCATCATTATGAAGTGCCTTCTTTATTACAAGTAAGGTTCTTTGTCTTGTTTCATAGCAGTGTCACTACACCATTTTCTTTGGCTTGGTGTTTTTGCATTGTATATGTTTTTCATGGTTTTACTTTAAGCCTTTTGTTTCCTTATATTTGAAGTGTATCTCTTGCAAGTAGCATATGGTTGAATTTTGGATTTTTACTCCAACAATCCTGTCTTTTAATAGGAGTATTTAGTCATTTTACATTTAATGCAAGTGCTGGTATATTTGGGTGTAGCACTAGCATCTAACAGTCTGTGTTCTGCTTGTCCCACCTGTTTTGATTCCTTTACCTTTCCTTTCATGCTTCTTTTTGATTAGTAGTCCCTGCTCTGTTAGCTTGTTGCATTCCTGACTTATTAGAGTCTAATGAAAATGAATGATTTTACTGTTTCCTAGACACTGCACAGACTTCGTAATACTTCACCCTCACTTTCTCTTCTCTCCCCTTTTATGCTCTTGTCATACAATTTAATTCTCAATGTGTAAACTCCACAGGACATCTTTTATAATTTTATGCAGTAGTCATTCTTCAGATTTATCCACTGTACGGTCAGGAAGACCACTGAGCAGGTTTTCTGTGATCCAGCAGACCGGGTAAAGGAGTCAGAGTCCTCAGTGGTTTTACAGGTTTTTATTTATATTACCAGGTACACGGCAGGTAGGGGTGCTGGGGGGCTGGTAGGCTGGCAGGCCTCCCAGCCCCCAGCAGGTCTTCACTCTGGGCTCTCCGACGTTCTCTCGGCTTCTCTGCTTCTTGGCTTCTGCTGGCGTCCTCATGATGCCACCCTTAAAAGCCCAGTCTCAGCTCAGGTGAATCCCATCTACCTATGCCCACACCCTATTCCAGGTGCCCACCATTAGGCATGCATTCAGGACCGCAAGGATCCATCATCTATCCTGATGGCGGGAGGGCAGAAAAGCCTGACATTTTTCCTTACCTTACATCCACATATTTGTGTTTCCGTTTATCCTCACTTCTTGTATTTTCATTCTTCTGTCTGGGACTGCCTCCTCCAAGTGTCAGTTAGCTGGTGATGAATTTATTTGTCTTAAAAAAAATCTTTATTTCACTTTCATTTTTGAAGATTATTTTCACTGAATATAGAAATTCAGTTATTTTTGGCATTTTTACATCATTATTCAGTTGTCTTCTGGTGTCTTTTGCTTCTAGTAAAATATCAACTATTTATTAGCCTTATTGTTACTTGTTTTGGGCATTTTGACTTTTCCCTTCAGCTGCCTTAAAGATGTTTGTTTTTGGTTTTCAGCAATTTTACTATAATGTGCCTAAATGCTTTCTTTGTTTTGAACCTGTTTGGGTTTATAAGAATTTCCTGAATCTGTAGCTTCGTGTTTTTTTGGTCAATTTTGCTTGTGTCACATTTTTCTCTCCCCTCGTCTTCTGGGGTCCTAATTACATCTTAGTTAAATATTTCCAAATGTCCTCTGTCCCCCTTATGCTTTTTTCCATATTGTTCATTGTTTTTTATTCCCTGTGTTTCAGTGTGGATATATTATATCTGTTGGTCTTCTTTCTAGTTCACTAATCCTTTCCTCTGCTCTATTGTGCTGTTGAGTTCTTATAGTTATTGCATTTTACTGTATGTGAACAAATACAGAGATATTTAAAGATACCATCTGAGGTTTTCATCCTCCAAAGAAGGTATGGTTTTGCTCTCCGACAAGCAGTTAAAGAGGGCAGATCACATTGATCAAGTCTGAAATTGAACTGGTATAAACTGGGCTTCCTTTTGTGCAGTAACTGGTGAGTGTCCAATTCTCTTAGGAATTCTGCTGGAAGTCTGGGGTGTTTTTTAGAGCCCCTCTTCCTTAGCAAGCCCTGAATTCCAGTCCTGGCCTCCTCAACCCCTTGACATCTGCAAAAGCTTACCTGGGTTTCCTATTTCTAAGCCATCACTTCTGCTGGACTTGTTCAGTCATTTGACATATTCTGATCCTGGGCTTCAACCTGCATTAGGAGAAGAGGATCAGAAAATGCTGGTCTCACTCTCAAGGGCCTCTCTTCTTCCTGGGCACCTGTCTATCCCAAATGAGAGTGAATAGAAGCAGCAGTGGACTTGCTTTTGGGAGGTGCAGCTTTTATTAATGATTCTACCTTTACCAGACTGAGTTCATGGTACTCTTTCGAAATCCTGGCATTCTTATCTGTAAAACAATAATGCCTGTCCTGCCCATCAAACACATGGTTTTTGTACTCAGATATTTATGAAAGTAGCTTACAGAAACTATAAGCTACACAACTATAGGATATGTTCGTATTATTGTTATTGTATGTGATTAGCAGCTGAATATAGGAGGACTGCAGCTTCAATAAAGAGTGAGCCATTATCTCTTAAGCTTTACTCTCTATTTGTGTGACGCTTAAGGGCAGACGTTCGGCTTCTTAAGTGTGAAGAAGATATATTCCTGTATATCCGTTACACTGAGGGGTGAGTGGGTTTTCTCGCTGCTGTATACCTTTGGAGCGTTTTGTTATTGGCCAAAAACAGTTGAGGAAATAGCTTTGAAATAGTGACCCCACCTATTTCAGAAAGAAATTAGAGCAAGAAAAATGTGGTCAGCAGTGTGTTGCTTGGTAAATGAGATCAGTCTTTGGGCCTGAATAAACCATCCTATTTCAGCCATCCACTGGAAACGCATTTGCTTCACTGTTACCATGGAGCCAGAAAACATAATTTTTTTCCTTTTTTAATGGAAGGGTTTTGTATATTTTAGGAAACAGTCAAAACAGTATAGAGTATTTCAACTTTCTCGAGTCATTTAGGCTGTATATTTCACCTTTTCAGAAACAGTATGGTCTCAGAAACTGACTTTTCTGATGAGTTTGAAGGAAGCAGCATTGTCAGTTTATGGTTCCTACATTCTTACTCCAAATCTGCTGCCTGCTCACTGGGGTAATTGACCAGTTCATGTGCTCCCTGGAGCGTTAAAGATAATGGTAAAACCTGGGAGAACGAAGGCTCCATTTCAGTCTGTTAAATTGAAAGTACCAACTAAAAATAATACCTGTGTTAACTACATTGAATCAACCATGAGTTCCTCCATCTGGTAATGATGAGGGAAAAGAAAATTCACATCTCTTTGGAAATTCAGTTCTATTATAGGAAGAAAATGCACCTGTAGGACTATTACACGTGGATTTGAAGTTTTGTATTCAGTGTTGATTTCTTTTTATTCCTGTATTATGTATTCATTCAGGAAGCATTTGAGTGCTTACTATGTGACAAGTATTTTTCTGATCACTCACTGGCAAAAGAACAGTGAACAAAACTGATTTAAAAAATATGACTTCATAGAGCTTTACATTGAGAGGATGAGGCAGAAGACAGTAAAATAAATGGTTAAATTATATGTGCAGGACAATGTTAACATTCAGTAGAGAAAAATAAAATAAAGGTGTGGGTCAGTGGGTGTGGGGATGAAGGTCCAGGGTCCAATATTAAATATGTGGTTAGACACAGCAAAAAAAAAAAAAAAAAAAAAAAAAGATTAAAATGAAGATAGTTTACAAGATGGGAGAAGATATTTGCATATCTCATCTGATGAGGGGTTAGTGTTCAAAATATATAAAGAATTCATAACTCACCATGTATAGCAAAAAAAAAAAAAGAAAAATAATTCAATTTAAAAATGGGCAAAGAACCCGAATAAAGTTTTCTAAAGAAGAATACAAATGGCCAGTAGGATTTTAAAAGGTCCTCAGTATCACTAATCATCTGGGAAATGCAAATTAAAACTATAGTGAGCTATCAACCCATTAGATAGCCCCCCTATTAGCATGACTTTAGACAAAAAGATGTGCTAATAATTATTGACAAAGATGTGGAGAAGAGGAAACTTTTTGTTTATGCATACAAAAGCTGGGGTACAGAGATGCAGGGTGGGGGAGGGCGATGAGAGGATTCACCAGATACAGAATGGGGAACATAACAGGCAGACTGACTGAAATACATTGCTGAGGGGAGCAGCAGGTGAGACAGTAGAGGTCTGCTTTACCATGTGATTTGTTCCCTGGCCAGCCAGGGATTGAACTCATGCTGCAGAGGCTGCTGATTGCTTCACAGTATGGTGCTTAACCCCTTGTGCCACCAGGGAGGCCCAGAAGAGGAACTCTTGTATACTTGTTGGTGGTAATGTAAATTGGTAATACTCACTATGGAAAACAGTATAGAGGCCTTCAAAAAATTAAAATATGTCACACACATACACACACACACACACACACACACATTATTTAGCAACCCAAAAGGAGGAAATCCTGCCCTTTTTGCAATGACATGGGTGAACATTATGCAAAGTGAAATGAGTCACACATTGAAAGACAAAATATGATCTCACATATATGTGCAAACTAACAGCAAAACAAGCCCCCTCCATTAAAAAAAAAAAAAAGCCTAATAGAAGATACCAATTTTGCAGTTAACAGATGTGGGGGGTGGATAGGAGCAAGAATTAGGATGAAGATGGTCCAATGGTACAGACTTCCAGTTATAAGAGAGCTAAGTCCTGGGATGTAATGAACAGCACGGAGACTACAGTTCACACCACTGTATGTACAGCTTTCTTATCATAAGGGAAAAACTGTTTTTCTTTACCTTTTTTGGGTATCTATACAAGATGATGGATGTTGACTTATAGTAATGATTTCACAATATACGTGAGTCAAATCATCATGCTGCACTCCTTAAACTTACACTCTGTATCAGTGATGTCTCAAACAGAAAGAGGAGAATAAACAGGTGGCTAGGGAAGGTCTCTTTTACAGGCAAAGTCCTGAAAGGGGGACCATTTGGATAATAGGAAAGGGAGTCCCATTAGGACTGAAGGAAAGTCCCCAAAGGGGGTGTGCAGGCATGTCCAGGGACAGCAGGGAAATCTGAGGGGCTGGGCAAGAGCCTGGGCTGGGAGAGTGGGAGGAACCAGGCCTTGAGGCTCTGGGCAGTCTTGAGGCTTTATTGTGAAGATTCTGGGTGTTCCTCTGAGAGTTGGGGGGCCACTGCAGGTGTCAGCAGAGTAACAGCACCATGTGAATGTGGTTCATAGAGGATCCATCTTCTCAAGGTTGTTATGTTAAGAGCAGGCTTATTGGGGATAGGGTTGGTGGTGGGTGGGGTTTGTTGAACTTAGCTTAGGCAAACAGTAGCTAAAATCTCTGACTTCTGTCCCTGTTTCATCTAATGTTAATGATCCACACAAAAGGCCTGTTCCATCTTGCATAGGACAGCCTTGTGTCAGGCCTTCCCCAAAGACTCCTGATTTCCTAAGCTATTTCTTTTTCTTTTGTTTACGTACCTGTAAAAGGAATGATAATATGTTTGCTGGTTCAAAAAAAAAAAAAAAAAAGGAAATCATGAAAAAGTTACAAGGAGCTTAGTCTTAAAACTAAACATCTCACTGGGGGTGGGGGGGCGCATTACCATTCTGATGAATGTCCTTGCTGATCTTTCTCTATTCTCTGATAGTTAGAGGCATGTAATTTTACATAAACAGTATGCTACTGTATTTGCTGTTAGGAAGTCTATGTTTTTCACTCAAATACATAGGAAACATTTTAAATATAGCTTTCATTTTTGATGGCTTTATGTATTCTATTTTATGTTTATTCAGCTAGTTCTCTGGTGATCAAAGCAGAGATGATTTCTTTTTTATGCTAACAGTGTTGGGTAAGTATTTTTGAATAACCTCTTTGCCCACTCATCTGAAAGAAAATATTGTTTTTAAATGTCAGTATATTATTCATCTCTGATAATCTGCCAGCATTTATTCAATTTATCACTTGATCTTGGCTACTATTTTATTTTGAATTTTGAATTAAGATGCATAATAGAAATTCCCTGTGGCTCCCTCCCTCCCGCCTTCCCCTCTTTTTCCTTCTTCCTTCCCTCATCTGGTTTGGGCTCATGCTTGTGCTCACTTGTGAAATGAATTTAGAACAAATGTCTCAAAAAAGATACTTAAGAACCATCTATTTACAAATTGTTTTTTGAAATTGTTTTTGAGATTCAAAATCATCTAACCCAAAGCTGTTTTTGTGTTTCAATTAAAGTACTTCTCTGATGACTTTTTAAAGTCTAGTACAGATATTGACATATGGCAAGTTTTTCCTTGTTTTACTTGAATTCATTTCGATAATTTATGTCTTTCCAGAAGCTCATAAATATCACTTGATTTTCAAATTTATTGGTAGACAGTTGTAGGTATATGCATGTAAACATCTCTTTGTGTTCAGAAATGCCAGTGACTTCTCTCTGACCCACCCACTCTTCTTGCTCCTTCCAACTCTTTCATCCATTTTTCCTTCCCTCCCTCAGAGCCAAGAGCTGGACTACACATGAATTCTAATGTTTATCTGTTTTCTGTATTCATATCAGCCTGTGTTTTAATGTTTTCCCATCTTTCTTGCCCCCATCAGAGCCGAATGCTTGCTTAAATCTATTCAATTTGTTTGGGAATGTAGCTTTGGCTGGGTCTCACATGCTATGAAATGTGGTATAAAATTTTTGTTATTTTTAAGCCTGCTTTTAAATGACCAAAATACTGTTATTTCTCACTAGTCTGGAATTCTAGTTAGATTTCTTTTTTAATACCTTGCTTATTTAGGAGAGTGTTTCAAACTTGTAAGAAATTGACTTTTTTCTTTTTATCCGTTGAAATGTAAGTCATTGTTGTGGTTTTTTCTTTCACTTTATTGCAGTGGGGCTAGACATTACAATTCAATGATTTTATTCAGAATATTTGGAGAGTATTATTTGGGCGTGCTATTGGTGACAGTAATTTTCACCTGTAATTGAGTGTTTGTCCCTGGCATTATGCTAAGTGCTTTCCATGCATCATTCATATAACTCCCAAACCACCACAAGTAGGTATTCTTTTTATTTTCACTATGGTTGATTACTTGCATTTAAAGTATTTTGATCTGTATCATTGCTACTCTGCAGAGGCATTTTGAGGCTCCTACTACAATTTTATAAGTTTCTGTTTATTTCTAAGAGTTAATTGCTTGATATATTTGAATACTGTGATGGGGGTAGAAATGATGTATTCATTATGAATTATACTTACTTATTAACATAAAATTACCCCTCTGGCTTTGCATCTCAAGTTTTTCTCTTTTGTTAGACATTTTAGTTTGTATGTTAATCTCCTTTATTTTGCTTATTCTTGTTATATTTTGTCTAACAGGTGGTTTTTGTTGTCATTTTTGATGTAGATTTTATAAGCAATCTAATATTATACTGTTATTGTTAGGCCAGCCTGATAATCTGAAGTTTAATAGGACTCTTAACCATTTTCTTTTCTGGTCTGTTACCCTTTTTTTTTTTTTTTTTTTAAATGTCGTTCAATTTTTTTTCATACTTCCTTATAAATATTTTCTTTCTTCTCCTACACGGAGAATGTTTTGTTTTGTTTTATTTTTACTTTTTTGGTCTTTTGTTTATTAGTTGCTTTTTTCTCCAGTGATTAAGAAAGTTTCTTTCTTAGCTTTAATTCAACTAGCTGCAACTATGTATGTTTAAAAAATTCAACAGAGGGCCTCCCCTGGTGGCGCAGCGATTGAGCGCTGGGTTGCGAAGCTGCCCGCAGCCTCTGCAGTGCCGGTTCAATCCCCGGCTGCTCCCCGGCCACCAGAGGAGGGTCCCACATGGCACGCAGACCTCTCCTGCTGCCCGCTGCTCCCCTCAGCATTGTACTTCGGTTCTTCTGCCTGCTCTGCTCCCTGCTCTGGCTCTGGTGAATTCTCTCACCCTCCCGCGCTTCTGACTGTACCTAGTGCTTGTATAAATAAAATAAAAAAAAAAAATAAACAAATAAAAAAAAAAGTATATTTAAAAAAAAAAAATTCAACAGAAACATTGATAATTAGAGAAGCATTAGTTTAATGCCAAGAATAAAACAGCATATATTTTTGATGAAAAATTAATATGCTTTTATTTTCTCCCACCCACTTTATGATTTTGTTGATTTGTCTGGAATTAAACACAGGTTGTAGTTAAAATTGTATTTTAGTAGTTATATAATAAAATATATTTTATATAATTAAGTTCCTTTAACAATGTTTTCATTTGCTTGACCATTCTCACACAAGTTTATTAAACTGTACTGCTGAAGTAGTTTTTTGTTTTTTTTTTAAGATTTATTTATTTATTTATACATGCACTGGGTACAGTCAGAAGCACTGGAGGGTGAGAGAATTCACCAGAGCCAGAGCGGTGAGCAGAGCAGGCAAAAGGACTGAAGTACACTGCTGAGAGGAGCAGCGGGTGGCAGGAGAGGTCTGCGCGCCATGTGGGACCCTCCTCTGGTGGCCGGGGAGCAGCTGGGGGTTGAACCGGCGCTGCAGAGGCTGTGGGCAGCTTCGCAACCCAGTGCTCAACCGCTGCGCCACCAGGGAGGCCCTGCTGAAGTAGTTTTAATGCATCCTACCATTTTAGGCTATAAGTTGAGTTCTTGTTTTGTTTTGTTTTGTTTTTTGTTTTGTTTGTTTTGTTTTTTATGAGTAGATCTTCAGGTATTTTTTCAGACTGCTGAAATAATTGAAGTAAATTAAAAAAAAAAAAAAACAATTGAAATACTTTCTGGGCTTGCTTACCTGAGAGTTACTGTTCATCTCTTTCATAAGTGAGTGAAAATTCACAGTACATTCTGTGACATCTTTTTTGCCCTTTTAAACTGTGAAGATTTTGTTTCATTGTCTTCTGGTGAGTATTGTCACTGAGAAGCCTGAGGCCCTCCAGATTTTATTCATTACATTACATCAGTTAGGATACTTTCAGCAAAAAGATATTTAGATAATTATTTAACATGGCATCTGGAGGTGGCCATCTAAGCTTGCTTCATCTGAACTAGAGCTCTGTCTGAGTCCCTTCCTTATTGTCTTCAGCATTTTGGTTTTTTAACATCATCCATTTTTTCCTTATATAGTGGCAGGAAGGCTGCCATAGCTCCATGCATCATGGCCATATGGGACAGGAAGCAGAGCGGCCAGAAACAACCTTTTCTTTAGTGACTCTGTTTCTATCAGCAAGCACAATCTTATGGAAGCCCCCCATACCGCTCTCTCTGCTGCCCCAGTAGACTTTCTGCTAGAATCCATGGGCCAGAACTTAGGGATATTTGTGACCGTGACAGAAACCGGGGAAATGAATTTGTCTTAGGCCAATCAGGACTTACATTTGGGGCTCAGCAGTTCACCCAAAATAAAATCTGTTGAAAGGGAGCAAGAAGGGGATGATTTTTGTGTTACCAAGAGGAGTATGCCCTTCTCCAGAGATATGTAGTAAGCGTTTCACGGAACTGTAGAGTCAGAAAGATTGAACATAAATGTCATAATTATTGGTGTCCAGAAAGCATCTATCAAGTAACCTTACCATTGTTTACCATAACATACTATTCTGTCCTCAGCTGGAATTGGGGGTGTTAAGGAAACCTGGCTTTGGTTGGAGAGGACGTGAACAGTCATGATAGGACAACTTTGGGCATCTGGTCACTATGGAACACTGACAGGCCAGTACCCAGAGGCAGGTAAAATAATGACCTTTCTACTTCAAGGCCACAGTCTTATCCAGTGAAAAGGTCATCTATTTGCTATTCATCCTAGATAGGAAAAGGATCCAGTGCAGCCTTTGATATCTAATAACTGTCCCGTTACATGAAAAGTCAATCTTTGAGTCACAGACAGAAACATAGAGGAATCAACTTATCCTTGAAGAGGGTGGTAACCTGCCATGGACAGGTCAGCCGATGAAGTTCTCTGCCATTAATGAAGACTCAGAGTCTAAATGAATTTGCAGTGGGGGGAGGCTGGGGAGAGCCATCGAGAGCAGCTCTGCCTGTCACTCGCTCAGCCCAAGCTTTTATTACAGATATGAACAAAGGAACAAGATAATAGCATGCAATTGTGTTTTTGCTTATACAGATAAATAAGTTACTGCTGAAAACAAGTTTTCCTGGTTAGTAGGGAACCTGTGCACAAGCCAGCACACCCTCAGAGAACAGGAGTCAATTATGGGAAGAAGTTCTGTTTGCAGAACTTCTAACATCCTGGAACTCTGTATGCAGAGTAAACAGGTATTCTCCAAAAACTCCAGCTCCCTTTAGGGCAGCAGGCTCCCAACATATCCTACTTTTGTTTTTAAAGCAAAATATTATTAGTTTTGGCAAAACCTATATGAATCATTTGGTATGGTGTTTTAAGTATGCAACAACTCCTGTAAGAATGCAATAAAAGGGGTCTCTTGCCACGGATCCTGGAGTTCACCTGGAACTCAGGTGGCTACCAGCTGTTTTATTATTAAGAATGTTATATTTGGACTAGATTCCCAATTTGTCTGGTTAATGCATTTTTACAGATAACAGTCACTACAAGTCACGTGATACATGGAATAGGATGTATTGCAACTAACATGAACATTTTATGACAACAAAACGTGGATTAAGTACAAAGGCAGAGCCAAAAAGCTTTTTTTAGAAGGTAATGTTCATAAGAGTGCATTTTTTTTTTCAAAGTATGATATAAGCCATCCCCCACATGTAGCAGACCCAGCTTTTACATGGAGTTTTGCGTAGGCCTATGTTTCAGCTTTATGGTTCCCCAAGTTCTCCTGGTTTCAGATTTTCTCAGTCCCCCCAAGAAGAGCAATACACTGAGCAGCCATGAGGGTAGAGGGCGTTGAGTCTATCTGGCTACTTACAGCTGGAAAGGGGCAGAGTGGGGCAGGGCAGTGTGTTGGAGCGGTCTGTCCAGGGGGCCGGTGCATAGTCAGTGGGCTGAAGATCACTATAAGCTGAAGGTTTGTAGCTTTTAAGCTGCGAGAGACAAAAACTAACCAAGAGGTTTAGAATGCACAGACCAAAGAGAAGGCAGGCAGGACCATGGCAAGGGGCCAAGCAAGTTGTGAGTGAATTTTGGAGAGTCCTCAAAGGCAAAAAGAAACCATGAATCTGGATATAAGGGAATACAAAAAAACCCCACGTTTTTTAGATGCAGGATTGAAAAGAACTTTTTGCCGGAAACTGTTCTCCCCACCTGTGACCTGTCAGACTGTTATAGGACAGGGAGAGGGGCAGCCCAAACCCCGCAAACCTGCCTATTCTACATGGGTTTGGCCATCCGCCGCATCAACACAAAACACATGAGACTAATGGGAAGGATCTTTAATAAAACTAGGAAACAATACAGGTAAGGCAAAGAGTCTAGTTTCTAAATGAAGCACCCAAAGTTACCCGTCCCCTCGTGGGTAAAAGTCCATCCATATGGGATTGGCCCAGAACAAGGCCCCAAAGCCTGCTACAAGTCTAAAGCATCTTCCAGTGGGGACCCACAGCAAAGGGTCACAAACAACCAGACAAGCCCGGAAGGAAAAGAGCAAAATCAACATCAAGATAAAAGCTGCCATTGTCACCTCCCCACGGGTCTCACCCACATCTGTGTCACCCAGTCCACGACCAAAAGACAAGCGCAGTTTCTTCACGTGTCTCTAGGCTCCATGCGCCTCCTCCAGGTCTCCTGGCTCCATCCTGCTTCCTTCCTCAGTCTCTTCTGCAGCTTCTCCTCTTCCTGCTCAGCTCCACCCTCCCTTGGGTGGGGCAGGGAACCTCCCCCTTTCCTGGGGACCACCCTGTTGCAATCCCCCCTTTTAATTTTTATTCCACCATATCTATGGTGGCACAATCTCAGGGTGTAGTCTTAGGAGACAGTCTTTTTTTCAGGGTTACAATGTGTGTAAGAGAAGCAACAATTAGTCAGCAGCATTGTCCATGAATGTCCAGTATGACATCTTCACGTGTCTCTAGGCTCCATGCGCCTCCTCCAGGTCTCTTTGCTCCATCCTGCTTCCTTCCTCAGTCTCTTCTGCAGCTTCTCCTCTTCCTGCTCAGCTCCACCCTCCCTTGGGTGGGGCAGGGAACCTCCCCCTTTCCTGGGGACCACCCTGTTGCAAGACCAGACCGATGGGTCAGTTTTTACAATTACAGGCAAAATAAGGGTGCATAGGGAGCTGCCGGCTGTCCTGGTGGGCGAACATAAAGTGAAGCACCCACCTTGGCCAAGATATCTTGGCCCAGAAGCGGGGTTGGGTATTCAGGGATCAAAAAACAAAAGGAGTCCCAGAGGCACCCCAAAGGGAAGTAAATTATCTAGTAATAGTTTTTTTGGCTACCCCCTTAACTGTCACCCCATTAGATGTTAATGGTGAGGAACAAGATTGGAGGACAGAGTATGTGGCCCCAGTATCCAGCAGAAAGTCTACTGAATGGCCCTCTACCTCAAGGCGGACCCTAGATTCTGATGATGAAATTGAAAGGGCAGGAGCGATCAGAGCCTCTGGGTCCCCACAGAGTTCAGAGC
Source organism: Talpa occidentalis (assembly GCF_014898055.3). Classification (NCBI taxonomy): domain Eukaryota; kingdom Metazoa; phylum Chordata; class Mammalia; order Eulipotyphla; family Talpidae; genus Talpa; species Talpa occidentalis. Next base: position 21,877,536 of record NW_023601433.1, read on the forward strand.
AGACTGGCCCCAGTTTCTGCAACTGAGGACAGTCCCTTCTCCTGTGATTATCCTGACATCCGGGGCACTCTCTTTGGAAATGCCCTGTGGGGTCACACTGACAGCACCTTGCTCCTCTTGTGAATCCATCCCTGAAGTTCTAAGAGCAGCCACCAGGGCCTTCGCCTTGATACGTGGCCTTTTGGGCTTTTTCCTTTGTCTCCTCCTGATTCCTGTTGTAAAAGACAGGTGGCAACAGTCAGGAGGTTTTTCAACGATTGTTGAGGGCCTACAACCAGTTTTTGTAATTTTCTCCTGATATCAGGGGCTGCCTGTAGCATAAATTTAGCTTTTAGTAAAGTCTGGCCCCCATAGGACTCTGGGTCTACATTTGTATATTTACGCAGTTCCTCCTAGTTGATCCAAGAATACCATGGGACTCTTGTCCTTTTTTTTTTTTTCTGTTTTAAATTATTATTATTAAAGTTTTTGCCTGAGTCTACTAAGGGGACTGCCTGGGCTCCTGCAATATACGCAAGAAAGACCAATCTGGTTTTCTGGGTTGAGGCAAGCTCTGTCAGGCTCTACGTGCTGCTAAAGTGACCGTTGATATGCCTAGTGGTCAACTTGCCCTTTCCTTTTTTTTTCAATTACCAAAGAAGTCATCAATACAGAAGCCATTTTTGGGTCATCTGCAAAAATTGTATTTTGTTCTTTCATCACTTTGACTAAGGAAGTTAAACCAACAACTAATTCCTTTTGAAAAAGATTATTGTGGGACCATTTATTTTTAGGGCTTTTACTTTCAGAGCAATTTTCCCTTTCATTTAGTGGTACTGAAAGTATGGAAGGCTGAGAAATATCAGGTACCTCATTTATGTTTAATTTCCTTTTTCAAAGTTTCCTAGAAGGGTCCCAGACCCGTTCGTACCAAAGCTCATGTATTCCTTCCCAAGTTTCTACATCCAAAACACCTTCATCCGGGAACCACGGAGAGGTCTGAAGGACCCAATCTAACAGCTCATTAAAGCTGTCGGTGGAGACAGTGGCTCCAATCTCTTCTGATTTAGGCATTTTAAAAGGGTTATATAATGATGATGAGTCAAATTCTGCCGCATTTGTTACCCAAAGTTAGATAATCCCCTCTTAGTCAGTAGCAACCCATGACTATCAAGGTTAGCTAGAGAACACACTTACCACACGCATCTTCCTTGAGGTTCCAGAGTTCTTGACCCTGTTCAGACGCCACTGCCGCGGACAGGACAGCCCATGAAGTTCTCTGACATTAACGAAGACTCAGAGTCTACAAATGAATTTGTGGTGGGGGGAGTTTGGGGAGAACCATCAAGAGCAGCTCTGCCTCTCACTTTCCCAGCCCAAGCTTTTATTACAGATATGAACAAAGGAACAAGAAAACAGCACACAATTATGTTTTTGCTTATATAGATTAATAAGTTACTGCTGAAAACAAGTTTTCCTGGTTAGTAGGTAGCCTGTGCACAAGCCAGCACGTCCTCAGAGAACAGGAGTCAATTGTAGGAAGAAGTTTTGTTTGCAGAACTTCTAACATCCTGGACCGTATGCAGAGTAAACAGGTATTCTCCAAAAACTCCAACTCCCTTTAGGGCAGCAGGCTCCCAGCAGTAACCCACCATCCTTGATAGAACATAAGCTTTCTTCTAACAGGTGTGAAAAGTCAGAACTGCTGTCAAGGGTAAGAAAAAAAACAGTTGGGTACTCTCAAGCATTGACCTCATTGAGACAGTAGGGAGCAGATAAAATAAAAACACATCTCTTCATAGGGCAGTGAAAATAAAAACTAGATCCTCAACAACTTGGAAACCAGAACTCACATATATGGGAGGAAGACGGTTATACCCAGAGGCAGAGTTAGTGTCATGAAGCTGGACTGTGGGTGCCTCATGTCCCAGGGAGAGAGAGGGGAAAATGGAAGACCGGGTACATATTCCCTCATAAGCAGTGGGTGCTTCCATCCACAGGGGGTGGCTTTTACCCCTGGCATCTGGAGGAATAACAATGTAAAGTCTATGAAGTTTCCCCTCCCTGCACTAACGCCACCCCTGGGACAGCCTGGGGTGAGGCTGAAGTGCACCTGCAGGCATTAGGAAGCTCAGATGGCTTCATCCCAGCGGTTATTCTCTCAACTTTCGATTGCTCTTGACTCTTGAAAAGTTTTCAGTTAAAATTTAGTGTCTGTAAAACTGGAGGCAATAAAGGGCAGATGATGCACTTTGAATGAAAGAATAGGTTTATCCCATCAAACAGTGCTTCTGACGGCGGCCAGTGGAAAACCTGATGTCTTCTCTCCTGGGGTGCAGAACGTGCTTGTATTCTGGGCAGCAATTCCGAGGCCAGTGCCGAAGCCTGCACTGTTGGGTGAGCAAAGAGCGTGTCTGCCAACTCTGGGGGCATCTGTGTGCTTTTTTGCCTGTGGAACCCTTGACTTTTCAAGGGGATTAGAGGACTTCAAAGCAAGTGTGGTAAATAAGATAGGCTCCACTTTTTTGTGCCACCGGAAGGATAAATATTTTGATTTAGAACATGCTCCTGTTTCATATGCAGTGCAGGGTGCAGGAGCCTGCAGGATGCGAGAAAGCTGTTTTAGGCTAATAATTTCGAAGTGAGACAAACCTATGGTGATTAATGGGGCTTATTCAAATCTCCTGCCAACTAGATTTTTAAGAAGCTTAATTTCAGATGGGTCCTGCAGAGGTTTTTAAATATCTTAGGATTCAGTTTTCTTCCATTTTGAAAGACCTCTATAGAATAAGCCCTTGCTATTAGGACTGATCAGAAATTAGTTGATTAGGTGGAATATTATGTCATTATCACTGTTTGAAGGATTATTAAAAGTATGCTTTAATTAAATGAACACTATGCAACAGTGATTTACTGTCTTCATTCATCTTTTTTCTTTCTATTTCCAACTTCCATTCTATCCCATGGCCTGCCCTGTATCCCCTACCCACCTCCCCTCTAGCCCCCAGTAACAGTCACCATGGAAATGGTCACAAGAAGCTGTGTCTCTTGTTTAGGGGGGACCAGAGCAGAAGTACCCTGGGATAGAGGGGTATAGCCCCTCCCCAATTTGGGAGGGGGTTAGGACAGCCCATGTTAAGCTCTCCCCTCCCCCGACACACCTTATTGTGAACTCAGACTCCTGTTGTGGGCTCCATCCTATTTAAAGTGCCCTGGCTGTGTTGGGGTCTTGCCCCAAAAACCTCAACTTGACTTTCTAGTGCCAGGCTCCACAGCTCTGGTGGAGTCTGAAGAGCACAGTGTGGGCTGGGTCCTTCATGTATGATCATCGCTGGGGTTCAGAATGAGGGAGCAAAAGGAACCCAGAATCTACCAGGGAGGCAGAATTCCTTGTATAATAACAAAGCTCCCCAGACGAGCATGGTTACAGCCACCAAAAAGGACCATTGTCACAAAGAACGTGCCTTAGTTTTCTGAAAGTGTTTCCCTTTTTTAATTAAAGATTTATTTATTTATGCATACAAGAACTGGGGTGCAGGCCAGAGGTGTGGGGGGTGAGAGGACTCCCCAGAGACAGCAGGGAGCAGAACAGGTGGACTGATTGAAATACACTGCTGAGGGGAGCAGCGGGCGAGTCAGGAGAGGTCTGCTGCACCATGTGGGTCCCTCCCTGGCCAGGGATCGAACTCGTGCTATAGAGGCCCTGGATAGCTTCATAGTGCTGCGTCTCAACCCTTTATGCCACCAGGGAGACCCAGATGATGTTCACTTTCTATCCACACTCTATGTGACAAGACAGCTGTCCTGCCCCAAATGGAGAGTGTGGCCCCCATACGCCCACCCAGCCTGTGGTTGGTGCCAGCCTGGTGGGTGCACTGGCTGCACAGCTTCTATAGGAAATTCCAGCTCCCCCAGGGGTACCTATGCTAGACTGCCAGGACAATCATACCATAGGCCTGCCCTTTCATTCACTGAAGTGGAAACCCTGTAAGCCATCTCTGGATTGAGGGCAAGGGCACAGAATGCACAGTCAGGCTTCATGGCATCACTGCTGTTCAAAACCTTGGTTCCATTGTGTCTTGTATTAATTCCCAGCCCACACATCTCCATGTACATGAAAGAGTCAAAGGGATTGGGAGGTAAGGAATCTATTTTAATGGATTGCATTGGTTTTTGAAACTTCCAGGCTCTAAGCTTGACCTGTACACAAATTCTCTTGGTTTGTCTCACCTAACCTGTGGGCGCATGTGGAGAATGGAACAGTTTCAAGTGCTGGGCTGGCTGGAGAGACAGAGGTCAGAGTGGCTCAGGGATCCCCTTGCTGCTCCCTCTTGCAGGCACTCACTCTGGGTGTGCCGAGTGGCACAGGAAAATATAAATGGAATGGATAGTTTTCTATGGAAATTGCCAGTATCACTCAGGAAACACTATGAATACAAACTGGAAAAGGCTTTTTAGCAATAGTTTCCCTTCCCCAAATTTACAAGGTTCAAGTGAGTTTACATAAAACAGTCTATTTTAGAGATTAAGAAGAAGGAAAGCTGCCCTATTTGCTTCCTAAGTAGTATCTTGCTATGAAACTGAAAAACAAAGTATAAGAACAGAAAAATGTATACCGCTCTTAGTTATGGTTAAGAATTAAAAAAGTATAAACCAAATACTAGTAAATCCAATACAGCTCTATTTTTTAAAGAGCCATAGCTAAGTAGAGCTTATTTTAGGAATACAAGAATGATCAAACAACAGAAAATACATTAATACAGTATACCTTTTTATACCGTTGCAATGGATTAAAGGGAAAAAGCACTATGATCACCTTAATGGATGCAATGGGAACAATATCAGTAAATTCTAGTGCTTATAAAGGAATTTCTTTAACCTAGTTAAAGGTGTCTACAAAACATCAGTAGCAAACATTATACTTAATCATGAAAATCTAATTGTGTTCACTGGAAGATAGAATCAATGCAAGAATTTTCCCTGCCTTTTTTTTTGCATGTTGTGTTGCATATTCAGTGCCTTATTAAGACAAGAACCATTAAGATGTATAAGAAATGGGGAAAAAAAGGAAAAATGTAGATGACTTATTTGGTGGAAAATCCAAGTGAACCTGCCCACTATCAGAGCTAATTGCAGAGGTCAGTGAGGCCTGCTGAATACAGGGGCCACACGCACAGCCCAGTACCAGCAATGGCCATTAGAAATTTAATGAAAAAGAAACCCCTCCACTATAGCAAGCTGAACTGTTAGGTTCTTGGGAATAAATGCAACAGAAGATGTACATGTCTTCTATGGAAAAACAATTTTTAATTACAAAACATAATTGAAGGACATAAGAACTCTACATTATAAAGGTAATACTTCTGTTCAAATTAATTTAGAAATTCAGTGCACTGTCATCATATTACCTTTTTTTATAGAACTTGAACTGATCATTGAATTCATGCAAAGCAAATGGCCACAAATAGCCAATAACATATAGTTGTGCAAGCTGACTTGTCAGTGTGAAGACTTACTTCAAACACATAGCAATAAGGGCAGTATGGTGTGACTACAAATAGATGAACAGAACAGAAATGGACATGCATATAAAAGTGGTGTGACATTACAAATCAGCAGTGAAATAATGAATTAGAAATTGATGCTGAACAATAAATTGACCATATAGAAAAAGTCAAACTACTTCACCATACCATCCATAAAAATACATATAAGATATAACTAAATACTAAAAACATTTGTAGATGTTAAAACATTTGGAAGAAAATCTACAAGAGTTTATTAATGCCCTTAGATTAGGGATGCTTTTCCTAAATATTACTCCAAAGCCACAATTGGAAAAATAAAAATTTAAAAAAGCATGTTTGACAAAAACAACATACATGAAATAAGAACCTGCCATAGACATGGAGAAGATTTTGGCAAATGGCTGACAAAGGATAATACCTAAAATATACAAATTCCTATAATCAAATAATAATAAGGTTAAAAAAAAACTAAACAAAAGTAGAGTATGAACAGGCAATGAATAGAACACTGCAATCAGCTCAAAGCATGGAGAGATATGTGGCCTCTTTAGTAGTCAGGAAAATGAAAATTAGATGAGACTTTTTCCTACCAATCAGGTTGGCAAAAAATTAAAACTCTGCCTGTATAAAGGATGGTGAGGAGAGGGTACAGGACGAACGCAGGCCCTTGTGGCAGTGAAACTAGGTCCAGCCACTTTGGAGGGCAGCTTAGCACCATCCAGTAAAGGTCAAGTACATAATCTGTGATTAACTGTCCCACTGGTGGGTAGGTAATGCAGAGAAACTTTTGGACACAAGTGAAAAAAACAGTGCCCACTGCTACATTATTCCTAAAGAAGAGAAATTGGCAATCAACAGAAAAAGAGTAAAATGTGGTGCATTCCTCCAGTGGAAAGTTATAGAGCTGTGAACATGAATGAAGCAGCTCCGTGTGTCCAAATATGTGTTCCCCAAAGTGAGAGCAAGTCATGGCATTGTGTCATCTATCCCCCTCCATCTTGAACAATGCTATATATTTATGGATATATACCTATCTAGTTTACTGAAAGCATATCTAGGAATAATGAATACCAAATTCAGGATAGTGGCTAGTTACCCTTGGTGACATGGGTATTATGGGTATTATGTGTTATTTCATTTTAATAATCTGAATCAAAGGGCAGTGTTGCAAAATATTAAAATTTAACAAAGCTGAGGGGACTGTGCATAAGTGCTTGTGTAATATTTCTGATTCTATGTTTGAAACATTTCCTGTGCTTGTATACACAAGGACATCGGGAGGGCAAGGTTGTCTGGGAATAAGCAGGCAGGCTACCTCTTTGCCCAAGAGCCACGGAATTCACGCTGGTAAATGTATTGTTATCCTGGACTTGACCCTTAGCTTCGCAAACCCAGACTTTTTCTTTTTTCTTTTTTGCTTTCTTACTTGCCTCTTTCTATTTCCGTATTGCTTTCCCTCCGAAGATGTGCATTTGGTTATCTCATCAATATCACCATGAACCCCAAGTATAACATCTGCATCAAAGACATGTCTGCCCTGAGACTAATTTTTTTTTCACCCCGGAGAAGCTCAGGAGCACTTGCCTTTGACATCAGCCAGTTTTTCCTTTAATAGCTAACAAGAGTTCAGATAGCAATAGCCATCTGGCCACAGAGAAATTTAAAACCCAATTAAGAATTAAAAAAATAATTTTAGGGCCTCCCTGGTGGCGTCAGGGTTACGTCTCAGTGCTATCACTCATGAGGCACGAGTTCTATCCCTGGCCAGGATGCTGACCCACATGATGCAGCAGACCTCTCTGGGCAGAGAGGGGAGCCCGCTGCTCCCCTCAGCAGTGTATTTCAGTGCATCTGCCTGTTCTGTTCCCCACTCTGTCTCTGGTGAACCCTCTTATCCCCACCACTGCACCTATGGCCTATACCCAGTTCTTCTCTGCATAAATAAATAAATCTTTTTAAAAATACACAATTTTATGTATCCAGTTTTTAAAGTCTCCATTTTTCTAGAGAGGAAGTTATCAGAATGACCAGATTAATATTACCCTTGAAATTCAAGAGAACTTGACCTCATACGTCTGACCCAAAGCCCCATCTATCCACTTTCCTGAGCATCACACTGTGCCCAGCTTGTATCGTCTGGGTGAACAAAATTCACTACAAACTCTTTCTGCTGCTGACTTCAAATGAACTGGAGTTTCTACCCAGCTCCAAAGAAAGCTCAAGTATGAAAGTGCCCCTGGCAGCCAGCTCCCCTGGGGTTTCTATATTGGGAGCTCTTTCACTAGCTCTGGAGTTAGTGAAGACCCTGGCAGCTATATTGCTCCTTACTTGAAAGATTTATTCTGTTTCTTTTTAGAGAAATTTCTCCCGCCTCCCCCCACCACCACCTTTTTCTTGGCTCAGTGTGAGAACTTACGATCTGAATTCATATACATTCATACATATACTCACCATAGAGCACTGTTTCTCCATTTTTGCTTATTATCCCTCTTTGCCTGAAAAATGGAATACTACTTAAATTTCCTGATTGCCAATTCCTAGCAAAAGTTGGTGCTTATGAATATGTAGACGAATTTTAATAAAATTGATGTGAGTGCAGAATCCCTGTGTGTTCTGAAAAATGTTTGCAGAGTCCCTGAAGACTTCCAAATGCTTTTGGAAGACGAGGCTCCCTACAGAGAAAAGGAAAATGAGAGAATAGGACATGATTGGATCTGTTAAGTTTACTATGATTTGGGCATGAAAAATGCTTCCTTCTCTCTTCCCTTAAATTCTCACATGGCTGCATATAAGCCTGTGTTCAGAAGTCATCCAGCCGGGTCTGCTTCGCTCAGCACGCCCCACTGTGTTGAGTGGGACCTAATTGCAGAGGATGTAGCCTCCTGTAGTGGAGTTCTTATTTCATTAGCATTACAGATTGAGTTCCTGGGAATGCTGGGAATGACATTCTTGGTAATTTGTTTACAGTTGAGCCTTGCGATTCTTACTTCCTTAATCGAATAATCAGCTAATTCTTAAAATGAAAAAAAAAAAAAAAACCCACCACCTAGCCTATCAGTCTGCTCATCATTAAAAATTTAGCCATCAGGAGCCATAATGAGGTGCCATATTAATTCCAGAATGTATTTTCCCCCCAAACAATGACTGATATATTATGCAGTTTTCACATGATTAATTAAAGTCAAGCTATCCACATAAACTAAAATAAACACAAGAAGCCCATTTTGCGATTCTGACCTAATTGCTTTTTAATTGCATTGCTTTTCTTGCTCATTTTCAAAATTCGCTGCTTTGAAATCGTTTTTCTAGTCACGAGGGAAAGTTAGTGTCTGTTGACCATTTTCAGGCTCACCCATTCTGGAGAACTGTTAGTCGTCTGGAAGTTGCTGAGCAGCCACTTTTTGTCCTTACCTGCTTCTGCGCTTTAGGTGTGAACAAGCTCCCAAGCCCTTTCCCTGCTGCTGTCCATTTAAGATGGAGCCTGTCCCTCACACTTGTGATAAACAGCATTAAAAGCTAAAGAGCAACACAGGTTTTTAAAATGTGTGGACCCCATGAAAGGGTTTCCAGCTTCGATGCCTTTGGCACTGAGTTTTTAACTGCTCAATGCCCCAAAGATCATGCATGTCAATGTGGAGACACCTTCTGGGGTCCAATTGACAGGACCCTTCCTTACTGCAGGCATGACTTGCCTACCCTTACCACCTTTAGAATTAAAAACCTGACTGGTGAGAACCTACCTGGGGTCAAAGGTGCCTCAGCCCTCTGCCCCGCCTCCTCCAGCCTGGCATCAGTGGGTCAGTATATTGGCACTATTTTCCTGTCCTCAGGCTGTAAGCCCGAGCCAGCCGGTCCTTTCAGGATCTCTGTGGCATCACCGTTTTTTATACTGGCATGTTCTTCAAGACTGACCCCCAGAGGCTGCCCGAGGGCCCACCTTGCTGGCATCTGCTGAGCCTGATCGTGCCTCGAGTTGTATGCTACTCCAGCATTTTCAAGCCAGAGCTATCAGAGGCGCCTGCTTTAAAAAAAAAAAACATAAAAAAAAAAAAAACCATTCAGGGTCCTTGCGGCCTGTGTCTGTCTCTAGAGAGCAGGCTTGAGAGAGACCTTATGGTGATCTACCAGTGGTCTGTAGGCCTGGTCCCTGAACTGGCTTTCTTCAGAGGCAAGTCCAGGCTTCTTTTGACACCACTGTGAGTGGAAAGAGCCAGCTGATGGGCTGACAACCCCATGGGCCTGTCCTTCACCCCACACCAGCCTACGCCAGCATCACCTACCTGGTGTGGAGATGCCCTGGCAGGGCAGGGAGTGCGTCCCTGTGTCAGGGTCCAGGAGAGCAGTGGGGTAGAGCCAGGTTCCCAACACAACTTTGTGACGAATCCCCAAAGTTGCACATACTTGCTCTAAACGAAGTCACAAACAAGAAAAGAACAGCAAAGCACAGTTGGTTCCACCCCTCAGAAATAACCACTGAATTGTGCAAAGCCCGTCTCTAGAGGTGTATCTGCATGTGAGAATAAATGGGATTTCACTGTTTTAAAACACTTTTTTTCCCAACATGTTAGAAAAATGTTCTCAATATGTTACTTTTCACTGAAATCTTTCATCTTTTAAAACCTCACTCATGGTGGTTTTCTGTTTCCTGTCCTGCTGTCTCCACCTCAGAATAAACAGGTAACTTGTGCAGTGACAATCCATCCTGGCACATCACTCTGCCTGTGTTCTCAGGGCTTTGCTGTGGCTGCTCTGGACTACTCCTTCAGGGACGATGTTTCTCTCCTTTCAGGTGTCAGCGGAAGCAGTGGCGGGTGGACCTGCCGGCTACCAGCGTGGTGATCACGTTTCACAATGAAGCCAGGTCGGCTTTGCTGAGGACAGTGGTCAGGTGAGGCCGGGAGGAGCCATGCTCACCCATTTGTTGCAGCTCCTGGCAGGAGGTGCTCCTTGGCAGGGATGTGACCATGGGGCGCTGTGGGGTGCACTGAATAGGCAGCTCATGGGACCAAGATAGGAGAATTCCTTACCCTAATGACACCCCTACCGGACCCACCACCTTTATCTTTCTGTCTTTTCTCAGTGTGCTCAAGAAAAGCCCACCCCACCTCATCAAGGAAATCATCTTAGTGGATGACTACAGCAACGACCGTGAGTACTGGTACCAGTGTCCCCCTGCATCTGACGCCCCTCCTGGTTGCCAGCCCCTACTGGAATGCAGAACTAACAACCAGTTACATGAAAAGGCCAGACAGCAAGGCAGGGGAGCCCAGAGATGATCAGTTCATAGATGATCTGGAACACTGTGCTTGAATACAAATCCCATGATAAATTTGAGGTTCAAAATGCTCTGCTTGGTTTCTTTTCCTAGCTGAGGATGGAGCTCTCTTGGGGAAAATTGAGAAAGTGCGGGTTCTCAGAAATGATCGGCGAGAAGGTAAGATTCTCTTCTTCACTTAGTACCAAGACAGTTAAATTTGGACTTTTCCTGAGCCCAGTAATAACTTAAAAAAATATTTCAGCTGAAAGAACAATTAACTGTCTAGTCTTTTGTCTGTCTCCTTCCAACCAAGCCTCTTGGGAGCCTGTCACAGTGAGCATAGGAAGGGCATTCAAAGCCTAACTAATTGAAATTGTTTGTATACCAGGCCAAGAGTTCAAATTACATTTTTATTTATGCATTTGGAAAATTGGCTTCTCTCTTTCTTTGGCAACCTGCAGAGCCTTATCAGTCCCTTGAGTACTAGAATTTAGAAGAAAAGCAAAGATTTAGCAATGAGAAGTTTAATGATCCCACGCTCCAGGCATTTGATAAAATAACTGGGATTCAACTTTGACAGCCTGCTGAAGGTGAACCATCCAAAAAGGGGAGAATGCACTGTAATTACATGGTTATTGGATTTTGCAAATGCCAGCCTCAAAACCTGCTGTCAGTCCTGTCTGTGCTAGGGCTGGGTCACCTAGTCTGTCCTACTGGCAGTTATAAGAGAGACCCCAGACACTTTGAGGTATCTGGAAAAGAAGCTAGAATCACAATGTAATTACTACCCAGTGCATCAGTTCTGTTAAGAGAGAGCTTGGTGGTTAGATTCCAGATTCTTCCATAGTCTTGAGAAATCTTTCAGTATAGGAAAATTGCACAGTTATAAGACATGTGCTTTTTTGCCTCTTGTTCCTGGAGCACTGGCTCTGTCTTTGATCTGCGAGTACTCTCTTCTCACTCCTGTGTAAGCCAGCTAGGGTCATGGAATGCCATTTTTCTTAGCAAAAATCTAATCAGTCAAAAAGAGCCTTTTTGGTGATGCCATAAGTACCATATTTTAACCAGCTAAGATCATCAGTCCAGATGTTCAAGATAAATAAGCAGTGGGATCAGTCTTTGCTTACTGGACTCAACACCCGCCTCCAAACAAAAATCTTGAGAGCAAACAAAAATCTCACATTGTGTTTGCCCCTAAACAAACTACATAATAATTCTTTGAATTTAAACTCAAGGTGTCTGCTGATACAGGGGTGAAAAAAGAAGAGAAGTGGGAGAAAGAGACATTATTTTTTTTTTATGTTGGTATTTTGTAACTGACAGGTCACTTGCTCTCCTTATCAGAGAATGCTTTGACCTGTTTAGAGTCAAAATAGTACTTCTTAATGTACATTTTCCATTTGCTTTAAGTTGGGATGTTCATTTTGGTGAGAGCCCATTTTGATGCTTTATTTTGGGAAGGGATGAAGAGCGGCAATTTGGGAAGCCAGATTATTTAGGCCTTTGTGGTACAAGTGAAGTACGTGAGAGTTGAGTGAGAAAATGCACGTATTCCAAGATGTATTTGTGCTTTGTGTGTGTGTGTCTTATATATTTAGGCAGTACACAAGTGATCATAGTGATGTTACTAAATGACAGAGAAAACTGGTTATATAAAATGCTGTGTTAGTGAAGCAGTAGCCTTAGTTTCAGTATTACATCTGAGGATTTTGCCAGTGATTTCCTCATCTGGCTGTTTTATTAGAATTATCTGAAAGAACATAAAAGATGATCATACCCATATTCAGCCCACAGTTGAATAAAATTTCTGAATTTCTCAGGATGGGGCCTGACTATATGCATTTTAAAAAAAGATTTTATTTACTTACTTTGGCATAGAAGAACTGCGGTGTAGGCCAGAGGTGCAGGGGGTGAGAGGATTCTCCAGAGACAGTAAATTTATTGAAATACACTGCTAAAGGGGAACAGTGGGCAAGACAGAAGAGGTCTGCTGTGCCATGGGGGTTATTTCCCTGGCCAGAAATAGAACTCAGGCTGTCACAGTGATAGTGCTGAGACTTAACCCCTAGGTTCACCAGGGAAGTCCCCATCTACATTTTTAAAACAACTTAGATGTATTTTGCAAATCGAAAACCTAGTTCTTCTCTCTCGTTTCACAGATGGAAATATTAAAACCCAAAGAGGATAAAGTAGCTTTCTCAGGGATATATAGCTGTCCTGTCAGGTGAATTTTTTCATCTCAGATCATAGCAATTTTCAGTTCTGGGAGATCCATTTGACTCCAGTATAGTTTTCATTTCTCTGCTGAGATTCACCACCTATTTGGTCATTACAGTCATCTTTTCATTTGAGTTATTGGATAGAGTTAGGATAATAGCTGCTTTAAAATCCCTGTTTATTAATTCCTATATCTGGGTCATCTAAGGGCAAGTTTCTGTTGACATTTTTTTTCCCTTTTGGCATTGTTCACAATTCTGTGTTTCTTCTCATATCTAGTAATTTTTTATTTCATAATGAAATTGTGAAGGATATGTTGTAGAGACACTGAATTCTGCTATTTTTCTCTGAAGAGTGTTGATCTTTGTTCTACTGAGCAGTTAGATTACAGGGTGGTAACCTTGAATTTGTATAACCTTGTCTTTATACTTCGCTAAGAAGAGTGTATATTTAGCAGATCTCTTATTCTTAGATACAGACTGTTTTCCTAAATGTGTTCCTGCTGGGGTTCCTTGTAGAATTGAGGTATTTATGAAGCCCTTCTAACTTGGCAGGACTCATGTTCTGGTCTTAAGGTACTGTTGTGGATAACACCTGAAATCCCAGTTCTATCTTCTAGTTATTTCTTGACACCTTGACATCCTTTTTGTCAGGAGTCAGTCAGTTTTAAAGGGAGGTTCTCACCAGATTTGGGACTTAACCTACTTTTCAGGATTTCTTCCTATAGTTCAATGTACTCTGGAAGCCCCGTACTCTGTCTCAGCCAGAAAGACTGCATTGCAGGGTACTGGAGAAGAATCTCAGGGGAAACATGCTGGACCAATGGATTTCCCGTCATGTGATTTTCTTCTTTTAAGGGTTGAATCCTCTCTAGTTTGTGTCTCCTTCTTGCTATTTTTCTGGCCCTTCTCTACTTTGCTCAGAGTTTATAATTGCTACCTGAGCATTGGCTTGCTTAATACAAGCTACTTTGCAATAGCAGAACTGGAACTCTTTTGTCTTTTTTCCCTGCTGTAGCATGCAGCTCTATGAGAATCATTAAAAAGTCATTTTGACTGCTGTGTTTTAAAGGCACTTGAAACACTTGGAATAGTCCGTTCGTCTTCATATGTGAAGTCCAGCATACATAGCCAAAACCATTGATGACCTAGGGATAAATATACTATTTATGATAGGGCCTTATATGATAACAAAAAGATACATATTGTTAACAGATCACAAATATATAGATATGTAATTTGCTCAATAGTGTTACTAATTTTTTTAAATTAATGATATACCATTATTTCACATCCTTGTTTGTTTTTTCACAATGCAGGATTTCTCCCCTTACATGTGGGTCACCTAGTTTTCCACCACCAAAGTGCCCATTGTCCACCATAGTCATTGTCCTCTCCTCCCCTAGTAAAACTAATTTTGTCTAAAGAGCAAACAGTAGGGCATTGTCATTCATATTATTTGACTTGTAATAAGTCTTAGAAGACAAAGATGTTTGGGACATTGTTGCCATTAAATTATCACCATTAAAATCGGCACCATTAGCACTTGAAGTGTCTGGGTTACACACCTTCTTTAATCCAGTTAATTAGAAATCTCTGTCGCCACCTCAAAAGAAAGCAGTTTTAAAGTTCCACATTCCATCTGCTTGATAAAACAGACTTCAATTACGTAAAGGTCTTTCTCAGAAGGCATCTAAGACGGCTGTCTGTCTGTTCAGAAAAAGTGTGACAGAAACCCTCCTTGGTGACTATAAGGCAGTGCTGCTCCCACCACCAATGTTTGCAATAAACTCTGCCCAGCGCGGGAGATGCAGAGCCCTGTGAGGGGAGTTGATGCCCGTGTGCTGTTCTATTGCCTTTTTGTCTCATGTGCTGGGTTTCCCCACCTGATGTGCTTTTGAATTCGCTTCCACAGGCCTGATGCGCTCGCGGGTTCGCGGGGCTGACGCAGCCCAGGCTAAGGTCCTGACATTCCTGGACAGCCACTGTGAGTGCAACGAGCACTGGCTGCAGCCCCTCCTGGAGAGGGTGGCCGAGGTGAGTGTCTCAGTGAGAAGAGCCCAGGCTGGAGCTGTGTTTTTCCTTGGTGCTGCAGAGGGAGAGGAGCACCACTGGGACTTTTGTTTTAGTCACTAAGGGGAACTACCTGTAAGGAGGATAACCACTTGGCAGATAGGAAGTGCACGTCAGCTCGGGGAAAGCCTGGCCAGCTTAAGACTGTCCCTGACTTAGGAGACTCTTCCTTCCTTGCCTGCAGCTTTGCAACCAAGTCTGAAAATACTGCAAAAGGGATAAGATGCTTTCAACAGGGCTTGGCATTTGCAATTTGAGTGTTTGCTGCTGTTGCTGCTGGCTGAGGGCTGGGAGTCTCAGCTGGGGAAGTTCAAGGAGGTCAGCAGCCTCACCCAGTGCTGCTCACTGCAGTGGTGGCTGAAACCACGAGGGACAGAGGGAGGCCTAGGGTGATCCAGGGCATGCTGTGTGCACCTTGGTCTTCTAGAATCAACCTCTCTAGTACTAGTTTTCACCTTATGTCACTTCTTGCTTTCAACTTGTTTTATTGACTCTTTTTCCTCCCTAAGAAAGTGACAAAGCAAACTTAATGAAAGTGCTGGAGAAATCCAAAATGAGCAGATCATTCTTTTGACAACATAGCAAGCTTAACTGATAGGCAGTAAGTCATCAAATACCAAATAACCTCAAAGTACTAGTAATTATGATAATTACATTCACTACTCTTTCTTCAGTCCTAATTGCGTGCTGGACATGTTATACATGACTATAATCCAGGAATTACAACCTCATTTGACAGAGGAGGAAACTGGGTGGGGTTCAGGGAACATGCGTTACTTATCCCAAAACCGTGCAGGTGGCAGAGCTCAGTTCACCAGCTGCCTGTACCCAAGCCCTCATATCTCTGCACACATCTGCCTGAAACAAGTCCCCATCCTGGACTCCCACCCTGACTTCTCCCTCTACCAGACTTCCTCCCAGAAGAGCAGAAGCAACCAGAGAGATGACAGTGTGTGATGATATCTCAGGATTATCTCACATGCTCCCTCCTAAAGGAAGGACAGAAAGAGTTGAGAATATTGAAGTCCACTGATTCCAGTGACATCAAAAGAGAGAATGATGAAGTGGACCTAGAAGTGGAGCAGACTAGACCCAGCTACAGCAGGATTTTATTCTTTGCTGTTCCACGCGGTCGACAGAGCTTTTGTGCCCAGCAAATTTGCACCTAACCTTTGGTGTTAGAACTCGATATTATTCTCTTAGTGTGTCCCCTCTGATGTACAATGTTCTTGGGAGCTCTGCTGATTCTTTTACTAATTTGCTTTTCCCAAGTCTTTCTTCTGGCTAACTTGGGTTCTCTAAACAACCGGAGGATAACACTCTTTTGTTAACTCTCAGGATGGGGCAGCGTCTCTCACTAGCTTCAGCCATTTGAATTTAGAAAGGCAGGTTAAAAAGGCTTATGTCCACAAATGCTTCCCAAGGACAATGACAGTGGCCACGTAAAGAGCCCTGCCCACCAAGGGTGGTGGGGGGGAGAGTCTTTTTTTTTTTTTTTTTTTTCGGTTTGGAGGAGATGCAGGAAAGGAGTCTGGCCTTCTCTGGTCAGTTCTGTAATAATGCCGCACTCCCCACATCACACCCACCTCCTGTGCCCAGAGAGACAGAGTCCTAGTTTTATTGTGTGGGCTGTGCTGTGAGTTCATTCCTGAGGTGACTGCATGCAGCTCTCAGTGTTTCAGGTTCAGCTCAACTTAGATTCTGCCAATAGAAAGCTTCCCTGTGCTTGAAGTTTTGACATTTGGGAAAACCAGAGGGATCCTGGGGCACATGGGTGCCGCCCTGGCCTTCAGTGGGTGAACACAGGCCCAGCCTATCCTGAGGGCATGGGTGTCTCTTCTCTGCACGGGCTCTGACCGCCTGCATCAGAAGGGATGCCTGTGTGATGGTGCGGGCAAGGCCCTCTGATGGGGCCCGGGTCTCCATGGGCCTAGGGTGGTGGACAGGTGGCAAAAGGGGCAGTTGGTTTTCACTGAAACTACCTAACACCCAGGCCTCTTTCTTATGTGGTTGTATTCTTTGCTGTGCTCTTAATACCCGCTCTCATCTTTTCTTTATTTCAGGACAGGACCCGGGTGGTGTCACCCATCATTGATGTTATTAATATGGACAACTTCCAGTATGTAGGGGCATCTGCTGACTTGAAAGGCGGTAGGTGCCCCTTCCCGTCTGCCCTGCTTGCTCTTCGGTCCACACCGCTGTCTGAGCCCTGCTCCCTCTCAGCGCAGGGAGTGACAGTGATGGCAGCTTCACACCGCCAGCACATGTGCTCCGAGCACAGAGCACATGTGAGCTCAACAAGCAGAACCTCATCAAGAGAGCGAAAAATAGCCTGCTTCCCTCCAAGAGCTTCCTGTGTTCCCTGCTCTTCCTTATCTCTTTGACCTTCTGTTGCTGTTGTGACACATGTGACTTCGTACACAGTTTTTATGTCATTTTTAATCACAGAGGATTAGGCCTTCCCTGCTGGGCGTCTGGGATGCAGCGACGCCAGGGCTGACAGGCAGTACCACGTGGCTTGGGTTTGTGGCGCTGAAGGAGCGGGAGCCCATCTCTGCCTCGTCTCTCTCACCAGCTCTCCTCTGACATCTTGTGTCTCCTTGATGGCAAACCCATCTACCTGTCACCCTTTGGTGCCACTTAACCCTTTCAGGTCAAGTCTCTGTCTCCCACCCCACCCCCCACTCCTCAGACCCCCCCCATAAGGAGGGATGTGCCAGCCACATAGTGTGGTAAAGGGCAATGACAGCAGCTCCCAGCGCCAGGCCATCAGCGAGAGATCAGTCCTACTGGGAGAACCACCCATACCCTGGGATGCATAAAATCAGGAAAGATTTATAGCAAATGGTGAGAAGGACTTGGGGCTTTAAAGAAGACAGGTCCTTAGCTACCAAAAAGGCCTAAGTGTTCAAAATGTCTTCTTTCCCTGAGGATTTTGTAAGAACTGAGTTCGATGGGCTGTCTTTCTCCCTCAGCAGCTGCTTCTGTCTGAGCAGATGTGGAGACAATGAGGTGCTCTGGAATGGGGGAGGGGGGTGCAGGTCTCCTGTTCGGTCAGAAGAAGGGAGGCAGATTTACTCTGAGCGTTTTATGACATCCATTTAGAACAAAAAAAATCAACAAAAAAAATCTGTGTTTTTAGCAGATTCTTAAATTCTAATGCCACCAAAATAATAATGAACATTCAAAAAATGAACACAGAACCTGTCAACTGGTAGGTGAGGCCTTTGCATTCTTTGTTAATAACAGCCTGGATGCCTGCTGTTTCTCCATTGGTGTTTGTGCTTTGGAAGTGGCTCTCTGCAGCAGGCAGAGCCCGACTTCTCATGGGCACCAGTGCCTGGGCCTCACCAGTGTCTGTGAGTGTCCTTTCCTGCTGCCACCCCCAGCCACTCACTCCTTCTCCGCCTTAGCCTGCAGTGACAGCAAACAGTGGGAGCTGGGGGATCTTTTTGGTCTCCTGCCTCTGAGTGAGCCATAAATATGCTGTGCCATCCCAGGAGGCCCTGAGCCTCTACCTCCTGTTCTCTCCTCTTCAGGCTACCGACACACGGTTGCACGGTTGTCGGAGTGCACACACCCCAAATCCAGAGCACACAGATGAGAAATCCAAACTTAGGCATTGCTGGTAAAAAACCAGATGGCCGGGCCTCCCCTGGCGGTGCAGCGGTTGAGCGCTGGGCTGCGAAGCTACCCACAGCCTCTGCAGCGCCGGTTCTATCCCCGGCCGCTGGGGAGGGTCCCACATGGCGCGCAGACCTCTCCTGCCGCCCGCTGCTCCCCTCAGCAGTGTACTTCAGTCCTTCTGCCTGCTCTGCTCCCCACTCTGGCTCTGGTGAATTCTCTCACCCTCCTGCGCTTCTGACTGTACCCAGTGATTGTATAAATAATAAATATATCTTTAAGAAAAAAAACAAAAAAACCTGATGACCAGGAGCTTAAGAGGCCCAAGCTAAAAGGTAGATGGCCCTGGGTTGGTTAGTTCTGGCCATTGGTCCCTTGGAAATGCAGCCCGATGAGCCACATGTTGCCAAGAAGTGGGCTCCTCATGTGTCCCCAAGTAGGATATGCTGGCCGCCTTGGCACAGTGCAGGGGGCCTTCTGAGTAAGGGCAAGACCTGGGTGCTGTGGGTCAGGGGTCTGCAATGCCAGAAACCCCAACCCAGTTCCAGACCCAGGCTCTGCTGTCCAGAGCAGCCTGTGGATTCTAATAGGGAATCAGGATAAATGCCAAATGTTCCAGAAATTGATGCTTGCCTGCCCACTTTGCTATTTCTTTGGGCTCATTTTCGTCTAGAAGTTTTCCTTCTCCCACCTTGCCCCATTCCGTTCTTGGCATCTGGAGTATGATTCCTTTGCTGTCAAGATACTGATGTGATCAAGTTCACAGGGAATCTATAACCTTGTCCCCTCCCTGCACCCCTTACCTTAGGCTGGCTGGTAGGTTATTTTCACCCCAGTCCTGTTTTTTGACCTCCTTACAGCCCTCGCTGTACAGTGGTATCATCACACAGACCCCCCTTCTGTTCTCATTTCACACTTATTCTGATCGTCTTAATGCACCTTAATTTTAGAAACACCTGACCCACATTTTTTGTTTGGGGGAAGCTCTTTGGGAAGAGAATATTTCAATGTACCCCTCCCCACCCCCATACCACCCCTCCAGCTTCTCTCTCAATTCCACATCTTTGTTCTTTGGCATTTGGGCATTTTTTTTTGTTTTGTTTTGGTTTGGTTTTTGCCTGTATGTGGTTTCCAGTGAGACTTACGTAAATACCAAATATTTTTAAGCTGTGAGGGACTGCGATGCCGGGAGCCAACCACAGCCAGTTCTTGTCAGCTCTGTGTGTTCCTTTTCTGGGGTCGGCAGGTTTTGACTGGAACTTGGTGTTCAAATGGGATTACATGACACCCGAGCAGAGAAGATCCCGGCAAGGGAACCCCGTCGCCCCCATAAAGTAAGTACCAGGCTTGCTTCGGGGTGCTCCTCACAGGTTAAGTCTCAGACCCTGGCCCCACGTTCCCTAGAGGCCTAGTTGAGCTCGTCCCCCTCAGCCTTGTCCTAGCTCAGGAGTCACGTCTGCCACCAGATCACAGAATAAAGTGCTCTGAGATTTTGCTTCCTCTTGTGGAGTGTGATGTGTCCATGCAGTAGAAAGCCAGCCTGCCATCTGTGTCCCTCCACGTGTGTAACAGGGCATTTTCTGCGGCATCCAGGGGCTCCAAGTTGACCTCAGGGACCAGGGAGGGGCTGTAGACCAGGTGTGTATCAGGCCCCCTTCCGTGCCCAGCCTGAAGGTGCCCCCTCCTCAGCAGGCCTCTACTCACCCTTCCCATGGGGGAAGCGGTTTTCCTCACTAGCTCCCGGCTTGCTGTGGGTACACGTTGGGGGACAGGAGACCACCTGCAGCCAGGTATGAGCATGGAGGTGCTTCACCTTAGATATAGAAGGGGCTGCCAGCACCTGCGGCGTGCCGTGGACTTTCCCACTTGACATTAAATCCTCAAGCTGCTACTGAGAACAAAGGGACTCACTGCACATGCTGCTGTTAACCCCTTCCAGTCTGATGAGGGGAGGACAGAAAGTGGCCTGCTCCAGGGTAGGGGGGTGATAAAGATGGCAAATATACTGAGCATTTCCTCAGTGTGCAAATGCATTTCGTGTGTTGCTGTTTGCAATCCTCTGAGGAAAATTTCCTTAGTGTCAGTGAGCATTCCAGGCCCAGCCAGCAGTCACTCTCTCCAGGGGAGACTCAGCTCAGCCCCTTGCACTGTGGAAGCATCTGGGCTAGTGGGGAGGCATTTGAACACAGCAGTGGTAGAGCAGAGAGAGGGGCCCCGGAGCTCCGTCCCAAGCACAATGGCTGTGCTGATATTTTTCAGGTCAGCTTGCAGTGCTGACCTTAGTGGGAAGAATGCTGGCTATCTCACCTTAACCTTCAGCTTCTCCCTCTCTCCCCCACCCCTCTCTGTCTCCTTAGAACCCCCATGATTGCTGGAGGGTTGTTCGTGATGGATAAGTTCTATTTTGAAGAACTGGGGAAATATGACATGATGATGGATGTATGGGGAGGCGAAAACCTGGGTATGTATTAGTCTTGTGTCTTCACGTTCTTGTTTCCAATTCTGGTGAAGCCGTGGCCTTTTCCTGCCCACCAAGAGGGATACAAATGAAAGATGGAAGTTTGAAGAGACTGTTAGGCAAGAGTTTGTGGCACGTAGGGTGCCATTTGGAAGAAGTTTCAAAGACACTGGAGTTTATGAGACAAAATTAGTCCCCCTGTGAGAATAAATAACACTTGAAAGTGTCGGGCTGGGCACAGAAATGTGCAGACCTAAGGGTGCAAGATGCCGGGGTATAGGTCAGGTTCTTGGAGGAGAGAAACTACAAACACTTTTAATGTCATTTGAATCCCAGGTTTGGAACACATGCTCACAAAACTGGGGAGCCATTTCAGGCCCTAGGGTTCATGGGTAGCCACATTGAACAGAAAGTGAGCTCTGGAGGGCTCTCGGGTCATGGAAACCAGCTGGGGAGGGGCCCAGGCAGTCAGCCCTTCTTGACTGCTCTGTGAGGGACCCTAATTTGGTTGGATTTACTTTTTTCTAAATAACCTGTTTAATAACATTTTTATCCAAGTGTAGGAACAAAACTATATAGACGTTGGACTGTATTGGTAGCTGCATCATATTTACTGTATAAAGATGAAAACTTTTGTCTTGTTTAGGGTTCATTTTGTTTCACTTGAAGCGTCTAACTTCAGGTGCTCGGGGTTCCCAGCCGATTCTTCTCAGCTCTTAAAGGCTGTGAAATGGCACTCACCCTTGTGGAGACAGGCTCTGGAAGGACAGGGAGAGGAGGGGGAAATGAGGCCACTGTCACTTTTTGAAGTTTTCACTTGTAACAGACACTTTGATGGGTTTTGTTAGTTTAAAAGGAAAGACTAAATGAGCTTATCATTGTTCTCTCATTTTGTGATGTTGAAGTTCGTGGTAGCATCTCTGTGGAGCATTCCTCTGCCTCGGCTTGATGTTGAAAGGTTCTTTAGACTCAGTAATTACACTGGCGTGAAAGACCATGAGTCAAGCTCCTTTTGGGTATTTTTTAAGGCTACATTGACAGGCAGGCAGGACTTGAAGTCTTTGAGGACAAAGGTTTCAGAAGACTCCTTAACCATCTGGGGAGAATTCTGAGTCACCCTCACTGCAGAGATGTCCCCTGATGGCTCAGCGGAGACGGGCCAGCCAGGACCCCGTAGGAGATCACCTAGGCGACCATTTCCCAGAAGCACAGTGGGGTTTGCAGAGGTGTGTGCGATGAGCTGACAGCACTGGTGAGGTGATGACACGCAGCCAGGCTTGTTATGGTGAAGAAAGTGTATTGTTTAAATACCAAAGGAAATATTTCACTCAGAGACCAGAGAAAAGGAAGAGAATTTTTTTTTTTTAATTAGGTTTATTGTTGGGTTGGCTTGACTTTTTTTTTTTTTTTTTAAGATTTATTTATTTATGCTTACAAGAACTGGCATGTAGGCCAAAGGTGCAGGGGGTGAGAGGATTCACCAGAGACAGAATGGGGAACAGAAAGGCAGACTGACTGAAACACACTGCTGAGAGGAGCAGCAGGTGAGTCAGGAGAGGTCTGCTGTGCCATGTGGGGAGCTCCCTGGCTGGCCCGGGATCGAATTCGTGCTGCAGACACTGCAGATAGCTTCCCAGTACTGAGACTTAACCCCTTGGACCACCAGGGAGACCCTCGTTTTGACTTTTATGGAGTGCACCCTGCCGGGATGCAGCCTGGCATCTGCTGGCCCCCTGCTGGCTATAGAGAGGACCCTCTCAAGTAGCCTTAGTAGCCTTTTAGTTTCTTCAGAGGCTGAGCAGGCACAAGGGCTTTGGCAGGATAAGTCCTGGTGTGAGCCTCCTTTCTCGGGGTGCTCTGTGTGCACCACTAGCCACTGTCCAGCTTCTGTGGGTGTGTATCAGGAAAGAGGGGTTTTGGGGTGACTGAAGAAATCCAAGCAATCTCCTCCAAGTGTGTGTCACCAGAGTCTCTAGAGCTTGTTTCCCTAGCTAATGATGTAAGTCTAATATACGCAATTAAAAAGAAGGGCAGAGAGCCTGTTAACCAGCTACTGTGAGGATTTGGGCTCCTGGGGAACATTTTTTGTCCTTTTTGACTAAATGCTAAATACTCCCAGCGTATCCTCTCATTTCATGCTTTTTTGAAGGGCCCAGGCTCCCCCACACTCTTGGAGCTAGTCATTAGCAGAGCCAGAATTCGAGCACAAGCTGCCTAATTAAAAAGCCACCAAGTTATATTTGAGTAATCATCCCTCAGTTATAGGGCTCAAGCGAAAGCAGAATTGAATGTAGTTGTACGTGTACTTGGCCTTAAAACCTCCAACCAAATCTCTGTGCAGATCCTTGCTGCTTTACTAGACTCTCCACTCAGAGAGCTAGAAGGCCTGCTGAGCCCCCAGTTTTGAATTTTCCAATTAGGCCAATGTATATTTAGATTTTATTCCATAAATACAAGGAACTTATTTTCTTGGACACTGAAATGGACAGTGTAACTCTTCACTGTATCGACTTAGATGGTTATGACCGTGTTTAATACTATGAGAGAATCACAGGCCCATAGCAGCTACATGTATCACTCACTCCTAATGAGTGAGGTGTTTCCTGCACTTGGATTTGCTGGACCTGACATAAAACTCTGGCACTTCTGCCCCTAAGCGGGCTCTCACCCCTCCCACCTTGCAGCCGGGGTCTCTGCAGCACGTACCCCAGCAGCTCGCTTCTTAGTCTGGGGCGACCCTCCCGTTTCTGAGCCATCCCAATTGGCAGCAGTGACTGCTTGTTCTGTAGCTTCTGTCTTGCAAAATGATGTAGAGGAAATGCCCTTTTATACAAACCTCATGAAGTCTTTCAGAAAAAAAATTTGACCTTTTAGAATATTACATCTTGATATTTCTGTTTAACCTCAATTTCTCGCATCCAGTCGGACCTCTGACTCAGGCGACGGTTGCTCAGAATGGGTGGCGAGGAGTGCAGGAGCCTGCATGCCCCAGAAGTCACCCATGTGTGGGGAGTGTCTTCCAAGTATATATGCTGGGTGTGGGGGTTGTATGTGGGGGGGGGTGTATATGTATGTGCAAGTGCGTGTGCATCAGAGGCCCTGCACTTTGTATTTCCTCACTCCTGTGGATAGAGTTTGTACTGAGGCAGGTGAAGAGTGACCTTCACGAGGTCCATTGGTTACTGACTGGCAAGAGGCCATGACACTTTGAGGTATCTGTCTATTACTCGGGTGTCCTTGGTCACTACCATAATCCATAAATCACCTGCAAATTTGCCAGGTGGCTTGAGGCCTGTGAATGCACAAGGACAAACCTAATTTTTGCAATTTAAGGTAAGAGATTTTTTTTCCTGGATGGGTAAAGCCCAGGGGCATACTCATGCTCAGTGCGTTTGAAGTCTCTTTAGAGGAAGATGTTGTATGCAGCGGCCTGTCAATCCACTGTTGAAGCTTAGCTGTGGGCATTTCACGCTTTCTGATTCATACACTGCTTCAGTGTTGCTTTTTCTAACCATGGTGATATAAGCACGTGATTCCCATGATCATGGAGCTAGCAAAGAATTCAGTGCAAGCATCATCCACTGATGCTTGTGATCTTCCAGGGATATGTCTGATCTCATCCCAGTGAGCCTTTATATGCAAAAGAGACAGTCACCCTTGTTTCTAGTGTGAAACAGTCACTGCAGTCAATCTCATTAAAACATCACCCACACATTCTGGATTGTGCCACGGAGCCTCGAAACCCGGGACATGTCAGAGTCCCAACTGTGGAAAGTGCAGGACCATGTACCGGGCAGAGGTGTGTTCCTTATTCACACCTCCCTGAGCAGTACGGGGCGCAGTGGGATGGTGGTGGGTGGGCATCTGCACCCAGCCGGGGTGGCAGTGTTCAGAGCAGCCCCAGACCCTCTGGTCACCCCCCATCTCATTCTTCTCAGAGATCTCATTCCGCGTGTGGCAGTGCGGTGGCAGCCTGGAGATCATCCCCTGCAGCCGTGTGGGCCACGTGTTCCGGAAGCAGCACCCCTACACTTTCCCGGGTGGCAGCGGCACTGTCTTTGCCCGGTAAGTGTTGGAGAGGCTGGGTCGGGGACCACAAAGGTGGCTGACCACCATCCAGACCAGAATGGCTCTCAAACAGCATGGGGACGGAGTGTCACTTAGCAGTCACAGGGAGACACGACGACTCAGTGCCTCGCACAGGGTTTCTGCTGAGTGAAAGATGCCAGACTCATGATGCCAGACTGTTCCTTCATGGAACAGTCTCAGAAAGACGAAATGATGTGGTGGAGGATGGACCCGTGTTTGCTAGGGGTGGGGGAGGGCAAGAGGGCCTCCAAAGGAACGAGTCAGGGGGCTCTTGGGGGTGGAGGATGGACTGTCCTGCAGCCTGATGTGGTGGTCACCCAAAGCCCCCTGCCTGTGTGAAATCTCATAGCAATGTCCAGCCCCCAAATGAGGGAAAACGTTATTTTAAAGAAGAGAACAGATGCTTCTTTATTACCAATTACCTTTCAAGTACAGTCTACAAACAATATTAAAGTCAAGTTGAAAAGACATCATGAGATACAGATATGACTCATGAAAGATAATAGGTATATTTTAGCAAACAAGATGATGTCAAATGAAGAGCTTTTTGAAGAAAAATAGCAAATTAACAGTCAGTGGCACCACATTTTCCCCTGGGAATTCTTCTAGGAGCTAAAAGATAAAATGGAGTACAAGTCAGCAAGCCTGGCCACAAGGGAGGCGGGTAGCAAGCCCCCCACCCCCACCCGCACAGCCAAGTAAGATTGCTCCAAACACTCACAAAGGCTGTGAAAAGGTAAAAGGTGGGCCTGGCATCAGCTTTGTTGGGAGGAGGGGCGAGGGGGCAGGACATGTGCACGGAAGGGTCCTTCGAGTTGGAGGCACTGGTGTGAAACCTGCATGTTGGGAGCGACTTTCCCGGAGCCTGGAGCCCTGGGGGCGCCGGGCTGAGTCAGGTGAGTGCAGTGTGACTAGGGCCCAGTCTGTGAGGGACTGAGCCCGGGGGCGAGACCTGAGCTGACCTGTGTGGTGCACCCCTGCAAGTTGTGGGAAGCTGGGTTTTGCTGTTGGGGGAAGCTATTGGGTGTTTTAAGCAGGTACCCCTTTCTTATTTAGGCTTTAGAAAGGTCTTCTGTCTGCTGGGCAGAGGCTAGTGGTGCAGTGACACTAGGATAAATGGGCCCACTGCAGGGTCAGAGGCAGGGGAACGCCTAGGACCTGTCATCAAACCCCAGAACAGAAGAGGGGCCCCATAGCAGAGGTGTAGCTGCGCTCGTCACTAGGGCCAGGCCCCGCTCGCTCCTGAGGCAGTGACAGGAAACCAGAGCGAGGAATTGAGGGCACACCCAGGCTTGGGCACAGGACCCCACTGATGGGGCGCCCCTGCTGAGACAGACATGACACCCTACTGGTTTAGAGTCCGGTGGGGTAGGTTGGGGGCAGGGGGAATGACTAACATACCTCTTGCATGGTATTTTTCAACTTGTATTAAGTACAGATTTCACAACACAGAGATGTTGAATTTTCAACTCAGAGAATTTTAAGATCTGGGAAATTTTATTTATTTATTTATTTTTAAAGATTTATTTATTTATACAAAAACTGGAATACAGGTTAGAGGAGTGGGAGGGTGAGAGAATTCACCAGAGAGAGTGGGGAGCAGAACAGGCAGAGAGACGGACGCCACACCATGTGGGTTTCTCCCTGGCTGGCCGGGAATAGAACCTGTGCTGTAGAGGCCGCAGACAGCTTCACAGCGCAGTGCTCAACCCGCTGTACCACCGGGGAGACTCTCTGGGAAATTTTAATAGAAGCCAAATATCAAATAATTATTGCTTCAAGACCAAATTACCTTCCCTGGGAAAGAATATCCTTTTCCGAACATTGTCTAAATTTCTTCTTCGCCCCGTATTAGAAACAAAAATATTGTCTTATACAATAAGCTCTATAAATATCAAACGTTTTTCCCCGAAGGCAACACGTGATTCTTTCCAGAAACCTCTTATAGAGACATATCAAATATCCCAAATCACGGCTGTGTTGGTATCTACCGGCAAACAGCTAACAGCGGGATTTCAGAAAATGGTATGTTAGACTAGATGACATTGCTTTCCATAGGTTTTTTTTAAAAGCACTCTTTTTTAGAAGGGAAACTTTTTTCCCATTGCCTGTCTTTCATTCTGTGCCACAGGAGCAATACGGAGAGAAAGCAGACCTGGGTTTCAGAGTTTGGGGACAGCATAATCTGTTAGGTCTTTAGCAGTGCCCTCCCCTGCCCCTAGCCCAGTCAGTCATCTCAGAGATTTCTGAGGTCTTACTCTACATATTTCCTCTGACATTAAATGAATAAGTATTTCCATCAAAAATTTGAGACTTAACAAATAGCCAATATTTATTAGTGTTTTATGCATTCCAGGCTGTTCTAAGTACTTCACAAATACGAACTTACATTGTCATAAAACTTTGTGGATTAAATACTACTAATCTCCACTGCAAGGATAAGGGAAACAAGGCAAAAAAGCTTTAGCTTCTCTGTCCCAGTTCACAGAATTGAAAAGGTACTGATTGGGGTCACTCCAGAGCCATAGCCTTACCACACATCAATTTTTCGTCTTATGTATCTAAGGTTTCAGGTCTTCAGGAACTAGATACTAGATAGCGTGAAGAGGAGGATCTCATTTATGTGAGTTGGGTGGTTGGTAAATGAGTGGTGAATGACGAATATGTGGAACCAGCAGGTGTGGGGTCCTGCCTTGTTTTGTCACCCCCAGGTCAGCCACAGGGGCACCTGTCACTTAGAGTAAGGTGATGACACACCTGCACATTCTTGCATCATCTCTCTGGTTATGGCAGCCACTTCCCCACCTCCCTTAAGACCAGTTGAGAGTAAACAAACAGTTCCTTCCTTTTTTCTTTTTGCACAGTCACCTTTCCAAGCAGCTTCTCATGATCCCCATCAGAGACTGTGTGAAGAGTGCTGTGTGTGCTTGAGTGTGCTGATCGAAGTTTACTCAAAGGCCATGAGTAGTGGGGTGGCAATGGGGTGGATCTCTCAGAAGGAGATTTGGTTTTAGGTTAGCAAATAATGGTGAGGAGCATATCAAGAAATTAAATACAGGAAACCCGTGGTTTATAGTTACCCTCTTATCAAAGTTTTTTCTGTTGTTACCACCAAGGAATATAATGGACTGGTTTGAATCACACTTTTTCTCTCCTGCCTGCTTCCCGGTAGAGCTGCTTATCTGCTTATCTGGGTCCCCTGGGTTGAAGGGAGCCAAAACAAGGAAAGCCTAGAGAATCAAGGTGTTCCTCTCCAGGAGCCTCAGTGTCCACAGCACCTGCAAGACTGTTGTTGGAATGAGTGACTCGTAGCTAGCACTGAGTAACACATGAAGCTTATTTTGGGGAGATTCCTACATATCTTTTTCTGCTAAGTAGACAGAAAAAGGTTGCCTTGCATTTAGGAATTAAGAAATGACTTTAAAGACTTAAGTGATTTAAAACCACGATATGATTGGAAATTATAAAACCTTTATACCATTAGAGCTAAGAGTAGCCTAGGAGTTCCTTGAATCAAATCCTTTCATTTTCCTGATGGGGAATCCAAGTCCCATAGATCTGACTTACAAGGCCAGCTACAGGTTAGGTCACAGGCTACTTAAAGACTCCACAATCCCAATAAGAATATTTCACATCTCTAATGAGAAATAAAACTGCTCATCCAGTATCCCCAGCACTTTAAGTCTGTAGGTGCACACTGTTGTGGCTATGTTGGCTATGTATTTTTTTTTTTTTTTTAACAGAAAGTAGAAGAGCCATCTCATCAAAGAGAACACTCTTAGGACTGGTGAATCAGTCTCTCAGCCTTTCCCCATGCCCCTTCTCCCTCCCCATCCCCTTCTTCCACTCACCTCTGTTGTGTGCTGTTCTCCACTCTGTTTTGCCTTCAGAGTCTCGGCCCTCCCTCCTGGCAGCAGGCAAGGTGCACCCTCCAGCTCAGACCCTCCAGTTCAGTGCCAGGGATTCATCCTTTTGTTGGGTCACTGACCAGCTGCTATAGTTTTCTGAGTTGTTTGCCATGACAGGTAGTGCCGAAGTTAACATATCTCCACATAAATACTTTCACTTCTAGTTGCTTATTTCCTTGAGGTACATTTTTAGAAACAGGAACTGCTGGATCAGAGGATGGGTCCTTCCTGTTGTCTGCTGCTTAGACAGCCTTCCTACCAGCGGAAAAGAAAAACAGGTGTCGACATCACTTTATATGAAAGATAAATGCCCCAAGCTGAAATTGTTTTAATAACTGTAACTCATATCATTTGAAGGGCTCCCCATTTACAAGCTCCCTTTCAGGTAAAGAAAATGAATTCCTTGCAAAGGTACACATTGCCGCCTCCTGTGTCCATTTGGGAAGAACAGCACACCTTCTGTATGGGTTCCCAGGAGGACTGGCTCCAAGCCTACTGTGCGAACCTACTGTGACACCGAGGGCAGGATTGGGGAGCAAAGAACTTCACAGGGCCTTGAAGGGATGTTGGTGGGATGAGATGCAGGTGCCTGTGCATGCAGCAGCCTTTAATCCAGGCCATCCATTCAGAAGTAGCTTGTTCTAGGAGCCTTATTTACCATGAACTATGGTTGTCTGCATGATGGTGAGCTGTAAGCACATGGTTTTCTTGCCTACTAGAAAAGTCTGCTTTGCCTGTGCCTCTCCAGCACCATGTAGTGGAGCCCCAGGTGGGGGTCATAAAGCTTCACACCATGATTCCTTGTCCAAGGACTCTGTCTCAGCTCAGGTCTGCAGAAAAGAAAGGAGTAACTCACCTGTCCTTAGCTCTTTCCCAGAGCTAAGTTGTGTGACAGCCATTACAAGGAAGGCCATAGAAACAGGATTTCTTTGCTGCATTCCCTGGTAACAGCCTTCAGTAGAAATAATACAAGTTATTGCAGAGGAATCCTCTTTTGTTCTTTATGGCACAACTCCAGTTCTTTAAAATACCTGTCTGCGCTGTAATTCTAACTTGAACACAGCGTGTTCTGTTATAGGCAAGAACATGTGTCCTGTTTGTTCTGTAAGCACAGGCTGAACCCCAGCCACCCACAAACTCAGGCAGGGCTGCTGCATGGGATGCCTGCTCTCTGCCCCTCACTCTGGGATGCTGCCTGAGCTCCCTGCCCGCCTAGGAGGACCTTCCTAAGTAGCACTCCAGGCAGGTGCAAACAGTGGTGTGATGGGGAGAAAGCAAATCACAGTTCAAGGAGATTTATTTTGTTTCTAGTAACACCCGCCGGGCAGCTGAGGTCTGGATGGATGAATACAAAAATTTCTACTACGCAGCAGTGCCTTCTGCCAGAAATGTTCCTTATGGAAAGTGAGTGACCCTTGTGCCCTCTCATACTGCTTTACTTGGGATCCTTGGGAAGGAAGAGGGGGATGTGGCCAGTTTGTACCCCAAGAACCATTTTGTGACCAGAGTTGAGAACAGCCATCCAGGTATCAAAAGGGGCAGGGCCTCTCCTCAAAGCCAGGCCGCCAGGTCTGTGTCAGGCGGTACTTAGGGGGTGGGCAGGATTCCAGGGTCCACGCCCTACTGCCTGCCCAACCTGGTCTTGTTGGCAGATTTCCAAGTTTCCAGAAAGCTCATCCCTTCCTAAAATGTGTCAAGGAATATTATTTCCCTCTCCTCTAGTATTCAGAGCCGATTGGAGCTTAGGAAGAAACTGAGCTGCAAGCCTTTCAAATGGTACCTTGAGAATGTCTACCCAGAATTAAGGTAAGACCCTGAGGTCTGGGAGTTGAATTCTGCAAGGGCTTAGAAGGGTGTCAGAAGTAACGAGTGTGGCTCAAGAGGTGAAGTAAAGGTTCATTGCACGTGAGTCAAGAGGCCGGGAGCTGGGGCTCCCAGTGAGAACCGCTGTCCTTGCCCCAAGGCTGTCCTCAAGGACCCCAAGAACCTGCTCCCTGAATTGCTCTGCCCTCCCGTTCCTGCTGATGTTCTTTCCATTCTTCGTGAACCTGGAAATAGCCCCCAGGGATCGGCTGGTGTCACTTGTTCCTATTGACAGGACAGGCCTGTGTGTGCCAGAGGACTTTGTCTAACTGCCTGTGTCAGAGGACAAAGGGGGAGTTCCCGGCCTCCCGGGGGGTGTGCCCTGTGTCTTCTTCCAGGCCTGCCCTGCCCAGGTGCCTGCGCTGGCCTCCTGCAGCCTTGCCCTGCTCGCTCCTCCTGCGCTCCCTGGTGGGTGTCGGAGCAGGGGCCGGCACTGGCCCAGTAGACACCAAAGATTAAATCAGCTGCGTCACTTCCCGCTTGGCTTCTGCTCAAAGGGCGCAGTTGCCACTTCCATGGGCTGGCAGAGTAGCATGCCCAGCAGAGCTGGGGGAACAGGACCCTGCCCAGTGCCTTCTCCTGCAGCTGTTTGTGCCATGCAGAAGACAGGAATAAGGATACTGGCCCCTGCTTTCTTTCCTCTGCAGATGGCGGTGACACAAATACCCTTCCGAGCCATCTCTCTACACCCAGACTTTCATTTTAAATTGATGTGCACTCCTGTCCTGCTCCCCTCATCAGAGGACCTGTGGCCTGCAGGGCCTGGGGACCCATCTGAACTTCCTCTCCTTAAAGGGACTGCCAGGCAGCTTTGGCCTTACTGTGGCACATTTCTTATTACACATATTCCCAGGGCATTTGCAGCGAGTCACGTATCGAGCACAGTGACTGCATGTAGGCATCGCCACCATATCTTTGTGCTAACAGCACCTACAGAGCCTTGTTCCAGAGACTCATTGGGGGTTAGGTCATGCG
Source organism: Talpa occidentalis (assembly GCF_014898055.3). Classification (NCBI taxonomy): domain Eukaryota; kingdom Metazoa; phylum Chordata; class Mammalia; order Eulipotyphla; family Talpidae; genus Talpa; species Talpa occidentalis. Next base: position 21,909,506 of record NW_023601433.1, read on the forward strand.
GGCCAGCCTTATTACTGCTATTCACTTACGTCTCTTTGGAACTGTTTTCTTTGCTTTAAAGTAACTTAGGAGACCCTGTGCCGCCCTGCCACCTGGCCAGATGGACCCCTTCCACTGGGCCCGTCTTGAAGGATGGCCTTGCTGTGGCTTGAGAGCAGTGCCGGTCACCGGTGCGAAACCCTGGGCATCGTCTTGCTTGCCAACAGTGGGGGCTTCTGGCAGTGGACCAGAGCCTTTAATGGTGCCCCTTTGTTCTCGCTGTTACCATGGTTGGCAGGTGACAGCATCAGACAGAGTAACAGTTTCACTCTGACGTCACCTGAGATTTGGAGTGACATTAGACCCTGCACCACTTAAGATCACATCACAAGCAGTCAGCACCACAACAGCAGCTTCCCCCACCTGTGCCAGGCCTGGGAGACGCCGGCTCAGTGTTTGTACTGATAGGAACAATTTCTGACATTTACTAGGTCCTTCCTATGAGCCAGGCACTGTGCTAAATGCCACAATGAAACATAACACTTGCAACAGACCTATTTAGTAGGTACTGTGCAGAAAAGGGGTGCGGGGTTTATAGAGAGTCAAAGACCTCACCATGCATGCAAGCACAGGGCTCAGATTCGGGTCTGATCCAAAAATGTGGTGCTCCCACCCATATGCTCCCTGACCTTGTCTGGCCACTAACACACCCACTTAGGTTCCCCACTACTCGGGAAAGTCCATATCTAAGGCTTAGAAAGTTCAAGATAATTGGATTTGACCCCATTAACTGCTTTTCTGAGTGACTTCTAACCGTGTAGACATATTTCCTTACCAGAAAAATTTCCCTGATTCAAAATAGGAAGAATACTTCTCCAACTTCACTCTTTAGTTAGGGTTAGATATCCAGAAACTCTAAGATGCTCTGTCTCGCTGACAGCGCTGCCCATGCAGCAGGGGGTGCCAGGCCTGGTGGTGACCTTTCGCTTGAGATGAAATCTCAAGATTTCATCCTTCTGCTTGAGATGCCTTCTGCTTGAGATGAAATCACTTAACAAAGTGATTTACAAAGGGGTAAGTGGTGAGAGCTGGTGGCTGTGAACTTGAGCAAGTGATTCTCATGTTGCTTTCCAGGGTCCCCGATCACCAGGATATAGCTTTCGGGGCCTTGCAGCAGGGAACCAACTGCCTCGACACTTTGGGACATTTTGCTGATGGTGTTGTTGGAGTCTACGAGTGTCACAATGCTGGGGGTAACCAGGTATGTGCATGGGGTGACCCTGAGCACCTGGAGGCCAGAGGGAACAGGAACAGCTGGATCCTGAGGTCCAGCTGCCGTCTCTCTCCTGTGTCAGAGATGACGTGAGGATGTCCTGCCAGTCAAAGCCACTTACAGGCCACCTCAGCTGGGATGTCCCAGACCTGACTGGCATGGGGAGCTGGTCATCCACCTTGGGCCAGGCTCCACTCGTGGCAGAGGCACCTGTGCTAACGCTGACCTCTAGCATCCATTGTCAAGGCACGGCTGCAGCCAGTCACCTGGGTCTTGTCCTTATCATCATCTTGCAGCCACTGCCCTCTTCCCGGTGACATGTGCTCACCCCCAAAGTATCTGTGTCTATAACTGCATGTCGTCCCTAAATGAGCTTGTGAATGCTTACCCGTGTCCCTCCCTAACTGTCCCTCACCACCCTGACTGGCCGCTGCTCGTCATTGTCGTTCCTGCCTATTAGAATAATGATAGCTGAACTATAAAATATTGACAATTACTTGCTCCTGCAAATTTGTGACAAACACAAACCTTTCCTAGAGGTGTGAAAACCCACTGCATTCTGTCTTCATTGAAAAGGGAGAGCTAAATGAAGGTTTGATAGGCTTAATGGTGGCCTGTGTGTTCCAAAAGGACAGTGTTCCAAAAGGCGGTACTCCTGTGAGATAATAATAGGTATTTGGGCAAATGTGGGCTTTGTATACAAGAAAGCCTGGGCAATGCTGTGTACTCTGCTCTCCTTGAAAGTATGCCTGGCTCTCAGAGGGTCTGCAGCTAAAAAAAAAGACAATAGCTGTTTTTTCAGATGTATTGATTGCAGAACCTTCTTTAAATGGAACTATTTTTTTTTTGAAGATTTATTTATGCATACAAGAACTGGGGTACAGGCCAGGGGTGTGGTAGGTGAGAAGACTTACCTGAGACAGAATGGGGAACAGAACAGGCAAACTGACTAAAACACACTGCTGAGGGGAGCAGTGGGCAAGACAGGAGAGGTCTGCCGTGCCATGTGGGTATCTCGCCGGCGGCTGGAATTGAACCCACGCTGCAGAGGCTGTGGACAGCTTCACAGCACTGTGCTCAACCACCTGCGCCACCAGGGAAGGCCCTGGAACTATTTTTAAAAGAGGGTTCCTGCTTTCATGTAAAGTTGGCTGTTGTGGATGCTCCTGAGGAGTGCCCAGACTGCAGTGCTCGGTGCTTCTCTCCTCGCTGGGCGATGCAGAGGCCAAGGTTACCTACAATGGCCCCCAGAGAGACAGTGAGGGGCAGGAGAGGAAGGGTGTCTCACCTCCTTGGCTCAGTATCCCCAGGCCTAGCCCTGCCCCACCCAGCACACCCCTGTCACTCCAGGCTCCCAGGCTCCAGATCTCTGTCCTTGGCCTCTGACTTCTGGGGATGCGCCCAGGGACAGGCTTCATGCTCTGAGTGACTCTCAGACAGCCCTGGCTACAGCTTGATTTGTGAATTTTAAATATTTAAACCTATGACTCATGGATCCACAAGTGGCAGGAATGGCCCTGGAAGGAGGATCTTGGAAAGAGGGAGGAAGAAGTGCAGCAGAGGAAGGACAAGCAAGGAAACAAGAGCCAGACAGTGTTTGTGGGACCAGGAAAGGAGAGAGGGGCCCTCCCACCACCCGCCTTTCTGTCTCCTCGTCAGCCTGAAGAGACAGGCCTGTGTGTGCAGACGCTTCGCTCCTGATCTCTCCCCCTTTGCTCCTGTGAAGTCATGACCATTCTCACAGTAGAGCTTTGCTTTTCTTTTCAGTGAACATTGGCTCCATGCCTGCTGTGCCTGGCACTGTGCCAGGCCTTTGGGGGTCACTGTCCTGGGCAGTGGCTCCCTGCATGCTCTCAGCACTTCCCCAGGGCTGCACCTGGAATAGCCCCAAGGGCTTTTAGAAACACTGATGTAGGGTCCCCTGCCCAGACAGCCCGATTTAATTAGTCCAGGGTAGAGCATCAGGAGCTTCCAAAAGCGCAGCTGGGTGTGAGGATGCGCGATGGCCCATTGTCGGCAGGCAGCAGCAGGCAGCATGGCAACCTGGTGTGCGCTCACCCAGCACCTGGGGTCACCCCCCTAGCTGCATTCCAGATCAGTACTTTATGTCACTGAGAATATTCTAGATCCGCACCACCCAGTATGGAGCCACCAGCAACACATGGCGACTGAGCACTCAGAATGTGTCTGGTGTGCCTCAGGGTGTAGTTATTACTTAGTGGCTACTGGGCAGGTATTGGAGAGCATGGTGCCGGGCAGACAGGCAGCCAGAGTGCATGCTCACGCCCACAGCTGAGCCTCAGTCCAAACTGGTAGAAAGTGACACTGTTGTGAGTCGTGTGCCACAGGGATGAGAACCGAGAGGGTGAGTGACGTGTCGTGGCTAAAACCAGGGCCCAGGGCTCTGGAAGGGTGAGCTTGGGGATCTAGTGTCTGAGGGGTGAGCAGACACACAGGAAATGGCAGATTTAACAGCGGTGCTTTTTAAGAGTGGCAGCTCATAAAAGCATTTCTTAAATATTTATGAACTTTCTTACAAATTCAGTTCATTGAAATGCAACAGAAGAACAAAGTGACAAATAGCTCAGTTGTTTGCATAGCTGAATTAGTTGTTCTGGAATTCAGTGTAAAGTCTGCTATAAAATAATTAAGCACACAATAGCAAGAAGTTGTAGAAACATTCAGACGTGAGCTTTAACTGCGATCAGCAAACTTTCCAGCCCCTCCTTCCAACCCTCGAGGGGGTGCTTTGCGGTGGGCATGACACAACGCGTGGAGGTGTGGTGATCTCAGTGAGTGAGAAGGGCCTGGACACGCTCCTTCTGGGATCTGTGCACCTCAAATGCCATCCTAAACTGAGGGGACGGGGAGTATCTGCTGGTGCTTTGAAAGCACCACTGTGGGGTGGCTGTGGCAGTGGCCGGCAGCGGTAGCACCAAGCAGACAGATTCGTCCCCAGGGTGCTCTGTGGTTCTCAGTGCCAGAGCCGCCATCAGGACAGATGGAGACAGGCAGCAGGCACTGATTTGGGCGGCACGACAGAAAGCAGACCAAGCAGGTTCCTCTCCTTCAGGGCGTCCAGTCTTTCACAGGCTATTTGTCGGTTTGCCAGAGAGAAACATGGCCCACAGTGTTGACCTAATCCATTTGACCTGAAACCATCTTTTCATAGAATTCCTCAGAGTACCCTTCGAGAAACACTAGTCAAAAAGTGAGAACATTGATGCCCAGGAAGGTGAGGGGATCGCCCGAGTCTCACTCTGTCAGGGGAAAGGGAAGCCTGCAAACAGGCTGAGGGGGTTTGCCAGACCCTGCACCCCTGCACCTGAACCCGCCAGGGCTGACACCAAGCGACTTAGGTACTCAACAGTGAGGCATCTTTAAAAGATGATTTATTCCTGGGCCTCCCCTGGTGGCGCAGCGGTTGAGCGCTGGGCTGCGAGGCTGCCCACAGCCTCTGCAGTGCCCGTTCGTTCCCCGGCCGCTGGCGAGGGTCCCGCACAAAAAAAAAAAAAGATTTATTCCTTTCCTCTGACCCCTGAGAGCAGAGAAAAGAAAAACAGTTTCTCCGTAGCAATCGGTTGTCCTTAGAGTCACGTAGTACATTTATTCTTGTGTTAGCATCCTCTTCCCTGGAGAGAGGGCTCCCTGGGCAGGGCCGTGCTTGTCTGTCCCCTGCATGTGTGAGAGTACCAAGTCCTTACAGGGGTGAGTGGACACTCTTGAGTGGGTGTATGAACAGCTTTGCTGGGCATATGCAAAAAGGGACCCAGGACTTGGGGGCGGGGTGTCCCTGTGGGATTCTCAGTGGTTAGGGACCTCTGCTCTAGATCTGGAGGGTTCGCTTGACTGTCCTTCTCTGAAGGGCCCAAGTTCTACAGTGAAAGTCAGAAGCCTCCCTTCAGTCCCAGCTGTACCCCTACCGAGAGCAGGCGTCCCGCCTCCCCTGCCACCTGTGGGCACCCTTACCTGTCTCCTCCTTCCTCCCGCTTCCTCCCTCCCGGTGGACGTGCTTCATGTTCAGAATAAGTGGTCGTGCTCTCAACCCTGTCTCAGCCCATCAGGGTGTGTGCTGCTTTTAAAATCTTGGGTGAGTTATCTTAGCACTCCGTGGCTCCATTTTCTCATCCATAAAATGGAAAGAATAATAGCCTCTCGTGGTGCTGTTGTATAAAGGGCTTAAAGTAGTACTTTGCACACAAAAGGCACCCGTCAGTGTTAGCTGTGTGGTGTGTGTGTCCAAGTACATAGATGCCTTCCTAGGGGTCTCACAGAACTGCAGGAGCATCAGTGGGTCAACGTAATGCTCAGTTATGAGGCTGTACACTATATGCTTTGTTTCAGCAGCCAACATTACAATCCACGTCATGAATGTTTTCCATGCTCTGTTGGGATGACAGAGTTGTTCCAAAATAAGGTGGGAGGGAAAGTTGACCTTGAACTCTCCACCTCATGGGCACACAAACTTGAGCTGCCATGTTTACAGCTCACATTCAATTATGGAAAAATGGGCTTGATGTTCTACATTTGTATTTAGAACCAAAATAAGAGTTAGTCACTTGGGTCCTCAGAGCATTTTTGAATGTCAGTCGGTCAGTGTAGTGCTCAATTGTGACCCCCTAGTAACCCCCAGCCACAGATTTACTCACAGACACAAAGTCATTGGTTCTGACTTGGTTCAGAGGTCCTGGGTCTTGGCTGCCCAGTGTCACCCATTTCCCTTATTTATCCATTGCTTTGACTTCACAACCCTGCATGCAGCGCGCCTCTGCATCTGTTCTGTGTTCCAGGAATGGGCCTTGACAAAGGAGAAGTCAGTGAAGCACATGGACCTGTGCCTGACCGTGGTAGAGCGGGCGCCCGGCTCGCTGATAAAGCTGCAGGGCTGCCGAGAAAACGACAGCAGACAGGTATGGTCCTCAGGCCCCGAGAGCCCAGTGCCCCCAACCCAGGCCAGCCTGTGCTCCAACTGGTCAGCTGTTGGGGCCTCACTTGGTAACTAGACTGAGGACAGGGATTGTATTTTGTGATTGTTCAGCTCCCAAAGGGCTTGTAAAGACCTGCTCTGAGCAGGCACTGGGGTGTGACTGCAGGACATCTCTTCCTCCTGGTGGGTGCCAGGTAAGCAGTGTTGGTGGCCCCTTTTCTGGAAGTTTATTGATAGCAGCCATTGTGCCCGGCACCTGGATGTAGGTACCCTGTAATGCTGAAATGTTTGGTGGTGTCAGTGAATACCAGAGAGTGGGGATACTGGGGACTGGTGCACACATGTTTAGCACTGGACAGTGAAATGGAACCCTGTAACTCCGCCTTGTCAAACCCCCTGGAGGCACAGACCTCAGGCCCGGAAGCAGGCAGTGGCCACAGCAAAGCAAGGCCCAAGGCCCCCAGCTTCTCTGTAGAACCGAAAGCAAAGGGCAGGTCACTTGGCTCAGCCAGGGAAGATGCCAGTCTAAAAGAGTACAAGTTCTGTTTAAAGCTTTATTTAAAAAATGAAAGTGTTTGGTCTGTGCAGGGCATCTCCCTTGCCGGGCTCTGCTCACTTTCACAGTCCTCAAATGCCCATCTGTGCTGATGATGCAATTTCATGACTGTGGTACCTTAGTGCGTGAGAGTCACTGAGAGCTGCTTCCCCTTGGGCCCAGGCCACCTGCAAGTCAGGCGTGGGATGAGCCTGGTATTAACCAGTTCTTACTCAGGATGCCTCAGCATTTCCCCAGGACGTAAGGGGGCAGGAGCGTCTGTGGAGATGCACAGGAGACGAGACAAAGTAATGACTTTATCTGATCTCTAAACCTTTAAAAAACAAAAGCACGGAGGCTGAATTTCAAGAGCCATCACTGATACCCCTTAAAGATTCACGTCATGAAATGGAAAAAGACTTGCCAACAGTAGGCTTTTCTAGATAGGTGTATATCAGTGAGGATCTGTTCTTTGAGAACCCCTAGACTTAGCCCATTAGAGAGGGGTGTGGAGGTCACCCCTTCTCTCATTAATCTGCCCCCTTCACTACAGTCCTCTCAGACTGTTATAGGACAGGGAGGGGGCAGCCCAAACCCCGCAAACCTGCCTATTCTAAATGGGTTCTGCCATCCGCCGCATCAACACAAAACATAGGAGACTTTAATGGGAAGGAACTTTAATAAAACTAGGAAACAATACAGGTAAGGCAAAGAGTCTAGTTTCTAAATCAAGTACCCAAGTTACCCGTCCCCTTGTGGGTAAAACTCCATCCAAATGGGATTGGCCCAGAGCAAGGCCCCAGAGCCTGCCACAAGTCTAAAGCATCTTCCAGTGGGGACCCACAGAAAAGGGTCAGAAACAACCAGACAAGCCCAGAAGGAAAAGAGCAAAATCAACATCAAGATAAAAGCTGCCATTGTCACCTCCCCACGGGTCTCACCCACATCTGTGTTACCCAGTCCACGACCAAAAGACAAGCGCAGTTTCTTCACGTGTCTCTAGGCTCCATGCGCCTCCTCCAGGTCTCCTTCTGGCTCTATCCTGCTCCTTCTCCTCAGTCTCCTCTGCATCCTCTTCTCTTCCTGCTCAGCTCCACCCTCCCTTGGGTGGGGCAGGGAACCTGGAACCTCCGCCTTTCCTGGGGACTACCCTGTTACAAGACCAGTGGAAGAAAGCTGCCTAGGCTGCCTTCCAGAGACTGAGGAGGGGGGTGCTTATTTTTTGTCAGGCCCTCCATTTAGCTGATGCTTTGATACATGACAAGCAGAGCCCCCTCCAGAGAATGGAATCAGATTCCATTCATTCCACATTCTTTGTCAAGCTGATTCCTGGCCACTCAGAGTGACACCTGGATGATGGCAGCCACATACACACTTTACATGACAATGGAGGAAAACAGCATGAAGAATGACTGACAGGAAAGAGGGAACCAGAAATGAAGAGGGGATGGTGGGCAGGTAGTGATGGCCTCCCCGGCTCACCTGATGCACTGAATTTCACTGTTGGCAAAAACTGCAGTTAGCAGGCCAGAGTAAACAAGTATCACCAGGTCCTTATGAGAGCATCCTCCTCGCAGAGATGATCCTGCGTTAGCTCCCAGGGGCACCAGACTCCTCTCTGCTGGCTCTGCCTCCTTCCCCACCTCACTCATCTGCCCTTTGAGAAAAGGTTCCTTGGTTAATTTTATCTTGAAACTGGAAGAAATATTTGGTTTCCAAGCACGTCTGTGTGTCCGTGTTATGTGTACATTTGCAGAGTCAAAGGGGAAAGGGAGGCAAGAGTAAGAAAATTTAATTCCACGGTGTCAGAAGGATTTGCAGAAATACTTACGTAAAGGAGCTTTAGTGCACACAGTGTAAAAAATTAATTAGAATCACAGACTCCATTAATGAAGGGAGAGCTTTGGGGAGAAAAAAATGTGTTAAGTATTTTTTTTAAGAACGAAGATTTTTACATAGGGATAAACAACAGGATGGGAAGTTCTCAGATTTCTTTCAGGCTGGGATTTGGTCATTGTTTTTGGCCTGGTTGGTTGGGTGATAGTGTAACAGGGTGGTCCCCAATAAAAGGGGGAGGTTCCAGGTTCCCTGCCCCACCCAAGGCAGGGTGGAGCTGAGCAGGGAGAGAAGAAGCTGCAGAGGAAACTGAGGAAGGAAGGAAGCAGGATGGAGCCAGGAGACCTGGAGGAGGCGCATGGAGCCTAGAGACACGTGAAGAAACTGCGCTTGTCTTTTGGTCGTGGACTGGGTGACACAGATGTGGGTGAGATCCGTGGGGAAGTGACAATGGCAGCTTTTATCTTGATGTTGATTTTGCTCTTTTCCTCCGGGACTTGTCTGGTTGTTTCTGACCCTTTTCTGTGGGTCCCCGCTGGAAGATGCTTTAGACTTGTGGCAGGCTTTGGGGCCTTGCTGGGCCAATCCCATTTGGATGGAGTTTTACCCACGAGGGGATGGTAACTTCGGGTGCTTGATTTAGAAACTAGACTCTTTGCCTTTCCTGTATTGTTTCCTAGTTGTATTAAAGTTCCTTCCCATTAAAGTCTCATATGTTTTGTGTTGATGCAGCAGATGGCAGAACCCATTTAGAGCAGGCAGGTTTGCAGGGTCTGGGCTGCCCCCTCCCTGCCCTGTAACAATAGGTGAGTTGAGTTGAGTTGTTTGCTGGGTTGATTGGTGATCGAATTTGCTTGGTTGGTTGGTTGAGTTTGGCTGGTTGGTTTAGCTTGAGTGGGGTGTACATTTAGGAAGACTATACTTTGCAGGTGCCATGTTTAGAACTCAACAGATAATACTTGGCCCCTGCCTTGCAGAGTTCTGGGAGACTCAGGGATGACTGAGACAGGCTTCTCACACCTACCAAGGAGCCCACAAGAAGGCACTATATAGAAAAGAATAAGCTTTTCAACATGATGCTCTGTCCTCACAAGCGTCTTTCCCTCCATTCTGACCTGACCATTCCTCTGGTTCAGCTGAGCATAAGACCTAAGCAGGAGCATGGGGATGCCCACACAACAGCCTTGGAGCAGGGCTGCCTCGAGCTGCTGGGGCCAGCGTGGGGCCATTAGAGCTGGCTCAGCTTCCTGTGACTCCTTTATCGGGGTGAAATATCATTAGAGGAGGCTCTCTTTACAGGAAATTCCCTGCCCCCTTTGTCACTGAGACCAGGTAATTGCTCAAGACACTCAGACTTGGCCAAGGGGACACCCAAAGGGACATGTGATTGTAGAAGTGTCTCTCCATGGGGCCCAGAAACAAGTTTAGGGTACAAACCAAGACAACTTGGGTTTCTTTCCTGGGCCATCAGCGCATGTATGGCTGGTTTGTCTTGGGACTATTATCTCCTGTCCCTTGTTTTCAGAGACCAGAAAAAATGTTTGTTTTTAATGTCGTCAAAGGACCCTGGAAACAGACTGTGCTATGCTCATGTGTTTGTGCTCCCATGCTACTGTGTCTTGCAGAAATGGGAGCAGATCGAGGGCAACTCCAAACTGCGGCACGTGGGCAGCAGCCTGTGCCTGGACAGCCGCACGGCCAAGGCCGGGGGCCTGAGCGTGGAGGTCTGCGGCCCTGCCCTGTCCCAGCAGTGGAAGTTCTCGCTGAACCTGCAGCAGTAGGAGAGCCGGGGCCAGGCGTCCTTCTCCCGCACCATCCGACTGAGTTTGATGATCACGTTCTTGATTATGTTTCTTAAACTTTCCGCGAAACTATATACCTCAGTATTCCATCATGGTCTGAAAGTCGGAGAACTTCAGCAAGGCCTGGGGGACCAGGTGGGCCCAGCGGAGGCAAGAAAAGAGAACTGCTCCTCACCTCACAGGACGCAGACAGCACCCCCTTCTGGAGGCCACGCCACCCCCTTCCTTCCCAGCCTCCACAGAGCAGCACCCCTGGCGACAGCAGCAAAAGGAAGAGAAGGACCCGAGGCCTGTGCGGTGGAGGGAGGGAGGGAGGGAAAACGGGGCGTGGCTGCCATCCCGCAGCCAGGAGATCTCTTCCTAGATCTCCATTTTTGACCCCATGGGAATCACGTGTGGTTTCCGCAGAATCGAATCATGTCACTTTGTCCGCAGGTTTACGTGTGTCCCTCCCCCCGCCCCGTTCCCAACTGTCTTCCTAGCACAGACCCCTCTTCCACATGATGTACTTGCTATATTTGAATATGAACTTTTCTATGGTGGGACACTAAATATAAATATATATATAAAGAAAGAATGTACGGTCAGTTCCCTATGGTTTCTGTAGGTCACCTCATCTTGTAAATTCCCCACAGAGCAGTTTGCAGCCGAGGAGGGAGTGGGACACTTCCAGGTCAGGCTCTTCCAGAAGGAGGACATGGCCTCCTTGGCCCGCTGGAGCCTTATCTGTGAGTAGGTGCTACTGCGGCCAGCCGGGGTCTGGACAAGCGTGCCCCGGAGGCTGGCCATGCCCGGCGCCCCAGACTGCCACCCTCAGGCCTGGGCATCTGTCCGGCTTCAGCTTGGGGAGTCACTGCTGCGTGTTGAAATATTCTTTCCATGCCCTTGGTGTCTGTAAACCTGGTTGGGCTACTTACTTTGACATATGTTGCTTTGGGTCTTTTTAAATTCAATTTCTTTTCTCTAAGGAAAAAGAAAGCCAATCCCACAGCTCCCGTGAGAGTAGAAACCACTGGGCTCCCTGGGGGCTGGCAGTGCCGTCTCGGGGCCCTGCACCCTGGCCTGCCCTCTCAGGCCCAGGGGACGGTCTCAGGGTCAAGAATAGGAAGGCTGGAAACCCACAGCACCTGGTCATTGAGGATTCAGGCCATGAATTGGGGGTCTTGTGGTTTAGGAAGCAGGTGTCAGTATAAACTGTGAGACAGTTAAAAACTAATTATAGTAACAGGAAGAGATGCCTGGGTGTCTTGCCTCGATGCCTGTGAATGTCCCTCAGAGCCCACCTGCCTTTGCTGTGCCCCCACATGCAGTGACAGACGAGCCCCTGCAGAGCAGTGCCTCAGTCATTCATGTGGTCACTGCCCTCCTGTCTTCTGCATTCCTCCCTCACGCCCGCCCCTGCACACATATCCTCGGTCTCAGCGAGGAGCCCCGTGCTGCATCATAAATGCAAACTTTCAGCCCTTTGGGAGGGACTGAGAGGTCGCAGAGAAATGGCCTCAGAAGATTCTGGGTTGACACTGCTGAGTGCTGCTCTTACCAGCCTGCTCTTCTAGGAGAGGGGGCGCTGCCACAGGCTCGCCTGAGTGACCTCTTTGACAGCGGGCTCAGGCACGCGGTGTGGCTGGTGACTGTCCCACGTCCTCATCCTTCACGCCCCTTGCCCAGTAATCAGGTGCATTTAGTGGACAGAGAGGCTATAGCTGATGAACTCTGCACACTTCTCTCTTAGGGGCTGATCTTAAGACCGGTAGGCTCCTGGGGACAGCCCTCGGTACCTATGCGGAGCTGTCCATCACAGGGGTGGGAACCGGGTCGTGGTGCAGGCGCCCTCAGCCTGAGCACCCAGTTCCCTTGTCAGCGCCTGTCACCTGTGAGCTTCTGCTGCTGTTGCAAAGAAAACAGTCGCCGGGATACAAGCAAATTTGGCTTTGATGTAAAACAAATTTTAATCTGGTCCTTGAGGAATCCTTCGCCCACTCACCTCCACCCAGCCTGGAAGTCTCACCAATCTTTGTACGATCGGGTCAGGGTGCCCAGTCAGGGGGGCAGCACTGTCCCTGAGCTGAGGGGGCAGCGGCCGGGGTGGTGCAGGCCGGGGGGAGCGGAGGGAGGCCGGGCAGCCCTCTCAAGGCGAGCTATGTTTACATGACACGGTGTGCCAAAGTGACTTGCTGTGGTTGCGTTATTTTTTAGTCACCGGGACGATCCCATCTTCCCGCTCCCGTTTTTACAAGATGCTTTCCTAAGAGCCCTTTGAGCAAAGTGTGGCAAAGTCAGCTGTCTTCTCTGTGGTGGTCTTTTCTTATGTCTTTATCATAAAAGCTACAATGACAGTCTCTGTGAGTATGTTTTGCAAATTCAAAATATAGTTTGGTAATTTTTTTTCCAGTTGATTTTTAAAAAGAACTGCTGTACAGAGCTTGTACTTTGTCCATTTTATAGATGGAAACCATCCTTGAAAATTGTTTAACTTAAATAAAGAGAAGATACTTTATAGATAAAGCTCTTAGTGGCGGCTGTTGTCATTCCTGGCCCGGACAGGATGGATGTGCCAGCGTTTGAAGACGGCGGTCGCACGCACGCTGCTCGGGGCCGTTCTATTACAGTCTCTTATCACACTTTTAAAATGCATTCACCTTTTACTGCTGTGCCCTTTGGTGGTTTATTCTTATTTGTAATAATAATTGTTATCGTTCGTGGAGTGTTTATGACATGCCAGGCACCGAGCCAAGCCCTTAAATACATTCTCATTGTCTCCTCACTGTGGCCTGTGAGGTAGCATTATGTGCTGCATTTTACAGCTGACTGGGGAAGCTGCTGCTTGCAGCCTAATCCTGCTCAAGGTCACAGCACTGTAAGTATTTACCTGGAGCTGACCCTGAGCCTGCACTCCAGACCAGGGTGAGACGGGAACTTGGTGGGCCGGAGGCAAATTTTACAGCTTCTTAAGTATTTACAATCTATATGCTTGTTTGCCAGTTATCTGAGGCTCTCCAGTTCTGTCAGAGGCTGCTGTGGTGCCTCCCCCTCCTCCTTGGCCTCTGGAAACCCCTATCTTTGAACAAACCACAGGTGTATCGTGGAAACACAGCATGGACCAAGTATTTGCTTGGCAGCTTAGCTTGAGCGGGAGAAGAGGCCAGTATCTTGAACCTTCTGGAAGCCATATTTATGTCTCCTCTTTCTCCATTATTTGAGACAACCAAAAATTTGCCTTTCTTGCCATCTCTGAGCAAAACAAAACTGTTAGCACAATTTCACAGAGCCCTTTAGAGTGTGTTTGCGGTATCCTTGCTTTGACAATAGGGAGAAGTATATTCATCTACAAGGATCTACTGGGAAACTGTTGCCTTGAGAACTCAAATGGAGAAGAAACATGTTAAGGTCAAGGAAAAAAAAAAAGAGGACAAGTCAAGTGCTCTGCAAGCTCAGCCGGGGTGTGTGTGGTGGGGTTGGGTTGTTGATGGGTGGGGTTGGGTTGTTGGTGGGATCAGTCGGGATCCTGAAGACGGGAAGGATTTGGGCCAAGTCTGCGGGAGGGAAGTGATGGATCAGATTTGCAAAACCTTTCAGGATAAAATGCCCAACTCAGCATTTCGATTTAAAAAATATTGTCAGAAAAAATAAGATCTCTGCTTACATTCTTTTGCTCAAGGACTGACTTAAAGGGGAAAAAGAAAATTCTGTTCCTAGATGCCCTTGTATTCCTGAGCGATTCATTCGTCACATACTGTGTATGTGTTTGCTTTATGTTTTATGTTTACCTGCAGATGATGCATACCAAATGTTTCCAAAAGACTTTGTATTTGTAGGGCCCCAAGGGAGTAATAAGAGACATTCACTCAGTAGATCCTTCCTGGACCTGTGGCCCAGCCCTGGGTGCTGATGGGATGCAGGGAGATGGCAATGGAAGAGACCCTGGTGAGCCACGCCTTGGCCACACACGGGGGAGTCAGACTTTGAATGCACTCGTGAGAATAAAGGCTGAGTCTCAGAAAGGTGCTGGCCTCCTGAAGGTGGAGTGAAGGACCCTCAGGGTCGCCATCCAAGGACCAAGACATGACAACTCCCAGTGGCCTGTGCAGGCTCACTGACGGTCTTCCAGAAAGTAACTGTCCATGTTGCTCTTGAATTGAAGAGATTTCTCTTTTGGAGCATTTTCAGTTATCTAACAAAATGCAGTTTAAATTAAAAGAGAGGGCCTCCCTGGTGGCCCAAGGGGTTAAGACACAACCTATGAAGCTATTTGCAGCCACTGCAGCACGAGTTCAGTCCCCGGCTAGGGAGCTGCCCACATGGCACAGCAGACCTTTCCTGACTCTCCCCCTGCTCCCCTCAGCAGTGTAATTCAGTCAGTCTGCTTGTTCTGCTCCCCACTCTGTCTCTGGGGAATCCTCTCACCCCCCGCACCTCTGGCCTGCACCCCAGCTCTTGTATAAATAAATAAATCTTTAAAAAAATTAAAAGAGACATTTACCATCTTGTATAGCAAGAAATCCAAACATGACTGAGTTCCAGGTCTTTTTGAGGTTTGATGCTGTGAATAAATGGCTTTCTGCCCTGCAAGGGCCATAAAGACACCCAGTGAAAATGAAGTTTCCTTCCTTCCTTCTCTCCCTCTCTCTCCTCTTCCTTGCTCCCTCTGTCCTCAGTTGTGGAAATGGGTTCTGGCTAAGCGTACAGAGAAGGGGGAGCTACCAGGACACTGGCCACATTTGCCATCTCTGAAAGAATCCTGACAGCCTCTGGACAGCCCGCATGGCCACACATTCACAGGGCACCTGTGTCCTCAAGGTGCCTGCAGGGTTTCCAAGCTCTTCATCCTGCCTGGCCTCAGTCCTCTGGTGTCTGCTGGCCTTGTGGGGGCTTTTCTGAAAGTGTTTGCAAATGAGTGACACACATTGCATGGGACTACAAAGACAACTAATCATATGCGATGTAGTTATCCAAATATTTGTGTAATATGTGAGTCTTAATGTGTTATCAACAGGGTCTCATTTCTAATAGCTATCATAATTTCAAAGTAGTGATGAGCATAAACAGTATTTTGAAAAGTCTGCAATAATTAATGTGATGTGATCTGTGATTTTTTTTTTTTCTTGATGACAAAGTTCCCAGTTGATTGGAGGGTTAGTTGGAGGTTTGTAGCAATAAAGAGGTAATCTTTTTCCTCTCTGGCCCTCCAAAATGTTCAGAATCTTGAGATAGATGGCATCTGTGATCTAGGACATTTTAAGCTTTGGTGGTTTTGTCTTCTTGCTGGAGATGTGTGAGGCTGGCAAAGCAAAGCTGAGGTGACAGAGCAGAGCAGGGGCGAGGCGACAGGGACAGTAACTGACATTGACCCTGAACCTGGACTTCAGCTGCATTTCTAAAGTGGGAAGAAATCCACCTTGAGGATGCACCTGTGTGACCCAAGTGGCCAGAGACTCACAGACAGCCACCATATTTGCATTTATATATATGTACACCAACAGCCGACAGGTGGCCCTGCGGGCAGTCGGGGCTGAGCCGCGGTGGGTTGTAGGCAGAGCTGTCCCATCTTTAGCGCCTGCCCACTGGTTGAATATGATGTGGACTAAGGGACCTGGGATTTTGCTAAGCAACTTCTCTCCATATTGGAGCCATGTGGAAACTAAAATGAACGAAAGATTACCCAGTGAGCAGAACAAAGATATATAAAGGGCTTTCTAACCGCCTCTCAGTAAGAGAGGAGGAAGTAGTTCTTGACTGCTACAGGCTTGGCCTTGTCCAGGAAACCTGCGTCTTGGAGTCTGCTAAGCAAGGTCTGCAGCTGGTCCTGTGCGCCTGCCTCAGTGGCAACTTTATCAGCAGCTCGCCAGGGCCAGAGGCTCCAGGCAGCCTCGGAGACAGGGCAGTGGGAAGGGAGAGCAGGATGGGAAGGCACTGTTCTTGGGGGTAGGGTGTGCAAATGAGTTAAACACCAGAGCTGCATGACGCACAGGATTGAATTAGGGATAAGGAATAAGGTTTGAGGGGGGATCAGGGGAAGGTGGAAGTGGGTACATCTCCCAAAATCAAGAGATGTGACTAGCCAGGGCCTGGCAAATCACTTCCAAATCACCTCTCGTCTTTACAGCCTACAGAGAAATTGTTACCCCCATTTCACTGCTGGGGGATCTGAGGCTCTCATAAGCATGTACCCTGCTGGCTGCCCATGCCAGGACCATGCTCTTCCTGGCCCAGTGGGAGGTCCGGGCAGGAGACAGGGGGACGGGACTGAGCATGGAGGCCAGTGCGGAAGGGGGAAGGCAGCCTCTGGGGCACTGGGCAGCTGGGGGGCTGGATGCCCCAGGGAAAGCTGAAGCCCAGGGGCGGGAGAAGTCATGGTGGCTCAGGGGACTTAATGGGAGTGAAGAGCGTGGCCTTGGGTCCGGTGGATGGGCTCAGTCCTGGTCCTGCCTCTGCGCCTGTGTCATCTCAGTGTTGGGTTCCATGAGTGGGGTTCTTGGGTTCCCTCTGAGAAAGATTTTGGCAGAGTTTTGCATTCAGTGGCAGAGAGCAATTTTCTTAAAGCACAGCTATTAAGGGGAAAAACATTTGCATAGACACAAACAGGGAAATGCCGCATTTTATTTATGTATTTTTTTTAAATTATGCGTACAAGAACTGGGGTGTAGGCCAAAGGTGTGGGGGTGAGAGGATTCACCAGAGACAGAGTAAGGAACAGAACAGGCAGACTGACTGAAATAGCAGCGGGCGAGACAGGAGAGGTCCGCTGCGCCATGTGGGTAGCTCCCTCGCTGGCCGGGGATCGAACTCATGTTTCAGTGGCTGTGGATAGCTTCATAGGTTGCATCTTAACCCCTTGCGCCACCAGGGAGGCCCCAAAGGGTGCATTTTAAAAGGATAGTTTTATTAGGAAAACAGACATTTGTATAGACATAGACACAACTCTTAACAGGGCAAAGCTGCATTTTTCCACAGTGACAAGGTCTCCTGTTACAGTGTTCTTGGGGGTTGGGGGGTGGGATTCATTCCTTTGTGGAACTTTATCTATTGTGGAGTCTATCACTTCCAGGAACTGGTTGGGTTCCCCTGTAAGCACCTGTGATCTCTCTGCAATGACTGACAGTTCTACACGCCCCCACCGCCATGTCCATCCTTGATCATCCATAGCTGGTTTCACTGCTTGTTAATCACTTCTTACCTCTGGTTTCTGGGTGGCGAAGCGTCCATCATTAGGAAAGCCGTTTAACCTGGTATGTGAAATAGGACAGTTTGCCCACCTTGGAGATGCGTGTCCGCACCAGAGGCAAGACATGTGAGGCCCCTTCTGGCGCAGGGTGGTGGCCGCTGAGTCCAGCTGGCTTTCATCACCGGCTGTGGGCACGGAGGGAAGGGAACTGAGTGTGGAGATTTGGGTTAGATTAGAGACCCTGACTCCGTTTCCATTTTCAGTGGAAAATGATATTGGCAGGTGAGGGAAATAGGAGCAGGATGGGGGTCCCACAAGCTCATATCCTGTGAGGGCCTCAGAGGCCTTGGGAGAGGGGGCACAGCAGAAGGGGGTACAGGTGCTTGAAGACACAGACCCAAATGGGCTTCCTTCATGGCCAGGGACAGAGAGAAGCACAGCAGCGGGAGCTGGCAGGAAGGTGCAAGACCAACCAGGCCAGGCTGCTCCCCTGCAACCAAAGCAGAAGGGAGCCTAAGGGCAGAAATTCCTGGGTTCAGTGACTAGAAAGCCCATCTGATGAGCGGGGCTGTGTGAGGAACAGGTGGCCAGAACAGGGGCAGAAGGGGCGCCTGCCTGATTGCTGGGTCAGTGGGAAGAACCTGGGAAGGTGGGGCTGATGGGGAAGGGTGAGGCCAGGGAACTCAGCAGAACCTCCAGCGTCGGGGTGGGGAGGGGGTGTGTGTGAGCACGTCCACGAGGCAGACTTCAGCACTGAGCAGGGCCCCGGGTGTCATCTAGGATGTGTCCCCTAGTCTCCCAACCTTCCCAACAGCCTTAAGGTGCTCCAGCTGGTGAGTGTGGGTAAATCCAGGAGACTCACACGCATGCCCAGAGCCCGTACTAGCTGGTCATGACTGGCGTCCTCAGCCCCCACTGCCACCTTTCCCGCAGGTGAGCAGTGCATCCTGGAAAGGTTTTGTCACTGTCCAGTCCTCTGCCTGTAACCACACAAGAGTGATTTGAACTCAGTTCTCATTCTTCAAAATCCTGCACTTTGTGATTCTCAATTCTTTCTGGGAGTTAAAAAGTGAACAAAAAGCAAACGAAAACAACACAGGCACCCACAGCAATCAAAGACCGATGGGGCTACGCAGTGCTGTGTGGGGTCGGTCTCCCCAAGAGGGGTCAGAGAGATCTTTTTCTAAGATGTCCCAAGTAGGCCTTTTTCCAATATAGATGTCATTACATTTGGTCTTTTTCTTCCACTAATCTGTCTGATATCACTTGTTCATTTGTCCAGCCTCGGAAGAACCGAGAGGGTGGGGAATTTCTCCCCGGCACCTTGACAGCTGCAGGTAGGACTCCAGGGCAGAGAACCTGCAGCCAGGCAGTGAACTATGCTAGCATGTCTTGAATCCCCTGCAGGGCTTGTGAAACAGATTCCTGGGTGCAGCCCTCAGAGCTGCTGACTCGTAGGTGTGGGATGGGGCATGAGAATCTCTGTGGCTAACCAGCTCCCCAAGATGCAGATGCTGCTGGTCCAGGGTCCCATTTTGAGGGGCAGGGCGCTTGGTTGAGACCGTGACAGGTTGGACAGTCCAGTCCCCACAACTTCATTTTAAAAGACTGCTGCCGAGTCACATGATTGACTTGCAAGGCGGTAAAGGGGAGCCTTCAGGCTGTGGGTTCTGGACCCCAACTGCTATCTGGCCAGCTGCCAGAGGCTTGATTTGAACTCGGACTGTATGATCTTGGGTGGGTATTTTCACTTCTCTGGACTGTTTTCTCGTGAGTGAAATGAGGATTTGATACTGACGATGATGATGGGATGCTTCTACGTTGCCTTGACTGTGAACTGCTTCATCGGGAAACTTTTCCCCATCTTCTGCTCGAGGGATTTAATATCATGGACCTGCCCTTCATTATTTCAATTTGGAATATTTGGGTTCAGCGGCCTTTGAGTGACAAAACTTCTCTTAAACATCAAAGGTAATAAAATGAATGAGGGTTGCATAAAGCACTCACATATGGGCAATGAGCACTTGATGGAGACAAAGACGCGGGCCCTGGTGTGAGCTGTTACCAACAATCCAATCCTGAGTGATTGCTGCCCTCCAGGTCAAGGTGGTGGCTGCTTTCTGAAATTTGGGGCAAGATTTTTATGCCACCCCCCCCCCCCACACACACACACACATACCTCTAACCAGCTCTGTTCTTTCCCTCTTGGTCAGAGAACTGGATAGTAGAGTGATATACACTGGCCCAGCACCAAGTCTGCCACCAGACTGGGTCTCAACATCATCGGCCTGCTCATCCTGCTGCAAGCTGCACAGCTGTCTGCTGGAACTTTCCAGAACATTTGTGTCCCTATGGAGCCACAAGTCTGCTTTCAAAGCTCTCAAAGTCTTGCCACCACTCACAGCAGGGTTCTTTAACCATTCGTGAACAGATCCTTCATCAATTGTGTGACTCCCTGAACCTTCTTCCCGGCGGTACAAAAAAAAAAAATCACATGAACATACACAAAACAGTGTTTTCATTTACACGTGTTATGCTTTTCTGCCCACCCTCCTCCCCATGCATTTGCTCCTCACTCCTCACTCACTTTCATCTTTGCTGACCTTGTTTTTCTCCTCAGCCTCCAGAGCTCTCTTGGGTGCTCCAGAGCACCTAGCACAGAACTCCCGCCAAGTGTCTGAGCTCATTTTTTTCTGTGTCTCCCTCCTGGCTGGACTGCAGGTTATTGGGATCCCGGCCTTATTAACCTTTGCAAGGCAGTGTTTGGGAAAGCATTAAAACCCGCTTCCTTTATTTAGGTAAGTTTCTTCCTTGCAAGACTGGTTGAATGAATTGAAAGACTGCAGTTAACTAGTTCACATGAATGAGTTCATGGAAGGTGGTTTATCCACCACCCTGGGGAGCTGGGGGGACTTTTGTCTTAAACAAGAGATGCTTAGAGATCTAGAATCTCCTAAGGCAGGTAGGTCCCCTGTGGGTAGGGAGGACTTGAGGGTCCTTCAGATCCCAACGGAGCCTGCAGACACCCCCTTCTGGGTTCCTGCCCACGTGGTGTCGGCTGTGCTGGTTCCGCTGGCCGGCTGTCTGCAGGAGCAGAGGAAGAATGTGCTTATTCTAACTCCCAAGCGAGGAGCCACTCCTTGGATAATGGAGAAGCCCAGAGGTCCCTATGTCTGTGCTGCTAGTTCTTGATAAGATTAGCCAAGACCTTCCAGAAAGATTGCCGTTTGTTTACCCTCCAGAAAGTCCCACAGTCCTCCCTGCAGAGTCCCTTTTGTCTTATCACCTGGAGGCCTGTTCATTGCTCCTTCCTCTGCAGAGAGGAAAAGCCCTGTTGATGGAGTCGACTGAGTCAGGCGGTGAAAGGAGGAGGCCCTCATCAACATCCATGGGGCAGGCTGGGTCTGTCCAGCTCCCCCGAGTCTTGTTCCAGCCCCTCCAGTTGCTCGGCCCCTGCACCTTCTCAGCTTGTCGTGTCCCTCCAGGCAGGACGTCAGATGCTCCAGGCCGTTCCCTTCCCATGGGGCTCTTGGGACCACTGCCCTGCCAGAGAGAGCAAACCCACCCAGCTCTCTGGAAACTCTCACCAGCTCGGGGTGGGGGGCGGGGGGAGGTGGGACCCCACCCCGGCAAGCCCACAGCACCCTGGCTGCTGGGGCAAAGTCAGTTTCCCTATTTTAACCTCATCCCTGCATGTGTTGAGGGGGGCATCCAGCCCGGGCTCCCCCTCCAACACTGCAGGTGCAGGAGAGCTTCCTCCGGGCCTTTCAGACCGCAGCCAAAATGGAGGCAGCCAGAGCCCCACTTTCATATTCTCCCACAGCCCCAGTCAGGAGTCAAGGCCTACCTGGTTCCCCTGGCAGTGCCTCCCACACCCCAGGGGGGGAAGTTCTGGAAGCTCAGCCTCTCTGCGGCCTGGTCCACCTGGCCCCTTAGCCCTGCAAGCCTGTTCCCTTTCCTCCACCTCTCCAGCTCCACAGCCGGAGGAGCCACGGGGGTGCAGTCTGGCGCCTCTCAGGGCCTCCTCTGCCTGACCTAGAAGAGGAAAGCGGTGGGGGGGTGTGGAGGGTGCTCAGTTGTAACTCCCTGGTTCTGCTCCCCGCGGCACTGGCACGGGTGGAGAGGGGCGTGTGTGAGAGAAAGAATTCTCCTGGCTCCTTCCTACGGGGTGAGTTCATGGCTGCCTAACCCAATCCCCCCTCCCTCCGCATCGCCCCTTGTGCTCCTCCTCTCTCTTCCTTGACTTCTGTAGCCCGTCCTCACCACTTTGTGCTTGTTGGTGTTCTCTGACCCCGCCCCCCAGCTCCCTAGGGTGAGTCAACTCTGTGTGATGGGCTAGCCTCCTGTTCTCTCTCCCCAACACAGCACCCCCTTAGGACAAAGGTGAGGTGCAGAGTGGGGCCTGCTGCTATTCCCACCTTGACCTCAGGGTGGAACTGCAGCTGGTCAGCCCAACTCAGCAAGACTGAGGACCAGGGCTGAGGTCCAGGAGCATGCGTATCCCTGGAGCTGCTGAGCTGACTCTGTCCTTGGACCTTGCTGTAGTCTGACCCTCTGAGGAAACCTAACCCACTGTGCTGCTGCCCCCACACCCCCAAGGCTGACTCTCCCACTCCCCACAAGATCTGATATCCTTAAAATACTATAAAACCACGTTTTTGGTTTACGGTATTCTCTTGCCCCAGCTGGGATGTAAGGGCCAGGAGGGCAGGGAACGCTGTCCTGACAGCACTCCCTATTAGGGCCTGGTGCCTAGTAAACACCCAGAAAATAGTAGCTGGATGGAATGAATGTCAAATGTAAAAGCAAGTTTCTTTCCCATTCCTGGCCCCCAGCATAAGGGTTCTGAGTCTGATGACTTGCTTATTCTGTCTCCTCATGCTGGGTCAATAGAGACCTTGTCTGTCTTTTTTGTTTCTGTATCTATAGTGCCTAGAACACTGCCCAACCTCAAACTCCACACATTTGTTGAATGAACCCTCTGTTTTCTGTGCACCTCGCTAAGGCTCAAAAGGTGTACTCTGCTGCCCTCTGCTGAGCAGACGTGGGAAAATCTTCAGCTCAAAGCAGGTGGGCAGATTTCAGGAAGCAAGGAGCGGAGGAAAAATTTGGTTTGGATATGAACCAAGGTAAGACCAGGTTGTTAAATATTTATTTTTGTTCTAGCAGTGTTGAAAGCAGACAAAGTTGTCTGCACCTCCCCGCTCTGGCCAGCCCCTTTTCAGTGTAAGGCAGAGCCACAATCCTAAATTGTAAAATGTCCCATGCTGTCATCTCCATGAATATGCTTATCCTGCAGGCCATGGGCTCCAGTGTGAGGTCTGATCACTCCCTCCTCTTAGTCTGTGGATTTTGGGCCTTGTTGGGTGGTGAGTGAAAAGCCACTGTTAGCACCAGGTTCACCACAGGCTGAGGGCAGAGGTTCAAGGGCAGATGGCTGCTAAGCACTGGGGTAACACTACGAGGGAGCCATGGGAGATATTTTACACTGTATCTTTTTCTAATTCCTGGGACTGGGGCAGGAAGGGTGAGTCACCCACTCCCCCCTCCTGTGTCCCATCTTCTTTGACTTCTCCTGGTGCAGGGCTCCTCCCAGCAGCTGGATGTCAAACCTTGTGGCAGAATGTTTAAAACAGATGAACTTCACATGGTCTTCCCTTGCAATGTCAGGTGGTTAATCTGGGCCAGAACTGTGGGATGTGAGCCCAACACTCTCCCAGTGGCAAACCCCAGAGCCTTTAGGTCAAAGAGGAGCCAGAGTCCCACAGCTTTGCTCCAAGAAACAAGCCCATGCCACACGTGACCTCTCTTTGGCTGCCGGATCTCCAATAGCAATTCCTCCAAATATATTCTGTGCCAGGGACAGAACGTGGTTGAGTCCCTGGATCCCCGTTTGTGGGGATAACATGGTCCAAGATGGTCATTGTTTCTTGATTTTTTAAAATGAAATTTTAACCTGCCTTTGATTTATACTACTACATATGATTTGGGGTCCATGTTCACCTCTATGTATTAGAGCTTCACCTCTAAGTTTCACCTTTCCCACCACCAAAGTGTTAGTGCCTTTTGCATTATCAGGTCAACACCCTGTTCCTGTGTTGCTTTTTACATGCTGTGGTTTCTCTAGTCAAATGAGGAATTTGTCCTTGATGCAAGTCTGTCCTTGCTTAGAGCCCCAGCGTCTAGCGCGGTGCCCAGGGGTTTAAAAGAACTCAGGAAAAGCTCATTTAACAAATGACTTTTAGGTCTCTTTGCCTCTGCTGTCCTCTCTTGAACCAGGAACATTGCTTGATTGTCTGATTATTCCTGTGAGTCCCAAAGAGGTGGCCGCCGTCGGGAGTTATGACGACAGTTCAGCAGATGTGGCCTGAAAGACCTGGCACAATAAAAGAGCCCCAGCACCCTATTCCCTGTCATAAAGGATCTTTTGTTCCCTCTTTGCTGAACACTCTTTCTGGGACATCTCTGCCCTCACATGCGCTGACACAAGCATCACATCCCCTGTCCCTACTACTCTGAGCTGGAAGGGGCTGGTGGAGAGGACGGAAGTGGGGTGGAGAGGCTTGAGAACCTGGGTGCCAGGTACAGGAAGAGAGGACCCAGATGAACAACAGGGCCCAGAGAGGAAAGCCCAGGAATAACAGTGCTCCCCCTGGGGAAAGGGAGACACGGAGGGAGAAAAGGAAGGAAGGAAACAAAGAGAAAGGGAAACATGTGCAGAAAGGAGTCGGGCAGAGAGCTATGGAAAGCAAAAATCGGACAGATGATGGGGGAAGGAAATCACAGATGAAAAATAATCACAGCATGGCACCCCAAAACCTAAGTAAAGGTAAACGCTGCACTTACTCAAAGGTTTGGTGAGCAAAGATTTGAAATCATCACAACTTTCAAAGGGTGTTTGAAAATTATTTTCAACTTGCAGAAGAGCTTAAAATATTGCCAGGATATGCTGTAAAAAATTTTTATTCCCTGTTTTCACTTGAAAAGCACATGCTTCTTAAGCTCCTTTAATTCTCCTGTAATGAAGTATAAAAAGAACCCCAGAAGGCGGGATCACATAGCTCCTTGAATGTAAAGATGTTCTACGTGGATGAATGTCACCGCCAGAGCCACACACGTCCCCTGTTGGTGCCCCCGCCAAGCCAGCTCTTCTTCCCCATCGCTCTCTTTGTTCCTAAGGACCAGCCTTCTGACAGTGATGCTCACCCCAACTGCTACTCCTGATTCCAGAACCTTCTGAGGGGCTGGGGAGGGGGTGGGGGATGACAGAGCAGTGGTGGCGGCAGCAGGAGGCAGGGCACGCTGCACAGTCAGGCCTCTGGTAGAGGAGGTGCATGAGTTCCTGCTCTCCCAGCTCCCATGGAGGTGGTTGGGGGAGAGGGAGCCCCCAGAATGGACATGGGAGGAGAAATGGAGGACCCCTAATATAGAGAGATGGGAGGGAGGGGGGAAGGACCCTTCATGGAGGTGGGAGGGAGATGGAGGAGGAGCCCATGGGAGCTGCTTAGGTTCGTCCCGCTCCACGGGTGTAGAGTGGAGAGGAGAGGGCTCAGGTGTTAGGAGGTGCCTGGGTCCCCAGAGACCCCTTAGCTATCAACCCTCTAAACCATGGGGAGAATCCCTGGGGTGGCTTTCTCAGGCTCAACCCACCTTGGCTGTTATTCACCTCTGGTAACTGATCCCAGGATGCTTCCTGAACTTTCCTTTATCATAACCTTCTCCCGGGGCCTCCAGAGCCATTGGAAGAGTGATAGCGGTTTTCTGCTCGGCCCAAAAGCCGCTTGTGGCAATGCCAGCGGCAGTGGGTGGCAGGCTCTTCATCACCTGTGTAGGGTAAGGAAAAAATGTCAGGCTTTTCCGCCCCCTCCCATCAGGATAGATGATGGATCCTTGCGGTCCTGAATGCATGCCTGATGGCGGGCACCTGGAGTAGGGTGTGGGCATAGGTGGATGGGATTCACCTGGGCTAAGACTGGGCTTTTAAGGGCAGCGACATGGGGACACCAGCAGAAGCCGAAAGAGAAGCCAAGAAAGCAGCAGCAGAAGCCGAGAGAGAAGCAGAGAAGGCCAGAGAGCCCAGATAGAGTGAAGACTTGCTGAGGGCTGGGAGGACTGCCAGCCTCCCGGCCCCCCAGCACCCCTGCCTGCCATATGCCTGGTGAACCCCAATAAAAAACCTGCAAAGCCACTAAGGGCTCTGACTCCTCCTTTACCCGGTCTGCTGGATCAGAAAACCTGCACTGTGTCCAGTCCTGACCTTTACAATTGGCGTAAGTCGGCAAGATGATCCCTGCAGACGGGTATGGAGCCCTCCAAAGACCTGGAGGGACTAAGGAGTAACAGACTGTGTTTGCCTGTGATGACGCTGGAGGCGCCATGGCGGCACAGGAGATGAACGAGGTCCAGGAGCTACTGGATAAGACCACACCTGGAGGAGGAGACACCTGAGAGGACCAGCCAACGACCCCTGAGGCAGCAAGAATCATTGTCAGGGAAGAGAGGACCATGATTCAGAGCTCGCCAGTGCTGATGCAGGGAGAGGCCAACGGACTTGGACTGACAATCCCGCCAGAAGGCGGAGGACCTTGGCAGGTTATGTTTTTTTGGCAATCTGGGGGTGGCCAGTGGGATGGCCAAAAGCAGCCTGTGTATGCCCAGCAGCTAGGCGGAGGAGAAAAGCCAACTGAGAAAGCAAGCTGGTACTGATGCTGGGCCTCCCCTGGTGGCACAGCGGTTGAGTGCTGGGCTGTAAGGCTGCCTGCAGCCTCTGCAGCACTGGTTCGTTCTCTGGCCGCTGGTGAGGGTTTCACAAAAAAAAAAAAAAAAAAAAAAAAAAAGCTGGTGCTGATGCTAAGTTTGGGAAGCCCTGAGTGGCTGTTAAGCACTAAATAAGCTGAGGAAGGCCAGTGAGTCTCATAAAATCACCTGTGGGTGATGCCCTGCTCGTTCTCAAGTGAGGGTGAGAAGCTGAGGAACCCATCCTTGGGGGACGGGTGGGGAACATGGCTTGGGGTGGAGCCCAAGCCGAAGAGGGGACCCAAGAGAGGCCGCATGTAGAGTTTGGATCCCCGACCCATGTGCTTGTGCAGTGGGCTGGCCTGAGTGCAGGGGTCTGCGAGTCGCATGGGTGGCTATGAAAGCCGAATGTTGGAGCGACTGCAGACAGAAACCCTGAGGGTTGGTGATTACCCCCAAAGAGTGGAGAATCCCCAATCCCGGAGTGAGTGCATCCTGGGGGTGGATGTGGTGTGTGGCTTGTGGCTGAGACCACAGCCAGAGAAGGCCAGGAAGCCTGACGGCTCCTGGCATGTGACAGAGATATCTGAGCGATTTTCCCTCCCTTGCATGAGTGGTGCCTTCGGCAGCAGATGTGGTGGATCATCTGCTGGTACCAATAATAATTGTCTTTTGCCACTAGGTTGATGCCCTGCCTGGACTTATTTGTGTTCTGTTGTATTTCATTATATTGTGATGTATTTCATTTACCTTCATGGGCCAAGACTAAGAGAAACATATGGACTGTATGGCAGAAAACCCTGAGGGGGTGGACTGTAGGATAAGGAAAAATGTCAGGCTTTTCTGCCCCCACCACATCAGGATAGATGATGGATCCTTGCGGTCCTGAATGCATGCCTGATGGCGGGCACCTGGAGTAGGGTGTGGGCATAGGTAGATGGGATTCACCTGGGCTGAGACTGGGCTTTTAAGGGTGGCATCACGGGGACACCAGCAGAAGCCAAAGGAGAAGCCGAGAGAAGGCCAGAGAGCCCAGAGTGAAGACCTGCTGGGGGCTGGGAGGCCTGCCAGCTTCCCGGGTCCCCAGCGCCCCTGCCTGCCGTGTACCTGGTAACCCTAATAAAAACCTGCAAAACCACTGAGGACTCTGACTCCTCCTTTACCCGGTCTGCTGGATCAGAAAACCTGCCCTGTGTCCATTCCTGCCCCAACACATGACCCCTCGGGACAAGCAGCCCCTGCCCCAGGGCTGCAGGGAGGTGCATGGGAACCCCACAGGCCAGCTCCAGCTGCAGGCAGCAGAGGGCCCAGGGGATTTGGTGCCTGGATGGTGGAATGGACCATCAAGTGTGAGCCATGAACAGATTGGTAAATAGTCCTATCAGCCAGAGGATTGAAATGGTCCAATCAGACTTGGGGAGGGGGGTGGCTGAAAGAGGTTACAACGCACAACAGGCGCCAGCTTGGGGCTTGCTCTGTTCCTGAGAAGAACTCTTTGTTCCTGGCCTACGAAGAAAGAAGAGAAGTGTAGGGTAAGGCAAAAGTGTCAGGCTTTTCTGCCCTCCCGCCATTAGGATAGATGATGGGACCCTGCGGTCCCGAATGCATGCCTGATGGCGGGCACCTGGAGTAGGGTGTGGGCATATGTAGATGGGATTCACCTGGGTTAAGACTGGTCTTTTAAGGGCGGTGTCACAGGGACGCCAGCAGAAGAGAAGCAGGAGAGAAGAGAAGCAGTAGAAGAAGCAGATGGGAGAGCAGAGAGAAGGACGGAGAGCCCAGAGTGAAGACCTGCTGGGTGCTGGGAGGCCTGCCAGCCTCCCGGCCACCCAGTACCCCTGCCTGCTGTGTACCTGGTAAACCCCAATGAAAGCCTACAAAAGCGATTTTGTAGGTCTCCAGGATTTTGAGGTCTCCAGGACTCTCTCCTCCTTTACCCAGTCTGCTGGATCAGAAAACCTGCACTGTGTCCTTCCTGCCCTTACAAGAAGCCAAAAAGCTTAGCAGAGAAGCCAAAGAACTTTGTGATGGGGAGCAGGGTTTGGAGGCGGCCACTGGCCGCCACCCTCCTACAACTCACGGAGAGCTGTCGGCTACAGCACCTCTACTGCCCTGTAACAGCTGTTTCATTGGAGAAAATTTAGAAGGATTTCTTGCAAGCGTGCCTTAGTGTATTAAAATAAAAAATCAAGGGCCTCCTCTGGTGGCGCAGCGGTTGAGCGCTGGGCTGTGAAGCTGCCCGCAGCCTCTGCAGCGCCAGTTCGATCCCTGGCACCCGGAGAGGGTCCCACATGGTGTGCAGACCTCTCCTGCCATGTCCGCTGCTCCCCTCAGCAGTGTATTTTGTCAGTCTACCTGTTCTGTTCCCCGCT
The DNA here is from genome assembly GCF_014898055.3 of Talpa occidentalis. Lineage (NCBI taxonomy): Eukaryota > Metazoa > Chordata > Mammalia > Eulipotyphla > Talpidae > Talpa > Talpa occidentalis. The sequence continues at coordinate 21,938,128 of NW_023601433.1, forward strand.
CTGGCTCTGGTGAATTCTCTCACCCTCCCGCACTTCTGACTATACCCAGTGCTTGTATAAATAAATAAAGAAATCTTAAAAAAAAAATCAAAAATCAAAATCGTGACAATAGGGGATGCTTTATCTTCACAGAAGGGATGGGGAGATAGTTGTGTGAGGTCTCTCCAGGAAGGCAGGCCTGGAGGTTCTGAGAAGACTTAAATCTTTTTCCTAAAGATTCTTAACAGAAAATTGTAAAGGAAAACAAGATAATGATGAAGAAATTTTCAGACAAAATGGCTGTTTCTCCACATTCTGTCCCAGATTTCCTCCTCTATGGCCCCTGCCCCTGCAGTCGGTGTATGTGGGAGCCTCCATTGGAGACAAGTGGGCTGCTCGTGTCAGGGCCTTCTCTGGAGAGACGCAACTGTCTTCGTGATTTGGTTCTCTTTATTCCAAGGGGCTTTGCCTTGTGCTTGTTTTCTGCTCCTTAGTTAAGATGGGAGTTGTGGGCGGGGTGACCTGCCAAACCCTCCGCATGAAGTTGGGGTTGTAGGGTAAATAATTGGCAGGCTTTTCTGCCCTCCCACCATTAGGATAGATGACAGAACCCTGTGGTCCCTAATGCATGCCTGATAGCAGGCACCTGGAGTAGGGTGTGGGCATAGGTAGATGGGATTCACCTGGGCTGATACTGGGCCTGTAAGGATGGTGTCACGGGGATGCCATAGGAATGAGAGAAACAAGAGAGAACGAGACCACGAGAGAAGGCCGGAAAGCCTAGAAAAAGTGAGGATTTGCTTGGGGTTGGGAGGCCTGGCAGCCTCCCGCCCCCCAGCACCCCTGCCTGCCGTGTACTGGGTAGACCCAATAAAAGCCTGAAAAAGCCACCGAGGGCTCCATAGACTCCTCCTTTACCCTGTGTGCTCAGGTCACAGAGATCCTGCCCTGTGCCATCCTGCCCCTACAAGGTCATCTCATGACAACACCCCTGGGACCTTCCCCTGAGATGTGCTGCCTCTGCAGGAGGGAGACAGTAACAGGCAGGGTAGTTCCAAGGGGACCTGCTCCAGTGTTGGGGAGCTCTAAAAGTGGGGAATGGCTTTTCCCACTATGCTGAAGTTTGCCGGTGCAATGCACCAAAGTGGGGAGAAGGTGATGTTGTTGTGAGCCGGGTCTTCACCAACCTAATCACCCCTGGTTTTTCCAGTTGCCCCTCCTGTCATTTGGTTTCTATGTGGGCCCCTATCCTTACCCCTACTCCCCCTAACTGGCCCAAGGGTGGGATGCAGGTCTGGACACATGGCCTGTTAGCTTCAGGATCCAGCAGGGCGTTTGTCCCTTTTGGACACTGTCTTTCACTGATAACTACTGACCAGGGATATACTTTAAAAAGCCACAGAGACTATGGCGTGATGCTGAATTGGATGAGGGACCCTAAAATGCCTCCGTCGAAAATACCACAACTCCAGATCTTAAATTAACACCTGCAAGTGTGTACAGCCATCTGGGGCCATCTTGTTTTTTTTTAAGATTTATTTATTTATATAAGAACCGGGGTACAGGCCAGATGCGCGGGAGGGTGAGAGGATTCACCAGAGACAGAGTGGGGAACAGAACAGGCAGACTGATGAAATACACTGCTGAGGGGAGCAGCGGGCGTGGCAGAAGAGGTCTGTCGCGCCATGTGGGACCCTCTCTGGGTGCCAGGGATCGAACCGGCGCTGCAGAGGCTGTGGACAGCTTCATAGTACGGCCTGCACCATCAATGAGGCCCTGGGTCCATCTTCTAAACTACAGAAATGGAAACCCATCCCCTCCCGCCCCAATCCTGTCCAATCCTGTGCCTTGGGGGTGGAAGCGCTAGGTGTAAAGCTGGATGTTTTCAAAGACAGTGAGTCTCAGAAGGGGCTGATCAAAACACAATGGAATATTACTCAACAATCAAAAAGATAAACACATGCAATTTGCAGCAACATGAATAGAGCTGGAAGGGATCATGCTCAGTGAAATAAGCCAGAAAGAAAAAGAAAAACACCCGATGGCCTCCCTCCTAGCAGGAATTTAGAAAACTTTAATAAGGGACCAGGAAAAAGACTAATCATAATAAAGTAAAAATCAAAATCAACAGACAACTATAAACTGGAGACACACTATAGTGGGGGAGAGAGGAGTAGGATCAAAACAAGGGGGGGGGGAGATTTTATGGGGACAATAACCAAGTTGCAGGGGATTCCTGAGCTCTGCCCAGTACCTGCACGTGATTGTATCTCAGCCCTGGGGCACAGGCAGGTGTTGCTTGTTAGCGGCTCTGCTGTCAGCTGAAGCCAGGCCCATCATTGCTCACCGTGCAGTGGTGGAGCCCAGCAGTGGAGGGATGGAGGTGGCCCAGCTCACTGAAACATCACCTTGCCCATCTGTGAGAGGGGGAGGTTCTGGTGGCCTCAGCTCCCAGGGCAGTCCTGGGGATGAGGTGAAATACACACGTAGCGAGGCCACAAACACGTCTAGACCAGGAGCACACATGTTAACTGTCACCCGGGCTTTGAGGTGGACTTAGCAGAACAATGAGAATGATAGAAAGCTTAAAGAGATCTATCAAAAGGAGGTGCGCTAGCCCAGGGCACCCCTTGGCAAGAGGAGAGAAGTGACTTCTCTGACCGCTCGGGGCCCCTTCCATCTGAGAGGCACCCTCACCCCGGACCATGCACATACTCCCTGTCTCATCAGTCCGCCCTCTGCACACATTTTAAGGAAGACAGGCTTCATCTTCCTCTTCCTCGGGCTTCATCTCCAAATATGGACACAGAAGTCTAGCTTCCATATGACGGGAAGAAACCACTTAGCCTGTAGCTAGTGCGGGTGAGAGTGTACAGGCACCCCTTTTTAAGAGGCTCCACACAGCATGGCACATTATGGCACGAGACAGTTCACTCTGCAGAGAGGGAGAAGGGCCCAGGCATCCCCACAGAGCAGTTCCCCACCCCCGAGGCTGTGCCCGAAACAGAAGGTGCCAGGTCACCTCCGACGGAGGTCAGGGCCCGAGATGTGCCTGGATGGTGGAGAAATGGGGCGAGGCTCACGTCCAGGTCGATGCGGGCTTTGTGAAACTGGGAAACACCCACCTCGACCTAGGACAAGGGAAGAACACCGCAAGCAACAGCAATGCTGGGAGCTGGCTCACCACACTGGCCCGAGATACCTTTTTTCCTCTGGGGTGGGAAAAAAGGCTTCGACTCCTTAAAGGCTCCAGAGAAGAGAAAAAACCCTTTAAAAACAGTCAATAAACCACGAAGGAACTTGCGGCAACCCCTGCCGCGGAACGCCAGTGAACATACTGGAAAGAGGGAGGCTTTTACTCAGACACATAGTACATCCGAGTGAATAAGACCCCCTTCCCCTGTGCGCTGGACTGGACAGCCAAGGACGGGTAAGATCGGGGGCAGACTAAAGAAGGCACTGGCCAGCCTCATGTCTGTGACTCCTGACGACCTACGACAGGCGCAGTCCCCGAGGGGCTTCATCATGATAAACTTTGGCGTTCAGATCAAACAAGGCCTACAAGCCTATAAGCCCAATCTAGGCAATAAGCCCGCAGTAAAAAACCCCTTCTTTGCTTGAAAACAAGGCTGCTAAGAGCGTTGCCTACAAACAAGCCTGATGGAATTACCTACAAAGCAGTTTAACCATTAACCAGTTAGTCATTGTTTCTGAATAAGTAGTAACTTAGCAACTTGTCTATAATTATACTATTTTCTTACCTGGCTTTTTCTATATATGTAAAAATCAGTTTCAGGAAATGTATTGTAAACACATATGCTTAGCAACTTGTAAACCATTGGCTAGAAAATTGCGTTCTATGCCTAGGTAACAAGAAACATTGTTATGCTGGGAAAATAGATTTTGTGTGACCTAATGGCTCTTGAAAATGTATAAATATGCGTAATGATTTGAGCAAATTACACTCAGATTTTCACTCTCCCTTGAGTGTGTCTGTGTGTCATTCTTTCTTGTCCCCCGCCCTAATTCCTTCGACCACCTTTTGCTCGTTCTCACTCAATCCCTGAGACTGTCTCGATCTCCCGCCGCCGCTGGGCTGGTCTGCGGCAGGAACTCCCTGCCTGCTTGATGCAACTGGAGAGCCAGTGTATAGGCCAAGCCTGGTCATGAGACCGCTCCCCGCCTCCTTCAGTGGCTCACCTGGGCAGGCCAGTGAACCTCTCTCCTCACCTGGAATCTGAAGAGAAGATGAGAGCTGTACCATCTCCTAGGCTCCCTGGAGAGTGAAAGCCCTGGCTCGCAGGAGGCACCGGGCACCACAGGAACCAGGCCTCAGATATTGGTCTTTATTGTCGAGCTTTTCAGCCCCTGCTGTGGGACAGTGCTGTGACCTACAGATGGGAGGACAGCACCCAGAGTTGCCTCTCTCCCTCCCAACAGCCTGTGGTTGACCTGCTCTGCCTGAACCTTCCAGGGCCCTAAGGGGAAATGCTGATGCCATTGGCGCAGCCTGGAGGAGAGCGCCTCATGCCCCTCACTGACAATGGCCTGTCTGCCTAGCTTCCTCCCTCAGAGGCCCCAGCGACTGGAAGGCTGATGCTAGGTTCCTGGCAATGTGGATGGTGCACAGCCAGTTGGGGTGATCCAGAACCTTCCAACCCTTGTCCTTAAGGTCTGTTGTCCTGTATCTGGCACCCTGCACAGCTTATTCTATTATGGTGGCCAGGTCCTGTTTAATGTAGTCAGCAAACTGGATCTCTGCCTAGAATGATCCAGAAGCCAAGACTTTGCTGTGTAACTTGCCCAAGTTTGGAAATGCTGCCTGAGATTGATGTTCCATTGGCCAGAGAGACAGCCTTCCAATGGAGGCTTTGGGGAAGCTAGTGTGGGGAAAAGAGACAATGCAAATGAAAGAGAGAAACTGGTAAAGAAGGTAGCAAATGCAAACAGACATTCATTCAAGTTAAATTATCCCAATAATTAGCCTAATTCTAAACATAGTCCTGGTCATGCGGCTGAGCAGGACAGGTTAACTCACAGCTGGCTTGATGGAGGTTTTCTTTGGAGACGCTTAGAAGCTTCGTTGGTGTTTGGTTTTGTGGAGGAGTTGAAAGCTCCGTTTTTCTTTTCTAGACCCAGTGGCAAAGGCCTCCCATGTATTGGCTGGACCTGAGTGGGAAGGGTCTCATTGGCCATGGGATGCAGAGGGGCCCATGGGCCTTACAGCCTTTGCCCGGGGACTCCTCACCCCACCCCTGCAGCCCTTTCCTGGTCACCAATAATGGCCAGCTGCTAAATGAGCCAATCACTTGTCAACCGTGGGTCCTGACACCCAGGGAGACAGCCAGGAGCGGTTCCTACAGCCCCTTCAGTCTTGTCAGTAAGCCTAGGTCTGGGTCCCCATGGATTTTCCTAGTCAGTATTCTGTGTCACTTTGCCCTTATTCTGGAAGAAAAGAGAAACTCCTCAACGTAGTGGGGGCTCCATGAGAAACCTCCCTTAACTGCTGTCTTTTATAACCACATCTCAGAAACCAGGTGGCTACCCTTTAAAAAACAGCCCTGAAACGTGGTCACACGCACTAGTTACTTGGTGATGCCTCTTTCTGATTACGTGGAACACCACGCAACACGAAACAAGAGATGAGGCAGAATCTCCTGGTGGGAAGGTGTTTCCTTCAAAGGCACAGGCATCTAAGCTACGAGCTTACCCGTGGGACTCTTCCTATAAGTCAGCGCTCGTTGAATTTCTTTAAACTGCTCAGTGGTTCATGATACTGAACACCGATCAGATGACCAGATTATATCCACTAAATTATAGACCAAGAAAGCAAGTCTTAAAAGCATAACCCAGATTTTTGTCCCCAACCTTTGAAACAAACTCACATGTTCACAAAGAATCAACATCTAAATAGACTTTTATTTTTTTTCTTTGACTTATTTGGACAAAAAAGAAAATTCATCAGCTTTCATGAGAGTCTCCCTAAGTGTTGGAAACACATCAAACTCAGAAATAGTGGACCTTGTAGAAAAGCATCACAAATTAAAAATATATTTCTCCATGTGGTAAAAGTGCTTTCAATCCAGTCAAAGGACACGGCAAAGGTGTGTGAAACAATCTAAAATTTGACCTACAATCCGTGGCGTCGAGTTAAAACCACAGGGTGAGGGGAGTCACCGTGACCTAGTGTGCGGGGGGGGACATGGAGCGCGGGGGGAGCATGCTTTCCGTTAACTGAGTGTGAACGAGGAAAAAAGTCCCAAAGCCTGAGTAGAATAGATTTTGCATTTGTGAAAATCTGGGGGCTACATAAAGTGGGGGGAGGGGGATGGTGTCACTCCAGAAATTACTTGTTTCTCATCTGTGAGGAGAGCCGGATCATCTGACCGCTCTGGCCGAGGTCACCCACAGAGACGCGCCAATGCGGGTTGGAAAGAGAATGTTTGGGAAACAGGTGGCGCCCTCGTGGCCAGCAGCTGGTTGTGTAGCCCTTTCTGTGGGCAAGTCCCCAGCCCCATGGGAATCACACCACCGAGCAGGTACCGCAGTCCCACCGAGGGGCTTGCCACTGCCGGCCACGCCATTCCTGGGGGGTGGGTAGGGTGGGTGTGAGACCAGCAAACCCCGCCAGCTTCCCAGACACGAGTGAAGAGATGCAGCCAGGGCTCACCTGGAGAGACCCGTGGCTGCTCCCTTCAGCCAAGCCACCTACTTTTCAAAGCAAGTAATTCTGCCAGTGATAACAACTGTGACAAAGCTCAGGGCCGCAGCCCCCCGTGGGCCTTGATGGAGAGCAACCACGCTGATCTGGAAGCAAGCTGCCCTCTGACCCCAGCGTGGGCAGGGCACAGGCACAGAACCGTGATCATGCAAAGGAGCCGGGAGTGGGGTGAGGCGGGAGGGTGGCGGGGCAGAAAAGAAGTGGGACATTTTCCTTTTACAGAAGATCTTAAGCAACAGTAAGAAAATAACCTGAAGATATATTTAAAAATAAAAAATAGCATCACACTTCACTGCGATTCTGTTGGCAGTTTCCCTCCCCCACCCCACCCCCTCCAGCAGCTGAATAGATGAGACGAGCAGGAGGGCCCAGTTTACTGGCCAGAACAGGCCACCATGTCCCATTTCATCACTGTGTTTTCATGGCACCCCAGTTTGTGTGTCTTCTTTGAGACCTGCTCTAAGCACGCTGGACGTCTCCGCACGCAGAGCCCATCCTTGCTCCTCCCGTCACCTTTAGACGTGGCATGAGATGGAGCCACATCGCAAATGTCTTCACACCTACCGAGCAGGCGTTCCTAGTAAATCATGCTACAGGGCTCGTCCTATCCCTGGTGCCTTTGGTTTTCACAGCCTTCCCAGGCCCCCTGTGCTAAGAGGAGAGCTCCCCTGCAGGCTCGCTGGGGTGTCATGAGGACGGAGAGCAGCACTGGACGGTGCGTGGAGGAGTCTGGTCTGTGGCCCTGCCCCTGCAGAGGGTCATCACGAGGTGGGCGGCTGGGCGGCCTGGCCGGAGGGAAGACGTGCTCTTCTTTGAGTAGAAGCCAGGATAGCCGTCGTCCTCTGACCAGGTCTCTCCTCAGCCCTCCAGAGTCCTGAAGCCTCCCTCCCAGGCTTCAGCCACACCCCAGGGTGGCTCCGGGTCGCTGGCGGGGCAGGCCAGACGGCAGGCTCTCTTCCCCCTCTAACCTCTCCCTCCACCTCGTCCTTACCAAGCCCGGGGCCCATGCCCGTGGCATCAGTGGGTCGGGGAGGTGTCCTCCAGCCCCAGAAGCTCCCGCACAAGTCTCTCACCAAACTGTGCCCGGCTGTACCTCTTCACGTGGTAGGCATCCGACATCTTATACAGGATGTAGGCGTTGTTGATGGCGATGCTGATGGCAAACCAGAACACCTGTTGCCACGTCTTGTTTGGTTTATGAGAAATGAAATACCTAAGTGGACACAGGGGATAAGAAAGGCTGACCCAGGCATTTCACGAGCACCCTTGTCAGAGAGATTCCCCAGAGATGTCACTCAACAAGTTGATGAGATGGAACAAGGGGAAGAGGGGGTAGGAGTCAGGCTGTGGGGTTCAGTGCTCGCTGAGGCAGTCACCATGAGCTTATTTAAAACAAGGATGACAATAATTTCTATCAAAAGATCAGGTGGAAGGAAGTGGGTCACGGAGGAGACACTGAAACCAGGAGCCAGGCTTCTAAGGGGTGGCTCACCGGCTCCTTAGGGAACGGGGTCCAGACACCCCTCTGCGGTCCCTGCAGAGAAGGGCCCCTTCTCAAATGCTGGGCTCTGTGCAAGCAGGCTGTTTCCACTTTTAAAGGCTGTGCTTGCCCTCACCTTTCGGCCTCTGCAAAGCGCACACTTCCTCCCCAGTGCGCACCTCTTTGCCATCTCCACCTTCCCGCCTGATGGAGGACAGACATCACCTCAGGGAGGCCTCTCCAGACCCCAAAATTGAGGACAGTGCTGCCCCGGGGCTAACTCAAGTTAGGACTCATCCCGTGTTATGTCCTCCATCTGCATGTTTGCCTCCGTCCCCTGACTGCGAAGTGTTCAAGGACCAGCACCAAAATGCCCCGCTCAGGGCACACACCCAGTGTGCCTACTGAATAAACACAGATTTTCTGGTAATAACCCCATGAGTCTCAGCAAGATCCTGAGCGCATAGTAGGTATTCAATAGAGACTCATTGGAGTGAGAATCCCTTCACACCCAGGCCGAACAAGGGAGAATAAGGTCCTTGGCTTTCCCTCTGCAAAGACAAAGTCCAGAAAATACCAATCACCCTCAAAGAGGGCGTGTAAATGCTCAGTGGCTTTTTTGGGTTAATCCAACCCTATTCTAGATGGCGAGGCTCAGTCCTCGTCCAGCTGCCCCTCCACGACAGGGCTGGAACTGGGAGAGCCACTGGGACTTGGGCTGTACAGACAGGCGAGGCTAACTTGGATAACATAAGAGTTTGGTTCTGTCGATGTATTTTCTCTTTCTTATGATTTTCTTAATAATGTTTTCTTTTCTCTACTTGATTATAAGAATATACAATACATAGAATATATACAAAATAGGTGTTAATCAAGTATTTGCTGTCAATAAGACGCCCGGGCAACGGTCGGCTATTAGCAGTTAAACTTTTGGGGAGACAAAAGTTACATGCAGGTTTCTGACACTGCAGGGGGCTGGACACCTTAGTCCCTGCCCGGTGCACAGGTCATCTGTAATTTATTGGGCATTTGTTTTCAGTGGCATCCATTTGTTGAGTGTCTGCTCATGGCCGCGTTAAGCTTGGACAGGACATGGCATTGTGGTGTGGTGGTGTGGGCACCTGCGTGCCTTCTAACTGAGCCTTGTGTGCGCTTAAGATGAGCCCACACGTGACGCAGGTATTTGGGTTTGAGGTAATTTGAGTAGCCAGTTCTGGAAACCATCTGTTTCAGTGTGAAAGTGTCAAGGCAGATGCCAAGTGTCCAGGGATGTGGAGGAGGAGGAGGGCAGTGGGAGCTGGAGGCAGGGAGAGCGCGCAGGGTCTGGACCAACTTGGAGGGCTGGCAGGACTGCAGCCGGTGAAAAGAGGGTATCTTTGGGCACGGGAAGGGAGATGGAGAGTGGTGGGAAGGAGGCAGGGTGCCAAGAGGGGAGGGGGCTGCATAGTCAAGCCTGGGGGCCAGGATGAGGGCTAAGGAATACACCTCACAGGGTCTTCATTTTTTTATCCTAATGATGGGGGACATGACTGACCACCCCCACCCCCAAGTTCTCTCTCCTGGGACTCCCGTGGCTGCGCACCCCACGCACTCACTTGCTGTACTTGTCGTCATATTTGCAGATGTAGCTAAGGTGGGCAGCGAACGCCTCCACGGCCAAAGGGCAGGGAATCTCCACATTCTTCCTCTTGATGATCACGCCTGCAGAGGAGGGAGGCGGTAAGTCCCCTTCTAACCACCTCCTCCCCACACTGATTTACAACTGTGCTTATCTCTACCCTGTCTGGTCGTCTTCAGTTAAAATAGAGCCGAGCTGAGAACAACTCCAGCCAACGCCTGTCCCTGGAAGCTTCCGGAGGACTTGAGAAAAAACCATCAAGGGTGGGTGAATGCGGGGCTCTATGTCAGCTGAAACATGTGCCCGAGGCATAGGGCATCACAGGGCTTGTGGGGCGATGATGGGGCCACAGTGGCTCTAAGTGGCACCCAAGGCTCTAAGTGTCTCTCAAGGCTGCGCTGACTGGGCCTTGAGAGACAAAAAGGGAGCCATCATCAAAAGCCTTAACAATGACATACCCTTTGGCCCAACAATTTCACTTCAGGAAATGCCCGAGGCACAGCCAGAGATTTATGTATGAACATATTCACTACAACATTGTTCATTTGGTGGGAAAAATGATGATTAACAGGGGACAGAAAAAGAAATGATGACATATCTACAAGGATGGGACACGAGATGGTTTGCAAACTCATGTTTCTGAAGGAAAGGAAAACTTTCTTCATTAAAACAGTAACTCTAAGAGGTGGACTGGGAACAGCACTTCTGGGGGCGTGGAGGAGGGAACACAGTTGACTCCCAGCCTGGGAGCTCCACTCCCCCGAGACTCCCTCCCTCTAGCTGCACCACTCAGGGTTCACCTGCTCTCCTCTTACCTCCAGGCTCCCAGGTGCTCACACCTCTCCACCATGGGAGAGCTGTGCCCAGGCACGGTGGGAGGGACCATGGGTTCTGGAGGTAGGGGTCAGTCTGCAGCAGTGCTGTAGCAGATTCCTGGGGGTCTTTCAGGGAGTCTAGAATTTGGGACTTTACAATTTCTAATACTTTATTTTTTTTTTAAGATTTATTTATTTATGCATCTAAGAGCTGGGGTACAGGCCAGAGGTGTGGGACATGAGAGGATTCACCAGAGACAGAGCAGGGAACAGAACAGGCAGACTGACTGAAATACACTGCTGAGGGGAGCAGCGGGTGAGACAGGAGAGGTCTGCTGCGCCATGTGGGTAGCTCCTTGGCAGGCCGGGGCCCAAACTCATGTTGCAGAGGCTTTGGATAGCTTCATAGTGATGTGCTTAACCCCTTGTTCCACCAGGGAGGCCCCGATTTCTAATACTTTAGAAACGGAAGTTATAGCTAACTTAAACATAAAATTTCAGCATATTTAAAAATCATACCTACTAATCTTCTCTTTTTTCCCAATTACTATCCTCTTTACTTAGTCTCTTGGTGTCTGATTTAAGGCCCAACCATTGAGACTGGGGCTTTAAGATTTGTCATCTTGAACCTTTTCACATTCTTTTTTTTAACCTCCCAATGCATCCTTTTCTTTTCATCACCTTGTCTCACCCAGCTCAGACAGTGCACGCCCTGCTTGGGAACACCTTTTCAGAGGCCATCACCTAAAATAGTTGGATGGGGAAACACCTCCTAAAACCTCCTCCATACATACTCCCTTGAAATACCCTTACCTGGCTTCCACCATCAGAGTACAGAAGTCCAATTCAAACTCTTGCCTTCAGCTTGCAAGGCCAGTTTGAAGTATTTCCTCCAAATGGGAACTTGACACCACCAGAGAGTGGCAGCTTTCTACAACTCTAACCCAAAACGAACACACACACACACACACACACTTTAGAGCTCCCTGGCAGTGTTCTTTTAACAGGAAAGATGTCCGGATAGAAAGGAACACAAGGGATTTTTCAAATACACTATATTACTATAAATATTTTTATAAAGTGCTCCTTTGTCATTTCAAGTTTCTTTTCAAGAGCTTAATAATGTTTTAGCTGTAGTTACTTTAAATATAGACTCCCTGCCAAATAAATCCCTGTGAAGAGTGAATTTTAAATCCCTACATAAAATGAAGGATGAAATCAAATGTATATCCGCCTCCCACCCAGACAAAGAGGCAAAGCAAGTGTTTACCTTCTAAAGAAGACAGTGAAAGGATAAGAGGGTTGCTTGTTTTTGCTCCAATCAAAAGGTTTTTCACAAAATCCAGGATGAAAAAGTGATCATGGGCATGGCATTCAAATGCAGTCCATTATCACTGCTAATGTATGATCTGGGGGACCTAAGGCAGGCTGCTCAAGTCCCCTGCAAAACCCACAATCACGGTTCCCCTTGACAGCTGACAACTAACAGGGAGACGGTCTTATCAAGGCAGCAGTTACAATACGGCTCAGAAGCTGATGAGTCACAGACGAGCCTGGCGCCAGGGCGCCACATTGGCAGAGGACTTCAGACCCGCGCCATGGTCTTGCTCAAGCTCATCAGGATCCCCTCTGCTGCCCACCCCGCCCATCTGCGCCCACCTGCCCCCACCTTGCTGTACGGGCGAGTAGGCATTGGTCAGGAAGCGGAAGTGTCCTTTGTTGTACCAGCAGATCAGAGACATGTTCCCCTTCATCTTGATCCGGTGCTGGCCCCGCGCTGGGGGGGTGGCCGGGTTGGTCAGCATGGACAGCGGCAGGCCTGTGCAGTCACTCTTCCTGGAGCTCAGGAGGCCGCAGCAGTAAATCCCTGGTGGGGAGAAGGGCCCCAAAGCGCACATATATTATCAGGACACCAGCGGCTCACTCCTTGGGGTGCTCAAGGAAAGGATGGGATTGTTCCCTTCTAAGGCCAATGAGAACAGGCTCTTTAGAAGGCTTCTAGAAGAGACTCTAAGGTTTGGGGACTTTATCCCAGATCTGCTGTCTCTTTCAGTACTTTGATAAGTATACTTGGGATTATGAGTAAAACTGAAACATAACCAGTGAAGCAATAGTAAAAGTAGGAGCTCATTGTCAGAGTGCTTACTTGTGCCCGGCACAGTGCTAAGCACATGTACCTGCTATCCCAGATGCTTCTAGAAACTTCTGCATTTAGTGGGTTACTGTACGCACATTACAGAGGAGGAACCGCAGCTCCCTGGAGCCCCCTGGCTCACGGCTGGGAAGGCAAAGGTCAGTACACACAGGTCTGTCTGATGTCCAAACGACCATAATTGTCCCCAGACCTCAACCAGTGCAGGCCCAGCACATGGCGGTCGGCACAGCACCCAGAGGCAGCCATGTCGGATGAGTACCTTCCCCTGGGAGAGCTAAGTCCAATGTAGAGGAAAGAATCATCAAAAAATATGCATTAAGCCACTGTCCTTCCTGTGGACACAAAGTGCCATGTGAGCGAGTGCAGGAGCTTCCTGAGCGAGGAGGAGCTTGAGTGTGGCCTCCAATGCTGGAAGATTCCATGTGGTGGAGGGGGCGGGAAGGATGGTCTTCAGGTGCTGCTATCAGGAATGAGGAGCCTTCACTAGATTCTACCCTGGGCTCAAGGCCTTGCCCAGTCTTCCTTCCTCATGGATCTGCCCTGCTTGGCCGGGCAGGCGGCCACAGGGGCCATGAGGCTGCCTCTCCCTGCAGCCCGTCTCCTCAGTCTGGATACCTGGAGGTGAGCTGAAGTGGCACTTCTGACTGAAAACCCTGGGAACGGGGACTCGTCTCCTCCTCTGTTTGCTCTCAGAAAGTGGAAGACTGACACAGCATGGTCAGCAACCAGGGACATTCTGTATCCCCTGCATACACCTCCCTCTTTACGACCCCGGTGCCCCCCGGAAGGACAATTCCTCACTCCTGAGCTAACCCGTCCCCGGCACCCTATGAGCAGCAGTGGGCTTGAAGTAAGACCCTCTGGATAGTATCTTCCAGGCTTGTTGCCAAAAAGAAGAGGGCTCCCAGCTGCTCAGACCCTACCAACCACCCCAGTCTTATGGTTTCGATGAAGAATCTGTTTTCAGAACAGGGACGGGGATTAGCAGAATGGAGATGAGGGTGTGCTCTCACCTCCCGGGCTCGGCGCACCCAAGCAGCCAAGGGCAGCTGCAGCCCTGTGGAAGGGTTCGAGGAAAATCTAAGCATCATTCAGGTTTTCCTGAATCTGTTCCTTGCTAAAAATAGCAATTATGACATCAATGTCTTTTCTGGCTCTATTTTACAAAGACGTCTCTGCGCCCTAGGGGGACACAGCCAGATTCTCACTACAACTTCTCCAGCCCTCACTACAACTTCTCCAGCCCTGGCTGCCCTCAGGCTCTCTCGGGGCTCTAAAGAGCACACAATGTTTGATACCAACACAGCTGAGTCCCAGGATGTGGGTGCAGACACCTCCATGGCCACGGTGGAGCCCAGCCATCCTGAACGCTGGAGGCCCAGCCAGTGTGAAGGGCTCAGCAGCTTTAGATAATTCTATAAAACAGGCAATGAAATCTTTGCCCACTCTTGGAAAAACTCAAATTCCATGTCTAAGTGTTTTCCTCCCACCCGAAAAATCTCTTCCAGCCTCTCCCTAATTCTCTGAGCCGGGGAGCGCCCCCTATCCCCTGGGATCTGAGCATGTGCAGCCCTGGGGGAAGTAACACTGTGACCTGTAGTTGTTTTTTGGCATCTGCACTCTGCACCCCCCTGCCCCCAAAACAACACACTCCCTGGACTTCACTACCTGACTCTGGATCCTGGTGATTCGAGCACACGGGGCAGGGAGCAGACCTTGGAACCTCAGGGGTTTTACACCATACACACGGCGCCCACACTTGGACTTGCACGAGCAGCGAGTGGAGGGGCGGGCTGGCTCTCGTCCCGTGCCTAACATAGGAAGCTGCCGCCCTCCCAGTGTGGCTGGTGACACGCATGAGGGCCATTTCCTCCGACTGGCTTCCACAGGCCCACTTCACGCAGTCTCACTGAATTCTCACAACAATGGGATATTGAGCCCGTCTGGACTGAATGAGATAGTCCAGGCCAGCAGGAGCATGGAGTCTGGAGCTGCCAACTCATCACAGCGTGGAGATCACAGGTCAGAAGCTGTGCGCTCCCCGTTACTTTGAGAAGGTTTCATTTTAAGGCCAGACATCTGGCCTGTTGCTGAGCAACAGGTCTGCAGTCCGTGTGGCTGCCATCGCTGAGGGGGAGCGTTTTGTGTTTCTCTTGAGTGGACCAGCTATAAATCCCCAAAGGTGGTGCCAAGTGAAGGCCACTGCTGACCTGGACCAGATCTTTTTCTGTAGCCCCCGTGTCTGCCAGCACCTGGAAGGCTGGTCCAGTCTTGGCAAAAATGAGACAAGATCTAAGCATGCGGGAACAAGGCCTTTTTGAGGTCCGTGCTATTGCTGCTTGTATACAATTCTCTGCAGTGTCTACTGGAAGGGGCCCCACTGTGGGTGGGGGGCGAGTTCAGGAGACATCCTTAGAGCTTCGGGAATTGTACCTTGGTGCGACAGATTGAATGTCTATGTCCCCCACCCCAAATCCCCATGTTGAAAACCTAATGTCCCAAGTGACAGTATTAAGAGGTAGAATATTTTGGAGGTGCTTAGGTCAGGAGCATTGGTTCCTCATGAAGGGGTTTAGGCCCTTCTGTACGAGACCCCACAGAGTTCCCTTGCCCCTCCCTTCCTGGGAGGACATGGTGAGGGAGAGGGCTTGGAGGAGGGCTCAGGCACCCAGCTTCCAGAAGTGAGAAGCAAATTTCTGTTGTTTACAAGTTACCCAGTCTGTGGTATTTTCTCTGGCAGCTGAAGCAGACTAAAACACTGGATCTCCTCAGTGGCCGTGACCTCAAAACAAAGGATGCAGAGCTCTGCAACCAGACCGCGGCCTGTGACTGGTGTCCCTCAGCTCTCCAGCGCCTGCAGGGTCAGGGGTACCCCAGGCACAGCACAGGATGAGATGGGCCTGTTCCCTAGGGGAAGAGCCCCCTCACCAGGCGAGCCATGTTCTGTGCTGCACCCACAGGCCTCTCCCACCCCATCTTCAGGGAGGAGAGGGCCACGCTCAGAACAGCCTTGACAAACCTTGCTTCTCAAACTCTTCAAACAGGGTCAGGCTGGTGATGCTGGGCCCGGTGAAGATGATGTAGTTCTTGCCCGCTGCGTTCCGGCACAGGCTCCGCGCCACCATGCTGTGGAGCTGGGGCTTGTTCTTCAGTGCGTCCAGCCCGTCGGGGTCCCCACCTTCCTTCAGGTGGACGTAGATCTTTAACAGAAACACACAGGGGTCAGGGCACTCACAGCAGTATCAGCAGGGCCCAGAGTTTCAGGAAGCACAGGTGGCTGTCCTGGGCTAGGGACTTGCAGGCAAGTCGCCCATTCCTGGGGCCACTCAGCCACCACCACCCTGTCCTCTCCTCATCCCTGAGAGGGCTCGGGTCTCTCCCAAGGCCACCTGCAACCTAGGCAGCTGGTGACTCAGTTCAACTCTCCAGTGTGGAAAAGCCAGAGAAGGAAGAGAGCGGACAATTACATGCAATGAACTGGCAGCTGAGGTCAATGAAAATACCCTCCCCACCAGTTCTGAAGCCTGGAAGTGACTTCAGTGGACATGAAATAAAAATAAAGACTAGCTCGCTGGTAAGGGATACACTTATCTGGGCACCGTCCACTTTAATACAGCTAATTTTAATTCACAAAATGTGTCCACAATTATTGTTTCCCTTATGCTTTTTTTTTAAAAAAAAGATTTCTTTACGCATACAAGAACTGGGGCACAGACCAGAAGTGCAGAGAGGGTGAGAGGACACACCAGAGACAGTGTGGGGTGCAGAACAGTCAGACTGACCGAAATCCACTGCTGAAGGGAACAGCAGGCGAGTCAGGAGAGGTCTGCTGCGCCATGTAGGTAGCTCTCTGGACTCCCAGGGATTGAATTTGTATTGCAGAGGCTGCAGATAGCTCCACAGTGCTGTGCTTTGCACCACCAGGGAAGCCCTGTTCCTCTTATTCTTTACAGCAACCACCAGGCAGGCAGAAGAGGTAACATGTACCTCTTATTGCAAGGGAGGAGACAGCATCAGGGACTGAAACTCACCTGCGGCCCAGGGGCCAGCAAAGACGACATGCTGGAATCACTAAGCAACATTTACATTTTGTCCAGTGAACATGTCAAGGGAGTGGGTTAAAGAGGAACATGGTCGTCAGATGACTGAGCCATGAAGGAGTCCTGTGGGTGTTACCTACTGTCCTCCTTTAGGGAGGACAGGCACAGTGCCTGTCAGTGCCAGGGGATCACAACTGACACCTGGGGGCAGGGAGGCTGCCCTGACTATCCTTCAGGACATGAGTGCTGGGAACGGGGCTGAACATGCAAACCACCAATGATGCTTCCTGGGGAAAAGCAAGAGGGGTGACAGGGGACCCGGGCTCCAGAGGTCACACATCAGCAGCAGAGCATATGACAGAACCATACACCCACGGTCAGTGGCACAACACCTTCTCTCGAGGCGGCTGTGGCCCCTGACTGAAGAGCAGATGAAAGGTGCACAGGACCTCCCTGGTGGCACAGGGGTTAAAGACAGTGCTTCAAGCTATCACCAGCCACTGCAGCACAAGTTCGATCCCTGGCTGGCCAGGGAGCTACCCACATGGTGCAGCAGACCTCTCCTGTCTCACCCACTGCTTCCCTCAGCGGTGTATTTCAGTGGATCTGCCTGTTCTGCTCCCCACTCTTCTCTGGTGAATCCTCTCATCCCCTCCACCTCTGCTTTATACCCCAGTTCTTGTATGCATAAAT
Organism: Talpa occidentalis; assembly: GCF_014898055.3. Classification (NCBI taxonomy): domain Eukaryota; kingdom Metazoa; phylum Chordata; class Mammalia; order Eulipotyphla; family Talpidae; genus Talpa; species Talpa occidentalis. The sequence continues at coordinate 21,955,629 of NW_023601433.1, forward strand.
AAATAAATCTTTTTTAAAAAAAGGCACACGAGCCATCTCTGCACAACTCCTCCAGCCATGCCTGCCCCACTCAATCCTAACAGCAGAGGGTCCCAGTGTCTAGGGAGAACTCTCATCCTCTCCTGGATCTACTAACAACCTAGAGAGAATCACATCTTTCGAAAGAGTTCTGGCCAACAGTGTTCTCATAAATGCCTTTTCAGCTCAGGCACTGGGTGAGTTGGAGGCTTAGAAACTCACTTCCAGCAATAAAGCAAATCTTCTGGAAGCCAGCTTATGCAGATTATCAGGTAACTTGGGCTTCAAAGCAGTGAGGTCTCCCTTTGGGGTGCAGGTAAGAACTGAGGCTGGCTTCCAGGGAAAGCCACTATGTGATTAGGGTATTGGAACTTCCAGTCCCACCCCAAATCTCCAGAGAGGAAAGAGGGATTGGAGGTTGAATTTGATTGCCAGTGACTGATGTAATTAATCAGGTTTATGACTAATTAAGCCTCTATTAAAAACCCAAAGAGAGGGGTGTCAGAGGGCTTCTGGGCTGGTAGGTACAGGGAGACTGGTGGAGCGTGGTGGGCTGGAGAGGGCAGGGGTGATGCACCCTCTCTCGAAGCTGTGATCTGTGCACATTCTTCCATCCCACTGTGCCAAGCTAGACTCTTTGGAGTCAGTCAGTGATCTAGAGAGTAAGTGGGTTTCCTGAGATCTGTGAGCTGCTCTAGCAAATTATTTGAACCTGAGGAGGAGCCCTGACCAACATCTGATTACACAGGTGTTGGTCAGCAGCACAGGTAATAGCTTGTGACAGGCACCTGAAGTCTAAGGAGATTAAGTCTGGGAGATTAAGCTCTTAACTTTCAAAATCTGATGGTATATTCCAGGTAGAAAGTGTCAGAATTGAACAGAACTGTGTTTGTGTCTGAAACACCCTGCTGGTGTCTGAGAATTGCTTGTTGCTGGGAGGCCCTGATTCACCTGTGCACAGCAGACTCGGGCCCAGCCCAACCAGAACCACCTGGGCCTGAGGGCAGAGGGCAGGCTGGGGCTTCCAAGCAGACATTTACCTGGAGGCCCTGTGCTCCCCTGCTGTGGCTCTGGGCTGCTCCTGCTTAGGGATCCTCTCACTCGGGCAAGGCAGAGGGGTAGGGGAGTGACTGGGGGTGCAGGGAGAGGATGGCAGGAAATGAATGCAAAAGCCCTGTGCTTGGGCTACAGTCAAGTAGGCTCAGCAAGGTGGGGTCAACTGTGACCCCAGGGCTGGCCAGCCTGACCGATGGGAAAGGGCGTCCTGAGCGGTACAACAGGAAAGCACAGCCCAGGGCAGCAGCGGCTTTTCAGGTGCCACGTTCTGTGCATGCCAGCCTGCCCTTCTGGTGCTCTCTGTGCCCCGGCTGCTCCTGGCAGCTCAACATCCAGCATTATCCCCACAGCTGAGCTCAGCAGCCTCTTCTAAATGGGCACCTGAGGTGGCTTGGAGCAGAGCAGGGCAGGGATAGCGAGCAGGGACACTGGCTCCGAGGCCATGCCTCCTGATGAAGGCCAAGTCAGCCAGTGCCTGGGCAGCCTGTGAGGCAGGCGTCCTTGGGTCTGGAATGCTGGACAGACACCTGGCAGGGGGGTTTCTGGGGATGCCACATAGCAGGCTCTCAAGACAGCAGACAGTCCCCTCTGGGACCCACTGCTGGGGTGCAGTCCCAGTTGCCACCATGAGAGCCTGGGCTTCGATGAGGCCTTACTGCTGCTATCTAAGCCAAAGAGCTGGAGGGGCAGGAAGAACATGCAGGGATGGTGCCAGATGCCCCCATCCCAGTGAGACGGGAAGTAGCCCAACTGCAGCTGGAGCATTTTGGTGGGGCGCAGTGAAGGGGTGAACAAGCAAGCTCATAGGTTACCCATACAGCCGAGACCCCTCGATCATCTTCCCCTGGCCTCTGGGGCCCACCTGGATGATGAAGCCAGTGGAAGAACACTGCCTGACCCAGAGGCTGAATTTCCGCTTTTTCCTCTTTCGAAGTTCCCGCTCCGTGCACGTGGCAATGAACACGGGGTCCTCGTCAATCAGGGGTTCATGTAGCACCTGCCAGGAAGGAAAAAGCAGGGATTCTCAAGGAAGATGGCATGAGCTCGGAGGGTCATCAGGTTTGGGCTCAAATCCAGTCTCTGCCTTTGACCAGTTGTCATTTTCTCCCTCTCTGACCCTGAGTCTCCTCATCTCTAAAAGGGGAACGATACTGACACCAGCATTTTGGGGAAGAGAAAGAAATTGTGCACAAGACACTTGCCACAGGCCCTACCATATTACAAGTATTTAGCAAACGGGAATAATAACAACTAATTAGTATCAGTTCAAGCTCCCCCTTGGTATTGGGATTGCTTGCAGGGGCCCTGACTCCAGCAAGACCTGCCTGGGGGTGGGCGCCTCTTCTTTTCAAAGGAAGCTCCAACTACTCATAAGTCTTTCTCTCACTGCCTCAAACTTTGCCTGCATTTAACCTAAACCTACTGATCTGACCTCAGCCCTGTGGGAAACAGAAACACACATATTCTTTCCTGCATTCAAGATCACGCTCCCATGTGGGCCCACCACCCTCTTTTCCCAGGCTGGACACTCTCTTTGTAAACACTACGGTGAAGTGACTCAGTTCCCTTGTTGCCTTGTAGCTGCCACCAGCCCCAGGCTGTCCTATCCTTTCTGACATGGGATTCCCAAAGCAATTTTTAAACTTATTTCACCTATTTCAACTTCTTTTTTTTTTTTAAAGATTTATTTATTTATTTATACAAGCACTGGGTACAGTCAGAAGTGCGGGAGGGTGAGAGAATTCACTAGAGCCAGAGCGGGGAGCAGAGCAGGCAGAAGGACTGAAGTACACTGCTGAGGGGAGCAGCGGGCAGCAGGAAAGGTCTACGTGCCATGTGGGACCCTCCTCCGGTGGCCGGGGAGCAGCCAGGGATCGAACCGGCGCTGCAGAGGCTGCAGGCAGCTTCGCAACCCAGCACTCAACCGCTGACGCCACTGGGGAGGCCCTATTTTAACTTCTTGATACCACAGTGCTAAGACTTTTTCAAAGACAATAAAAAAGATGGCATAAAAAAAAAATAGGTTCCCCGTGGTGCTCAAAGGTTTCCTTCTGCAAGTTGAAGCTTCTGGGCAGAGATTTTTGGGTAAATTTTAAGAATCTGCTTTACTTCCCTCTCCAATCCTATTTCGCGTGTAGGAAGAGTGTCTAGTCCATGGAAATGAAGCGTGTAGGGGAATTATAGTTCCAAGAAGACTACACAATCTGCAGGCCTGGGGGCAGCAGCCTGTGCCTTTTAGACCCAAACTCCCGTTGTAAAGGAAGGTTTTACGGGAACCTGCTATTACGTAGTCAGTTAGGTGTCACCTGTGACTGCATCCTGGCTGCAGCAGCAGAAGGGACCAGCTGCTCCAGAGGCCCTATGACCCATGCACAGCCTCTAAGAGACTCACTGCCTTGCCACTGGCACAAAACGTACACAAGCCCCTGCTCCCCACTGGTGCTTTTCAACCTTTCATGAACAAACCAGTCATCTGGGGGTCTTACCAAATGTGGATTCTGATTCAGTAGGTTTGGCGGTGGCGGAGGGTGACTGTTTCTGCATGTCAAACAAGCTCCCAAGCAATGTCAGAATGTGATCTGACCAGGGCAGAATGGAGGATAATTCTTCCCACTTGTGATTTGGACATATTCTTCATTCATGTTGTCATGAACTCAGGTTCCCGTAAAACCTTCATTTACAACAGCAGCCTTGTGTGTGGTCTTAGCTGTGCATAACAGCCCCCTGGTTTTCTCTCCCCCATCTTGTGCTCATCAAGGGAGGGCTAGAGATCTGCTGGCCCATGTCCCCCAACCCCTCATCACCTCCCAGGCTCTTGTGCTTGCTTCTCTTATTCAGTGGCTCCAGGTCTTCATGAAATATCAAGGTCTATTTGGAGTCATTCTAGCAAAATGGCCAACTCTCCCGCACGGTGGGGACATGGGGCAGAGGGGAAGGGGCATGTGGCCTGAAGAAAAGGTGTGCTGCTTGCCTGCTGCCCAGCCAGCGGTCCTTATTTAAGGAGCGTGTTCCACTCCGAGGCCACAGAACTGGAGCTGCCCTCACGCTCATCTCCAGAAACCCAACCTATATCTATGCCACTTGCATTAAACATATAATCAGTTGCAAATTTAGATTTAATCATATGCCTCCAAAGATTTAATCATATGCCTTCTTCTTTGCTATCATCATGACATGAATTCTCAAAGGGTCAGTTCTCCATGAGGCCCAGGGTAGTTCTCCCCATGTCCCCATGGCTCTGCAGACACATATGCCAGAAACCCATGGCCTTCTCCTCCAGGTGGCAGACGGGCCAGCTGTCTGCTCTCCGTTGTATTTCCCACTCCCCTTCTGTACAAATTCCTCTGGGCCGTGGCAATGGAAATACAGAGCATCCATTTATTTACCTGCATAATCCTTTCCCCCCAAAATTCATGTAAGGAAAGAGCCCCAAGTTTTGAGGAAATGAAGTACCTTCCCATTTTGAGTTTGTGAGGACACACAACACACACATGCACACACACGCACACACACTCCATCCAGGCAGTCTTGGGACAACTGCAAAAGTTCTAAACTCATACCCAAAGGTTACATGTGCTGGAATAAAAATGCTCTGGAGCTTGCAGGGCAGAGGGCACATGTGAGTCTGCCAGGCAGGCGCGCTGTGTGCTGAGTGGATTATATGTAACGGGGCAGAGGCAGCGCAATTCTGGGGAAGTCTGAGCAAATGCATCCACATGCCCCTTCCCCTCTGCCCCATGTCCCCACCGTGCGGGAGAGTTGGCCATTTTGCTAGAATGACTCCAAATAGACCTTGATATTTCATGAAGACCTGGAGGGAGATTGTTCCGAGTGGTCTCCGCAGGCAAAAGTGAAGACCCTTCCATGGAGCCCTGTGGAGCTGGGGAGGCAGACAGCAGTGTGCTGCCAAGCCCACTGCTCCATCCCCTGTCCTTGAACGGAATGTCCCAGGATCCAAACTGGGAATTTCAGAGGGTGGTTGGAGGTAAACCAGGAAACCGTTAGGGTTTTCAGCTACTCTAATCAGAGATGACAATATAGAACCCTCTCCTATTCTAAGAGGAAAAAAAAAGGCAGAAATCAAGTGTAATGTGACCCGAGCAGAGGACAATGGGAAAATGCACCACCCAGGGGAAGTTGAAGCCCCCCACGGTGAAAGGCGAGGGCTGGCGCAGACAGGGCTGAGCTGCTTATCCACGAAGGAAGAGCCCAATAGGAACCTCGAGCTACCAGGGAAGCCTAATCACGTTAAGAAGCACTCATGTGTTGCAGGTAATGAGTCATCCCTGGCTGACACAGAGATGACTCAATAGAACCCAGAGTCGGGAGGAAGAAGGAACAGCAAATGCCATCTAACTGGAAAATGGGCTCCTGTCTGTTGCCCCAGACACACTTTTCATCCTACCTACCCTGTGCTGTGGCCTTCTATAAGCCACAGCCCAGGTCCCTTCCCCTGGTGACTAGTTTGCTTGGCTAGCTGGGAAGCTGAGAAAGACCCAAGAGCCACTCCCTGCCTGCCCACTGCCTCCAGCCTGCCCCCAGGCTGTGGCCTTCACTGGGCTAGACTTGCTCCCCATCCTTGGCATCCATGGTCATGACCATGGGTGTTTCACCACCTGGTCTGCCCCCTGATCACACCCACCCACAGCCTCTGCATCCACTTCTCCTCGACTGCCTTTGCAGGCGTCACTACTGTTTCCTGCTGGATTCTGACCTGCCCTGTAGACCTACCCCACTGGGTAGAAAATGGTAACAAAAAGAAAACAGAGCTTTGCCAATACAAAGGTAAAAAAGGTTAAATATAAAGTGGAAAAAAAAGGGACCCTCACCATGACCAGAGGGCCTTCCCCTAACTGAACCTTAACTCAGACCCCTTCTCTCAGCCTTCTCAAATGCCAGCAAAGGTGAGACGTGAACTGAAAGAATAACGTGGTCATCTCTCCAGGTTCTCCTTGGCCCTCACCCTTACCCTACAGCTGCCCATCCGAGCCAGGCAGCAGAGTGGGGCAGAGCTGCTTCCTGGGATACCGGCCCACCCACAGAGCCAGCTCACTCAGGAAGTCCTGGGGCTGGCATGGGCATGGCTACAGGTCTCAGAGCTAGCTAGTGGGCACTGCAGGGGGCCTGCGCACTATCCCAGCCTCGGGGACCTCCTGGATTTTGGACTGTGGGCTCTCACAGATGGCATAGGGCTGGCACACGTGCCATGCAACAAACATGAACACAGTCATGGCTGAGGCTGCCTTGTCAGGGGCTGGCAGGATGCTCAGCAATCTTGCCTTTAGGCTGTTAAATATCATTCACCCTCAAGGTGGCTGGTTGATTCCTCAGAGATACTCAGGCACAGCAAGCCACAGCCCTCTCCAGCAGCCCTTCAGAAGGTCAGAATCTTTTCTCCCCCTGGCAGTCAGCCAACACGTTTCTGGTTGGGTTCCATTTTCATCAAGCAAATATTCAGGGACAAAAAACAAATGTGCCCAGCCCTGTGTTGGTTCTACTGGACCAGTAAGACAGAGACCATGCCCCCCAAAGACCCCACCACCTGGAAGGAAGGTCAGTGACACAGAGGGAGACAAGGCAAAAGGCACTGGGCCACCCTGTCAGTAGCAAGGGAGTCGAGCAAAACAGAGTCGATGCAGGAGTGCTGGAGACTGGGCAACTGCAAGGAGGGAAAAGCTTTGGGGAGCCAGAGAGAGCACTGCAAATACCTGGGAGTCACGATGTGCATTCGGAGAGCAGCAGGAGAAACTTCAGTGCTCCCATAGACCTGAAAAAGGGCACCATCTTCCCCACAAATGCCATTTAGTTTTTAGGACATAAAGAAGGCAAGTTACGGAGCAGGGGAAAGATACAGACTGAAGAACAGGAAGCATTTGAGGGCTGATTAAGGCCCTTCAAGGGAAAGCACAAAAGTCAGCAGGTTGGTGGGTCTTTAAATGTATAAATAAAAGTGAAGTAAATTTCTGTCTCCATATAGAATGATAACAATCAAAGGAAATGAGTTCACAATGGCCAAGAACTGCCTGAAATTTTGGTTGGAGAAATCACTAGAAATTAGCCATCTCCTCGGTTTATTAGCTCAGTTGAGCAATTTGGAGAACGATTCTGAAACTGCATCTCGCTACAGCCAAATGTGTCCCATATCAGAGCCGGAAGGCAGGGGCTCAGGAGCCGAGAGCAGACAGCTCAGACCTTCCAGACCTATTCCAGAGGGGGAAGGTGTGGGGGCACGCAGCTGTTATATCTGGGGTTCTAACACTCTCTCACCCAGAGGCTCATGCTCCGTCAGGTGGTAGACCCCTGCAGCCATGACAGTGCTCATGTTTGCTCCATGGCACCTGTGCCAGCCCCACGCCATCTGTGAGAGCCTAGGGACTGAAACCCGGGTAATAACTCCTGGTTACCTGTGAGAGATTTTGGTTCCCTCCCTTTGCCACCCAGAAGGCTTGTCACCACCAACAGATGAATACACACTCAGAAGCTATGACAAGAAAATGAATATTAGAGCAAAACATAATTTGGGGGAAATGTGCAATTACAGGGGAGGGAAGATAAGGAGAAAAGAAGATGCAAATGGCACTTCAGAACAAAATACAAATCCTGACTGCTCAGGGGCTTGGAGAATCATCTATTGTTTCCCTCTGATCTAACAGGATTAGATGAGCGAGTGGAATGGGAGAGAGGGGATACCTGGGCGTGACCTCAGAGCAAGACAGGAATGGGGGGAGGCTCAAGGGTGCCTCTGGGCCGCCCCGGGGTCTTCCGCTGCCATAGGTGGGCAAAGCGGGCAGGTGGGGTCGGTTCTGGGCTCGTGCCCTGCACTTGGCCGCACCTGGGTTTGGGAAGGCCTGAACGCGGAGTCAAAGCCGTTCTGCAGGGAGTCGAGGAAGGGCTGGACCTTGTAGAGGCCGTGCGTGGTCTGGCTGGAGCGGAAGGCCACGACGTGGAAGTACTTGAGGATCTTCTCGAAGCGGGCCTGGCTCATGACCAGGGCGAGGCTCCTGTTGCTGTAGAAGCCGCTGCTCCAGATGCTGAGGACAGACTCGCAGTGGGAAATGCTGGTGGAGATCATGTACCCCAGGAACGCCTTCATCTCCGTGAGCGTCACCTCCACCCAGGCGCCGTCGCTGCCGAAGCGCTCCTGGAACTTCTTGGCGTACATGTTTGTCTGCACCACCATGTTCTTGAGGACGTTGTCCGGGACAAAGAGCTGGAAGAAATCCATGGCGCTGGCGCTGGGGGGCATCTTTCGGGTTGGCCCTAAAAACAAAGACCACGTGTTTACTGGACCCTCACACGCCCAGTCCCGCACAGGGCTGCCCCCTCCAGTCCGCGCAAGCACCACCTTTTCCAGAGCAGCACAACCTCTGCCCCCTCCCTCCCCCGTGGTGTCCGACCTCCCCCCACACAGAAGCGTGGTCCCTCGCCGCTTCCCGCGGTGTCTCGCTTGCCAGCTCACCGCCGGGGCCTCTCGCCACACTGCGCGCCATGTACTTACAGACCCTGCAATTCAGAAATATTGATCCAAAGAGAAAGGGTCACAGGAGGGAGGGGACAAGACACAGAGTCACACCGAAGTCTGAACACAAGGCTTGGCTGTGGCTTTCTGGCTTTTGTGTTGTTTTAAGTTAAGGTGACTTTGTGTATCGAAATGCTTTCATCTCTTGGGGTCTGGAAAATTCCATCAGGTGAGATTGCAATTTTTATTAGGCACAGTCTATGTGATAGTTTTAAAGTTATTAGTGAATGAATCTGATTGGGCAATTTTAAGTAATTTCACCAACATAATAAAAACTTCCTTTTTTTTTTTTTAAAGATTTATTTATTTATTTATACAAGCACTGGGTACAGTCAGAAGCACGGGAGGGTGAGAGAATTCACCAGAGCCAGAGCCAGAGCCAGAGCGGGTAGCAGAACAGGCAGACCTTCAGATGAAGCACACTGCTGAGGGGAGCAGCGGGCGCGGCAGGAGACGTCTGTCGCACCATGTGGGACCCTCACTGGCAGCCAGGATTGAACCAGCGCTGCAGAGGCTGTGGGCAGCTTCGCAGCCCAGCACTCAACCGCTGCGCCACCAGGGGAGGCCCTAAAAGCTTCTGTTTTTGACTAATGCAATCTTTTGAAATATATAGCAACACACACATATGTAAGAAACACATCTATGAGACATGACTTTCAGTTCCATGTAGTGACTTAAGCTAGGCTAACAGTATGTAGAGATTTGCAGGAGACAAGCTTTATTCCTATTGCATTTTGTTAGTGATTCCTAAAAAAAGTGGTGGACAGTCTCCAGAGTTCTACCCCACTTCTTCTTCTATCACTGTGATTTAGGCATTCTCTGAAAAAACAAAATCAAGACTGACATTGTACACAAGACAGCCCAGGTTTTGCATTCAGATGGACAGATTTGGGAGTTGAATGTATATTTACTTAACTGCACAGTATCAAACATCATCTGTAAAATGGGTGTAGCAACACCTGCTTTGCAAATACTGTTATGTGGGTAGAATGAATGGGAGAAATACACAGGATTCACCCAGGGTGGTACTGGTTCCTAGCAAGGTGCCCCAAACTTCCTTGGTGGCTTTTATTGAGACATTATCAACAGAAGTTCATCATGGCCAGCCTGAGAGCTCTCAAATACTCTAATGGACCTTAGATTACAGAAGAAATTGAGGCCCAGACAGCAAAATGTCCACCAAGTTCAACTTTGCCAACCATTTTCTGGAAGGGTGGCAGGTGATTTTGGGGCCACGGACAACAAACTGGTCTTAGAGGAGGCGGTGCTGCCTGGAAGGCGGTGCTGGCATGACAGGAAGCCAGGAGGACAGGGGGACCAGAGTCTCAAAAGCAGCCCGAGTTCCATACCCAGCCTTAATGAAAATCATTTTATTTCAGGAAAACCTTGCAGCCACCGGTGGGTGAAGCCATAAATTATTCAGAGGTTACTCTCAAAGAGGAGGAAAACCAACCTTTTAATTGCTATATCATGCTGAATAAGCAGAATAAAATTTCCTCTTGCAAAAGTTAAAAAGTAATTTTGCTTCCCAGGCCAAGTCAATATGAATTTACACAGGATAGCTGGCGTGGCCAACTGCTTAATGAAGAAACAGGGAAGCCACTGGCTCCTTCTTCTCTGCTTCATTTGACTACAAGCATCTTCCATGGCCTTTTTCAGTTGCTACGATTCCTAGTATTTGAAGAGTGGTGGCACCGGCCAGTCTTTGAGAAGAGGGAGTGGAGGACGGGGAGAAGCAGAGGGAAGGAGAAAACGCTGTTTAGGACATTCATCCCTTATCACCCGCTTAAGAACATGTCCACTCAATAAAGCGGCCCTGGGGGGGGGTAGCATCTCAACCAAGATAAGACCCCATTACATTTAATTCATTTACAGGGAGCTTTTCCAGTTACAACCTCGCATGATCCTCAATACATCCCTGCAAAGCATCATCCTGTCCTGCAGGTGTGGAACAGTGGCTCAGAAGTATAAGGATACAGCCCAAGGTCACCCACTTCCCAGCGCCTTTGTCCTACCTGGCCCAGCTCAGGCCAAATGCACTTGCAGCCTGCTGCAATTTAACAGCGCCCTCAATTTAACAGTGCCATGAGGCACAAGTGCCTCATGGGAGCAAGGAGGGCTATGGCTGGCTGGCGCACACAATGACCTCCCTTTACCTCCAAAATGCACATGTTTCACAGTGGGCCAAGTAAGAGTAAGTGCAAAACCAGAAATACCTCTGAAGCAAAAAGGAGAATCTGCATTGCAAAAAGCGCAAAGGTGTGGTAACTATACAAGAAGATGGATGTTGCTGAACCTGCTGTGGTCATCATCTCACAGTATATGTCGTAAATCATGCCTGCCTGCTGTACATCTAAACTTACACAGTGATTCTTGTCAATAAAACTGGAACACACACACACAGCAAAGGCAGCGTGGAATTGGACCAGGAAAGCCGAAGCATGTATGTAAGAGACCTTCAAGGGCAGGGGTGAGGCTGGGAGGAAGAGTGGGAGACAGCTCAGCAGGGCTCAGCTCTGCCAGCTGCAGAGGGGGAGGGGACTGGCACCCCTCCAGCTACTCCTCCCCATTGCCCATGTGGTCTAGGAAGCCAAGTGGGCAAGTCTGGCAAGTCCTGGAGTGGAGACCCCTGATCAGGCCCCTCTGATCAGTGGCAAAGTGGGGAGCACATCACAGAAGACTATCAGGTCTCCAGCCTAGGGGAGCCAACTCCGGATCTGGTTTTGCTCAAGTTCTTCCCTCCCTTTCTGAACTGGGGGAGACCACTCAGACCTCCTCTTGGCCCTCCCTCCTGGGCCAAAAAACATTTCTGCACCCCAGTTTCCTTATGGATCAGAGGGGGTGACATCGTCTGACCTTGACAGGGCAATGGCCTGTCCCAGCTGTCTGTGTCCCTGTCCTACCCTGACCATGGGGCTGTGAGGGCCCTGCTGGTGCCCCTCACTCTGCCCACTTCACAGCCACCCTCCCCTGCACCCCTCCCCGGAGGCAGCCGGCTGCCCTGCATGTGGCACTGACTTCCTCCTTCACCCCATCTGGAAGAACAGAGAGGCCTGGTGTGCTTTCCAAAGTGCAACCTTTCAGAGACTGGTGCATTCCTTTTGAGAGAGATGAGAATGTACCCCTAGTATTTAGAGGTGCAAGTCATCAGTAGTTTTATGACATAGATAAGGATCACAATAATTTGAAGTAAAGGTTTAAAATGATGAAGTCATTTATTTCCAGGCTAAATGAAACAGGTATAAAAATACAACAGGAACATCCTGTATCACCCCAAGAATATTCCTCATGTTTGAGGCACTGACAATTACATTCCATAAAGGGTGATGTAGAAAATAGCCAACCCCCCAGTATTGTTCCCGTGCCAGCGCAGCTGGGCTTTCTCTTCGGCTAAATTAATCCTCATTTCTCTCATGCTCTGTTTTCCCTCCCCGCCATGGCTGACGTGCAGGATGGGCCAGCGGTCTGACAAACACCTGAGGCCCAAGCCTCAGTCATGGACTTCAGCTGCTTGGCTGGTCAAGAGCTTCACAGCTTGTTTTATTTAACCTCTTTGTTCCCAACAAGGGGACTGGTATCAAATTCATTCCTTAGCTGGATCAAGGGATCTTCCCCTGGGGTAGGAGCCCTGGGCTGAGTGCTCCCAACCTAACCCATAACCCTAAACCCTAACTCTAAGCCCTAAACCCAGCCCTAACCCTCTTCTGGCCAATAGCATATAACTACGCCCCTCTCCCTGGGCAGATGTGAACAGTGTCAAGGTCCTTTCTGGTTAGATCTGATTCGGTTCAGACTAGTGTCTGTCCCCGACCTGGCACCTTCCAGTGGAAGGCACACGAGCAAGCCAGGCGGGTACTGGTTACTCCCTGGGGCCCTGAGGAAGCATGCAGACACATGGCCCAAAGACCCCAAGTCCAGCAGGGGTCACACAGCTGCAGGACTTCCTTGTTATGGAAACGTCCCGGGAGCTTTATGCCCCCATGCACGTGGTCTTCCTCAAGCCAATGCAACACAGTGGCTGGCCAAAAAAAAAGGCAATTTTTAAAACAATTTTGGAATTGGGCATCTGACTCAGCCAATGTTGCTCATGGGAAATACGGGCCATAGAGTCGATGGGTAGTCCCCTAAAGACTAGGAGAATCCTTTGGCTAGCAGACACATATCCACAAACAGGATTAGTGTCACGAGACAAAGAGCTGTGTGCAGAGAATGGGGGACATGCATCCGAGGCTGATGTATCAACATTTTTAACAACTAACCTTTAAAAAGTTTCACTATATGGGCACAAAGACACCTCTAGGAACTAGTTTAGCTCATGCAAAACATGGGATTTCATTTCTGTGTGATAGCCAGCTCAAATGCCAGCCACCTGAAGTCCACCTGTTCTAGAACACCTCTGCCTTCTGCTGGGCAGGTGGTCCTGACCGTCTCCAGATGCACAGAGCTAACAGAGCAGCCGGCAAAGGGGCAGATGACAGAGTCCACTCTACTGTGACCCTCCCTGCTCATACCTGGGCCCAAGGACCTTCCAGTGTTCTCTCTATCTGGAGCAGGACTTTCCATGTTCAAAGTCATGTGCACAAATGAATTTTGAAGTTTGTCAGTGAACAGAGATGGAGTCACATGTGTTTGTTTAGACACAACAAGGGACTTTTATCCCTCCAACCAGAGTTGGGTCTACAGGCGAGTGACACGGTGACACTACAACCAGTGGTGTAAACAGTGTACCCAGCACAGGGATGACCCCATGGCAGGGGATGAATGAACATAAGCAGGCGCAGAGCCTCCTAGCCACTCCCACAGCAGCCACGTCCAGGGGTGACAGGGTTGCCGCCTGCATCTGTGAACTCGCTCGAGCCCTATGTGGCCTGTGGTTTCTGCATCTATACTGCTGTGAGAAAGCCCCAGGCCAGGCTCATCCACTTTGCAGGCAAACCACAGGTTTCACTTTTCCCTGGTACAGAGTTAAAACAGCAGAGAGGCGTCTCTAACAATGAGAAACAGATTTACCTGCAGTTGGGGTTAGGGGTGGGCAGGGGATGGTTCTGTGCCTGGTTCTTCACTAAGTGAGCCTCTGAGAAGCTGCGATGCTGTGTCTCAGTGTTTTCATTGCTCTCTCCCTTCTAGGACTAAATTAAATGGTAAGACAATGATGTAAGTATTTTGAGGAATATAAATACGGTTGACCCTTGAACACCACGGAAATGAATTGTGTGGGTTCACTTACACAAAGATGTATACTTACAGTATCAATAAATAGAGCTCAGGACTGTCAATGTAATTTCTCTTCTTTATAATTTTCTTAATAACATTTTCTTTTTTCTAGTTTATTTTAGTGTACTAGCACAATAAGTAATATATTAATATATAACATACAAGATATGTGTTCAACTCTTTTATTATAATAAAACACTTACATTATCAGTAAGGCTTTCGATCCACAGCAGGTTATTAGTATTTAACTTCTGGGGGAGTCAAAAGTCATAATCAGATTTCCAACTTCATGGGGCAGGGGTAGTGGGGAGTCAGTGCCTGTACCCTCATGTTGTTCAAGGGTCCACTGGAGTTATATAAAGTCTCATCTTCTGGCTGTGCAGTGAATGTTGCAAAGTCGAGGACCTGGACTGGGGTCTGGCTCCCTGACTGCTGCGGTGTGTGATCTAGAACCAGTTACCTTCCTTTGTCTCAGTCCATTTGGGCTGCAATAACAGAATACCGCAGGCTGGGGGGCTTAAACAACAGGAATTTATTTCCCACAGTTCTGCAGGTCTGAAGCCCAAGATCAAGGTGAGGCAGATTGGATGGCCTCTAGTGAGAGCTGCGTCCTGGTCCACAGGGCTGTCTTCTTGCTGTGTTGCCATAAGGTAGAAGGCCCAGGGAACTCTCCTTTATAGTATCCTTTATAGGACACTAATCCCATCACCAGGGCACCACCCCCATGACTGAGTCACCCCTGAAGGTCCACCTCCTAACACCATCACCTTGGGGATTGGATTTTAGTACACAAATTTGGGGGGGAGGGCACAAATATTCATCCTGTAGCCTTCTTTGAACTATGGTCTCCTTATTGATAAAGTGAAGATGACAACAGTATAGAACTGACAGAGTGGGGGTGAGGATGAAGGGGGGATATGAATGTCCAGACAGCAGGCACCCCACACAGTGCCGGATTTTGGTGGGTGCCCAAAGATGGTACCTAATCACGTGCATGACAGCATCTGCTAATCCCTTATCACAGGCTTCTGTGGCTCTTCCCGGGAGCTGACTTAGCAGATGGCACTTACAAAACAGCAGCCTTAGCAACCGACCGCAGTTTATATTTCATTTAGACACTCTATTTTTCACATGAGGCTGTATTTTTAAAGTCTCTGCTCTCTGCCTAGGGACAGAAAGGACAGCAGAAGTGTTTTTCCCTCTTTGGCAGAACCAGATGGGGAGAGGATGCAGTGGTGAGAAGTCGCTGGGGTACCATCCGATGCCCGCCCACCTCGAGACACCCACTTTCTGCAGAGTGGCAGTCTGCATGGTCACCCAGAGAGTTTGCTGATTTCCTCCAAGATTCCACAGCTTTCTCTGCTCCCCTCCTGCTCCCATGACACCCACTGCGGTTCTCCAGGTCCGTGTCTAGTCTCCACCTACGTGGGTGCTGCTCTTTCCCCACACCTGCCTGCCGCCGTTCATGGGCCTTAGCTGAGGTCACTGATGTCCCCCCACTGCCGCCCCTCCGGCTGGCAGTTCTGGCCAGTTCCACACACAGGCCCCCAGGAACACTCTAGTCTTTCCTTCGAGAAAGGCAACAGAGAAGGGGCCGTGTCACCAGGCACTTGGGAAGCAGGCGGCTGTGAAGAGGCTGCGCAGTCCCCCGGACTTCATGAAGCCTATTCCAGGTACGCACTGGACAGCACAGAAACCTTGGAGGCACCAGTTGGAGGGTCTTCTTGCATCAAGCACTACAAGGAGCACTTACTTGACCAATTTAATTCTTACAATGATCAACCAAGCACATTCTGGGACCACCTCCCCGACTTTGCAGCTGGAAAGCCAGCAGGTAGAGAACGTGCTCAAGGTTGCAGAAGCCGGCGAATGAAGGCGCTGGATGCTGCTCTCCCTCAGCTGCCCGTGCTGCCGCCCATGCCAGTGTCACGGCATGCCCCAGGCCGGTCGTTCTAGCGGTGTGATTTCCCAGCTAGTGTTGACTTTCAAGTGGAAGGAGGCTGAGGAGCGGGTACAGGAAGAGAAGGCTTTGGGGAAGTTGAAGAGAGAGGGAAGAGTTGAAAGCTGACTGTTTAAATATACATGGGCTTGTAGCTCTTTTCTTGAATAAAATAAATTTTTAGAAATGTGTGCTGTGGAGGAGATGGGGGGCAGGGAGCAGGACCCATGGGTCTGGCTGCTAAGGTGCAAACTGACATGTTGGTATTTTAAGAGGAAGTCAGCAGGGGCTTTGCCCTCAGGATGACTCCCTGGGGAGAGGCTAGCAGAGAAGATCCAAGGATGGGCCATGCATGTGGGCAGGATTTCTATGTTTTATTCCCAACTCTGCCTTCAGGGCCAGGACAGTGTCAGGCCCACAGGCGGCCCTCGGATGCCTTGTGGAGTGAGTGCAGGAGTGAGAGAAAAGGGTAATGAAAATAAAAAGGGTGATGAATTTTCAGCATTTGAAGGTAGTCAGTAGCGTCCTTCCAGCTCACAGCCGGGGGCCAAAAGCATGGGGGTGCTCACTGGGCGGGATCTGGGGCTCAGAAACCCCTCCAGCCCAAGGTGGAGATAGGATCACAGCAGTGTGTATGTGTGTGTGTGTGTGTGTGTGTGTGTGTGTGTGTGTGTGTCTGTCTGTCTGTCTGTCTGAAGAGGTGGGAGTTTGGGTGGGACCCATTCTATCCAGGTTCCTCAACAGCCTGATTCAGACCTTTGTTCTTATCTACAAATGAGATTAAACAGATAACTAACAGGGACACACAGTGGGCTGGGCATATATAAAATGTGCCATTTTTGTAATCCTGTCATAGCATTTAAAAAATATGGGGAGACTAAAGAAGTACACAGACAAAAAGGAGGGGGCATAGGCCAGTCTTGACCCTGCCCCCCCACACACACACGGCTTAGGACCACCAGCACAATCCATTACCTCCTCTTACGGGCCTGCCTGTCACTGCTGAAGTCACACAGTCCCTGGTCTACGGACCGCCATATGCGTCCCGTCATCGGGCCCTTGTACTTACTCTCGAGCGTCTGTGTGTGCTGAGTGGGGTTATAGTGTCAGGAGTGAGCAGGAAGAGCACGGGGGTGTGGCTTCTGCAGGGTACTCACCCGCCTTTCTACTACCGCTGGGTCACACATGGCACCCTGCACATGATGGTAGCAGGTTCTGTCTCAGCAGAGCAGGTTCAAGAAAAAACAATGGCAAGCTGGAGTTGCTTTCTCTGGGTACTAATTATACCCCCACTTCTTCCCAGCTTACCCACCCACATCCTGCTGGGGGAGAGAAAGCAGAGGAGAGACAAGGAAGAGATAAGAAACAAGTGGGGCTGGAGGTAGAAACAGGCTGGATGATGGGAAGGCAGAAAAAAGCAGCAGCTTGGCTGCTCCCACCTCTGCCTGCTCACAGATAGATAAGTAAGCAACAGCACAGGCCTCACACAGCTTCCGCATCTAAGAATGAAAGTTGGGCGGTGACAGGCAGGGGCCTCTGCAGATGCAGAAGGGCAAGGACAGGGACAGCTGGCAAGGAGCACAGGGGTGATTTGCATTCACACGGAGCCCACTGTGTACCTGTGCCTGGGTGTAGGGAGTGGGGCGCAGTCCGCTGTCATACTGTGGCCTCGAGGACAGATGCCATCACCAGCCTCATCATCCCAAGAGGAATAAAGACCAGAGAAGGCCAATGTTGCGGCCAGTGACTGGGGTGATTCCCAGTGACCCCTTCCTCCTGGCAGGTAGCTTCTACTTTCTTAGGTCATTGCAGAGTCCAGCGAGGGGAAGCTTTATTGCTTATCAGTAAATAAAAGTAAGTCATGTTTCATTTTTAAACAAATGCATAGAGAGCACTTATGTTTTTATACATAGGTGTGTGTCCTGCCTGCTTCGGTGATAACTGATTGATTCCTTCATGGCAACTTTGAGGGGTCTGCACCATCACTAGCCCCTATTTATCCAAAGAGGAACCCGAGTCACATAGAGGTTAAGGGACTGGCCTGAAGTCAC
Organism: Talpa occidentalis; assembly: GCF_014898055.3. NCBI lineage: Eukaryota > Metazoa > Chordata > Mammalia > Eulipotyphla > Talpidae > Talpa > Talpa occidentalis. Next base: position 21,973,426 of record NW_023601433.1, read on the forward strand.
ACAACTAGTGAGGGGCAGAACCAGAACTCACCATTGGCCCAGAGCAGGTCTGTGCTCCTAACCACCACACTGTGATGCATGACCTCACAGCTCACTTCCTGCTCACTCCTGACTCAGCACACTCCCCACTCAGCACACACAGACGCTCGAGAGAAAGTACAAGGGCCTGATGACGGGACGCACGTGGGGGTCCATCCAAAACATGACCTCACAGCTCCAATATGGCCAAGAACTGATGGAAGTCTCTCTGGAAATGAGACAGAGAAAGCCAAGAGTCCTGCTCACATAGGACCCCCCAAGCTGCCCATCTGTGATCTGGTTCCATGTATTATGAGGGCTGTATATCCCAAAGGCACTGGACCTGGACCCAGAGCAGGTTCTCAATTAATGCTGGTGGGTCAGATAACATATCCCAGCGTATCATCAGGACCTCCTTTTCCCTTCTGAGTATAGCTGGGCCCAGGACCTCACAGACCCTTCCGGAGGCACAGTTCCTGTTAGTGTCAACAGAGAGACTCTTCTCCACCTGCCAGAACCCACTCAGATCACCAAGACTCCCAGCTATTTGCAGCAGCACAAGCTCTGACTCTGTCTGCATTTTCCCAGTGAGAGTTCATGCTATCTTTCCAACAAAAAGCTATTCAATTGTCCTATCTTGTGACAATGCTATTTTTTCCTAAGCTTTAAATTATGTAGCTTCACAATGAGGTTCTTACAAAAACTCAGGTCAAATCCGTGGTGAGACCCAGCTCCAGGGCACGCAGGGAAGTTTTCATTTAGGGCATCAGACCAGGCCACTGAGTCAGTCGTGGGGGCCAGGTCCTGGCCAGAGAAAAGACAACCAGCTGGGGTCTGAAACCTAAGTACAGCTGACCCTTGAACAGCGGAGGGAATTGGGGGCCAGCCTGCCCAAATAGGAAACTTCCATGAGGTGAAACTGTGAGTTCAAAAGGATGTTGAGGAATATTTAAGGGTATAAGAATCCTTTCACAAGAAACTCTTTAAAAGCTTACAAAGAATAGTATGATCCAAACTTAAAATTTTAGATGTGTTCTGTGTAATATAAAATAACTGAAAAGATGAAAGGCAGGAGTCAGCCACCACGGCCTTTAAGTGTAGGACTACAGGATTTTTATACAGGAAAATAGAATTTTTATTATTCCTTTATATCTTTCCGAATATGACTTCTGGAAATAATTGAAAGAATTAAACACACAGCCTTTGAAAGTTAAAAAAAAAAAAGCAGTAAATGTTATTTTAGAGAATTGGGAACAAGGGGTCCTGATGTTCTTCTAGACTTCCTTCAAGGCAGAGTCGGTTTCATTTGCAAAACCAGAGTGGGGTCAGAGGTCTCTAGCAGGGATGCTCTGTGCGTGTGCTCTGTGCCTCAAGCATCCACTCTATTTCTAAAACGAGGGCCATGAGAGCCCACGAGGAGCAGGAGTGAAGTAGGTCCCAGGTCCTTCTAGAGCCCGCAGTCCCAGCGCACAGAGAACTTGTCCTCAACCCCGCAGGTGAGAGCAGAAGTTGAAGAGATTGCCAGTGGATTCCAGTCCCATTGTCTTTGGAATTTCACCCTTCCCTAAGCTTCTACGAGGGAATAAGAGAGCAGACAAGCAAAAACATCCAAACTTAGCGAAGATGAAAGGCAGCACAGACCACAGGGGGTGAATTTTTCATGAGGCTGGAAAAAATAAAAGAATCTTAGAAATGTTAATATGACAGTCAAACACTTGTTTGCGCTTTCCATTGGTTATAAATAGTCCTCTTTCTAACCAAGGGCATTGTGTGTCAAGACTCTGGGAAGGATTAGAAGTTATGAGCAGATGCTGGCAAAGGCAAGCAAGCATCCCTGCTGGCGACTGGGGATGTGAAGGGAGAGGGGGCACTGATGGTGGAAGATGCAGGGAAGTTCCCCTGACCCCATAGGGGTCTTCTCCTCTTCCAATTAGCTATGAGTTGGTCCTGAAAGCAGGTTGGCAGCTTTAAATGTCCACACTGGATGCTTTAGGTGTACAAGGGAAACGGCTGACCCTCTTCTCAACCCCTTAGATGGACAGGCTAGACTTTGCATTTTCAAAAGCATAAGTGCATGTGAGCTTTCTCTTCCAGTTTATCTTTTTTTTTTTTTTTTAAGATTTATTTATTTATTTATACAGGCACTGGGTACAGTCAGAAGCGCGGGAGGGTGAGAGAATTCACCAGAGCCAGAGCAGGGAACAGAACGGGCAGACTGACGAAGTACACTGCTGAGGGGAGCACCGGGCGGCGGGAGAGGTCTGCGTGCCATGTGGGACCCTCCTCCGGTGGTCGGGGAGCAGCCGGGGATCGAACCAGCACTGCAGAGGCTGCGGGCAGCTTTGCAACCCAGCGCTCAACCTCTGTGCCATCAAGGGAGGCCCCTCTGTTTATCTTTTTTTTTTTTTTAATAGATTGAAGAACCTCACAATGAAACATCAAACTATGCAGCAGGACATGGGCAGCAGCAGGAAAGTGCATCCCTCTTCCCTCTCCCAGACATGTGCCAGCGTGATCCAAACCTGGCACCTTGCACCTCTGCACTTAGGATCTCCTGCACATGGAATCTCCTGCACTTAAGATCTTTCTGCACGTAAGATCGCCAGTATGGCACTTCTACATGAGGTTTTGTCTTTTCTTCAGTCCTCCCACAACTAGTGGTTGAGAGAGCAGAGCTGGCACCAGCAGCCTGGGTGTGGACCCACCACCTGTTAGCTACGTGACCTTGAGCAAGGCCCTTCCTCTGCTAGCCTCTGGCCACCTACTTTTGGTGCTGCTGTAGGATTAAATAAGCTGGGGCATACCAAGATGCACCCAGGACCCATGGGTTATACTGTTGTTGCTGTTATTTTCATTGTCATCTCACAGCCTCCTCATTTGACATGGACACAACAGAGTATAGTGTGGGCAGAGCCAAGGGATGTCTGAGCAGGAAGGTACAGATTCCTTCCCTTCCATGGAGTCAAAAGAACAGAGAGATGCTGCATGTCATTTTACTGGTACATTTTGCTCAGAAGAGGGCTCCTAGCTGCCCAGGAGTCTACCCCCTGACTCCCCCCAAACTGGCAGCAGCCCTGTCTTCCTAGACTCAGTGCACCTCCCCTACTCTGTCCACACTTTGGCAGTCTGAGCCTTTGAGGTCCAGGAGGCCCACAGAAAATACGATGATCAACCAACCCTGCAGCCCCCGTTACAAGAGGGCACACTGAGGCTTGGCTCCTGGTCTTCCTTGGGTGGCCCTGCTTCCTGCAAGCTGCTATCGTTGACATCACTTGGTGGTGTCTTCACCTCACTATGGCTTAGAATCCTCATTCTAACGTGGAAGCTCACTTTCAGCACACACTGCAGGGCCAGGGCCCAGTATTGCTGGATGGGGTGGGCACTGCATGTGTGCTCAGACACCAGAGGGGCAGGGACAGCAGAGGGAATCAGCAGACTCTAGTGTGGTTTCACCACCGATGAGCAGCCAGATGCAGGGCAAATGACTCAGTTTCCTCATCTGCTGTATAATGGGGGTAGACTAAGATGTCAGAGGTAATTTCTGGCACTTTAGAAAACATTGCCCACAGTCAAGAAGCAGGCCCTTAATTCATTGCTTCTGCAATGAGGCAGGGGATACCTCCTCACTCCCAGGACTGACTGGAAGAGGACCATGGCTGTATTTGTCAAGTTCTTAGAACCTTGCCTGGCACAGTCTGCGTGTCCATGAACAGCAGCTACAATTACCATCTGCTAGTAAGGAAGGGTCCACTCCTCCACTAAGAGTATTTACTGGAGGAAATCTCCTGAGAAGTCAGGGAAAGAGTTGCCCCATGGTGGGAAGGCAATGCTCCAGGGTTAGGAAAACCCCCTCCCAACTCTAAATTCATAAAGCTTCATGCTCTCCCAGAGAGAGGCGATTTCCTAAGTGCAGAGGTGCAAAGTCCAGGTTTGGATCACCTTCAAGCAATTTCCTTGGATAAAGCAGAATGGTGGGTTGTTTCCAGCAGCAGAGAGGGACAGACATCCTGCAGATGTCCTGGTCTTGATTCCGATGCTATGCGCCACGGGAATTGCAGAGCAGAGAGGTGTGTGTGACTGCAGCAGACACCCAGAAATGGCCACCCGTGGGAAATGCCGACGGTGTCAGGTGTGTGGGAGGAAGCTGCGCTGCTGCAACACAGCAAAGGCCAGCTGGCCACCCCTAGATGTAAGGGCCTGGTGAGTCAGCTCCACCAGCTGCCCAAGGCCAATGTGGACCTGGGATGGGGTGCCCACCCCAGAGCCCACTGGGCACCATGCCAGCAATGCTGCTCCTGGCCCTGCAAGTCTCCAAGAACGTTCCTCATGAAGAGTGTGCCAGTGCTGAAGGCAGGCAGATCTGCCCCATCAGACAGGTGCCCTGGACAAGGTGCATAACCCCACAAGGCTTTGGCTTCCCCAGGTGTAAAATGCGAATGATTACAGTACCTACCTCAAAGCGTCTTTGCGAGAATACAATGATATTCTGCAAAGCGCACACAGTGGCTGGTACACTCTGAACTTAGCTATTGCTGCTAATGCTGACTGCCAAATGCTACTGCTGGGTGTGTGCTTCTCGGCACGGGCATGGTGGTTAGACTTCAGGCTCTCTCCTGGAGACCGGTGAGCCCCTGGCAGGATGCATCTCTGGCCCGATTCTGAGCAGGACTGAGAAGGATGCTACATTTATAGAGACTAATATTTAAAAATGTAGACCCCTCCTTTAGATCTCTTTCTGGTTTCTCTTCCCAAGCCCTAGTTCGGAGAACACAGGCTGCTCAGCAAGACAGCACATCACAGTTAACAAACACCAAACACACTTTCATTTTTGGAATCAAAAGCAACAGAAGTTATTCTGGGGACACGTTCATACATCTCCCGTTCCTGATTATGTTCCTAAACCACCATGTGGGAGATGATATTTGACTGCTGTTGCTCCCACCTCCCATGCCTCTCTGCAGGGACAGGCTCTGATATGAGGGGATCACATCATCTCCTTTGCGAAGACTGTAACAAGATGATTGTTGGGCAGTTCTTTCATTAGTAAGATTTGCTGTCTCAGCTACCATTCTGTCAAAAAGGAAAAAGGCTGCCCAAGGCCAATGTGGATGAAGACTGAGGAAACGGGCGATCTCCTACACCACTAGCCCGCACTGACTATCGTTCTGGAAGACAAATTTGTATTAAAAAGTGTTGGCCATTTTGACCCACTAATTCATTTCTAGGTAATCAGTCTAAAAAATATTCACATCAAAGACATCTTTACAGACACATCACCCAAAGCAGTGATAGTGAAGACAAAGATAAACAGCTGGGACTACATCAAATTAAAGAGCTTCTGCACAGCAAAAGAGACAATAACAAAAACAAAGAGAAACCCCACCAACTGGGAGAACATTTTTGCACACAACACTAATGATAAAGGACTGATCACAAAAATCTGCAAAGAGCTGATGAGACTCAACAACAACAAAGAAAATAATCCAGTCAAAAAATGGGCAGAAGAGCTAAAAAGAAACTTCTCTGAAGAGGAAATGCAAATGGCCAACAGGCATATGAAAAAATGTTCAACATCACTTGTAATCAGGGAAATGCAAATCAAAACTACCATGAGATACCATCTCACACCAGTGAGAATGGCACATATTAAAAAAACTAGCAACAACAAATGTTGGCGAGGGTGTGGAGAAAAAGGAACTCTTCTGCACTGTTGGTGGGAATGCAAACTGGTCCAACACCTATGGAGAGCTGTGTGGAGATTTCTGGACCTACTAAACATAGAGCTTCCATATGATCCAGCAATTCCACTCCTAGGTATTTACCCAAAGGACACAGAAACATCAATTCCAAAGAGCACCTGCACCCCTATGTTTATAGCAGCACTGTTTACAATAGCTCAGCTGTTTACAATAGCTCACTGTTTACAAACAGTCCAAATGCCCAAAAATAGATGACTGGATCAAGAAGATGTGGTCCATATACACCATGGAATATTACTCAGCATTCAAAAAAGATAAACACATGCAATTTGCAGCAACATGGATGGAGCTGGAAGGGATCATGCTCAGTGAAATAAGCCAGAAAGAAAAAGAAAAATACCGGATGGTCTCACTCCTAGCAGGAATCTAGAAAAAATAAATAAGGGACCAGGAAAATGAATAACTATAAGAAAGTGAAAATCAAAATCAACAAAAAACTATGAACCAGAGACAGTTTTGGGGGGGTGGGTGGCGGGAGTGGAGGGATTGGGGTCAGAATGAGGGGGTTGCAATTGTATGGGGAATATAAAAATAAAATTTATTATTTAAAAAAATAAAAAAATAAAATAAAAACAAAATGCTAAAAGATAAAAAAAAAAAGAATGTGCCTGTGGCATCAAATTCAAGGAGAATGCCATAAAAATCAATAAACAAGAAAAAGACTATCTAGTCCCTATCTTTAAAAATCAAAATTAGAGCAAAAAGTCCATGATGAATAAAACATCACCCATCTAAAAAAAAAATAATCACACATAATGTTTTTATATATCATTGTGTATAAAAAAACTAGCATGACCCTAAATGCCCATCAATATAGTAGGAAAAATGACGTTCATAGGACAAGTTAAGTGTCCACTGATGAAAGAAAGGATAAAGAAATCGTAATGTGTGTGTGTGGAGGGGGCATACATGTGTGCGCGTATATGTATATGTAGCAGACTATGATTCAACCTTAAAATAAGGACATCTTGCCACTTGTGACTTGAAAGAAGCTGTGGGACATTACACTAAGTGAGCCAGACACAGGAAGAAAAATACGGCCTGATCCCAATGTGAAATCTAGAAAAATCCAATGCAGGAAGCAGAGAGTAGAACGGTGGTAACCACAGGTGAGGAGGTGGGGGGATGGTGAGAAGGTCAGGGGGCACAAAGTTAGTCACACAGTCACACGGGATGACCTGGAGATCCAGGGACTTGCAACAGATGGCCACAGTGAGTAACACTGCACAGCAAATGGAGCTTCGCTAAGAGAGAAGCCTGGAGGTGTTCCCACCACACGCACAGAAGAGAACCAAGAGAGATGTTAATTAGCTTCACTGCAGTCACCATTTCATTATGTATGTGGAATCATCCTGTTGGACACCTTAAATGCACACACTTTTTATTTAAAAAAAGCTAGTATCTGCCATTAGGCTGAGTTGAGGGGTACAGGGAAGATGAAATAGCATCACTCCATTGCCTGTCCTGCTCGCCCGCCCGGGTCATACCTGCTATTCTTTCTGCACTTGAAAATCTCCCAGTCACCTGGAGCCCATGACTAGTTCACACGTGCTCAGCTACTCATCCTCACCCACATCTTAGTGTCCAGGAAGATCAGCAAGGGGCCGGGGTGGGGGTGTGGGAACCTGGAATTGGGGAGCTGGGACATCCCCTACTGCAAGTGGCTCTCTACGAGGGGCTGCTTCTCTCCCCACCACCACTGGCCATTGGAGCCACCCACATGCCCCTGTTCCTCCTGGGTGGGCACACAGCCCTGAGCCTGGAGGCTTCCTGCAATGGACAGGATCTCACAGGCCAGACATCCCGCAAGGACGAAGACCACACTGGCCACACAAAGTGAGCATTTCCCCCCGGTCCTTCCCCCCTCCTGCCATCTCCTCAAGACCCCCGTGAAGGGGGCCAGCTTTATCCTCCTTTGTCACAAGGACACCCCAGTCACTGCCCCAGGCCATGTGTACAGGAGATAGGAAGGACCTCACTGCCAAGCCATCTAAAGGGGAGTGGGGGCTTCTAGTCCCAAACCTGCCCCAAGGGCCAGTGGGGCCCTGAAGGAACTCAGGTGGCTCTTAACCACCCAGCAGTCCCTGCTCATGATTTCCGACTCTTACTCAAGTGCGGGCTCTGTTTGGAGCTGACCACCTATATGGTCACCTCTGGGGAAGCACCTCTTTCCCCAACAGGCTCTCTTGTAGGCACCCCATTCACTCAGTCATGGGCCATTCAACTCCGGCCTCTCCCTACCTCCACATCCCGCCCATGGGCAGACCCTTCAGCTCCACATCCTGAGGGCTCCCCACCTTGCAGCTCCTCAGGTCAAGGCTCACAGCCGCTTTTCAGTCTCCCCATCTCCACCCATTGCTAGAGTTAATTTTTAAAAAGGGACTCCCGCCACTGCCCCACCTGACATGCCGTGGCTCACTCTACCCATAGCATAGGGCAGAGCCCTTCATGCAGGAAGCGCTGCAGAGCTGTTCTGCTCCCTCATCACTGTACCCTGGCTGTCACTCTAGGTACCTCTCATTCCAGGGATTCACCACACAAACCAGCCATGTTCGCCAACCCACCACCACCTCAGGCTCCTGGATTTTGCCTTGCCATCTTCCATCCTGTCCATCCTTCTGCACTCAGCCCAACTAGCCCCTCAGCCCAGGCCTCACTCCGCCCCCATGTCCTGTAGCAACCAGCTCACCCTTTCACGTGACATAAAGAGCCAGCAGGTTCCAAGCACATCCCACATACAGGCTCCCCGCTATCCCAAAGGAGAAGGTTCCTACTTGGGATGCTTTAGTAGATTATTTTTGGATTCTGGGAACACTGTTACCATTCATTTATATGGACAAGTGTTTGCACATTCCCAGACCCCCAAATCATACCAAATACGTTGTACTTTTGGATGGCAGGGGAAACCTGTGCCATGTGCTCTTCTAAGCACTGACATGTATTAGCTCATGGAATCTTCATCCCACCCTTTAAGATCTTATTACTGCCCCCACTTTATGGATGAAGGAAACTGAACCAGGAGATCTGATGGCTTTCCCATGTGGCTGAATTTAAGCCCAGGAATTCTGGCCCCTGCATCTCCTTATTACCTGTGTCACACTGGGCTATAATAGATTTCATGTTTACCTGCTGCCCTGGGGCGGGCAGACCTCAGGGCAGGGGTGAATGCTATTTATGCTGCAGACCCTGGGCCCGGTGAGTGTCACCCAAGGACAGACTATCCCATGGAGGACAGGAGGCCAGTGCCAGATGGGTGGGTGTGCGCCAGGCCTCTTGGCTTAATTAAATCAAATGGCTTTCCCTTGTAATCATGGGATGGAAAACAAAGCCCGAGTGGGAACAGGTCGTGTGGAAGAGACAAGCAGTACTTTCTTGCCATTTTTCCTTTACTTAATTACATAGAGAAATTAACTCTGCTGTGAGTTTCTAATTCAGATGCCAAATCAGTGTCAATGGCAGCAGCCAGACTTCTGCCTTCCTGTGGTGGGGCCTCAGGACACCTGAGGCAGGGCACCCCACAGAGCGCCCCAGGAGCACGAGTTGAAGGCCGGTCATCTATGGAGGAAAGTGGTGCCACCACCCATCCCCTTGGACAGAACCCGGTCCCCCTTCTCCTCCCCACTCTCCAAATTGACACATGCAAGAGCTTCTTCCTCTTGCAGCCAAGAATCTGTGTAGCAGCAGGAAGGAGAAAGGAGGGGCAACGTGCCGTCCATGCGCGGAGAGGGGGATGATGTTAGGGTTGCTGAACACAATCCTGTAAGCAAACGCACACCCAGCGGCGGGGAGTCTGTGGCTAGCACTCCCATGCACCCGAGACCCAGGAACACAGCTTCTGCCTGTGCAAAAGGCTTCGCTTTTTAGAGGGACAACTTAGTTGGGATAAAGATAAGAGCATCTCAAGTGTCCCAACGGAGAGAGATAGGTCAAATCAACCCAGGAATGGGAGAGAGAAAAAGCTCAACTTGCTGTGGACATACTGTCTGCCCAGAGTGGCAGGTGAGGCCGGCTCAGGAGTAGGCGGCCATCAGCTGCCAGAGACTTCTGTGGGGTTTTCACACAGCAGACAGACAATGAGAATAACACCTCCCATGTGCACAGTGCTTTCCAGTTTATAAGCCACCATCACACATACTGTCTCCTGCTGATCTCCCAAGGAACCTCTGAAATACTCATTATTTTATCCACATTACAGGAGCTGAGGAATTTGCCTGAAACTATAGAAAGTTAGAGCCTGAACGAAACCCTGGTTTTCTGTCCCCAAGCCCTGAGTGCGTTCTTTCTCGACTTGCTCCCTGGCAGCCCATGGACATGCTCAGGCACCGCGCTATCTGGCTGTCAGGCTCACTGCACATGGCTCGGCCAGCAGACGGGACTCCCGGGGGATGCCACGGCTTCCCCTCCAGGATGAAGGGCGCACTCTGCTGCAGCCTGGACTCCGGAGTGAACACAACCCCGGCCGCCTCTCCTGGTGCCGGCAAGGTCATAGCCAGCTCCCCAGATGGCCACTGCAGCAGGACACACATCTTGGTGCATAATCTCAGCGTCCGTGCTGGGGCGGGTGCTGGGGCGGGTGCTGGGCTCATGCCATGGTGGATCAGCTATGCACCCCCACCCCTGGCAGAAGTTGGGCCCTCTGGCAGTACGGGCTCACCCGTTCCTGCCGAGCACACTGCCTGGGCAGAGCCTACTGTAAAGCACTTAGCAGAGCCTGCAAGAGCCTTAGCCACACTTACTATTTATTGCAGTATCCTGACTGCTAGCCAGGGCGCCTTCCAGGGCTGACCCCTGCTGTGTCAGCCCAATGCCCAGCCACCCATCAAGCCTAGGAACCCCCAGACCCTGCCCAAGTGCTTTCTCTTCCCTTCTCACTCCAGAGTCCAGCGCCCAGGACGGAGTGGGAGCCTGCCCCACCCCTGCGTCCATGCTGTGCCCTTGCCTATGAGCACCCACTCCAGCCCTTCTCCCACCCACATCCACTCTCTATAGAGCTTGCAAAATCTAGCTCAATTTGTGTTCTTTTTCATAAAACCTTCCTTACCATCTTTTAAGAAAAATCATTCCCTACCTCTGAATTCTCTCATTTTACATCTTTCTAATATGAATTTTAGCTTTCCTCTGTGTCCTACTATTTACTTTAAGAGGGTCACCTTCTCTCCTGCCCGGTTCTTCTTTTGGGCCCTCATCCTTGGAATTCAGCACATAAAGGGGAAGTGCTCAGAGTCCGCCCAGTATGTGTTGATGCAGAATTACCCACTGGTAGTTCAAGAAGGTACTAGAAGTATATCCTGCACATGTGTCCCTGAACAGGCAGAAAATACTGCAGAGGACAGACTTGGCACAAGGCCTCTTTTCTGCCAAGAAGGAAGTGGGCCTGTTTCTCCCCACCAGTCCCTGCTCTAGCACCTGACCTAAGGGTCCGGCCCAGCACCACACTGCCATGCGTGCACACAGCCAGCTCGGTCACAGCACACAGGACTCAGTGAAGTGAGGGGGTCTTCCCCAGAGTCCATGACCATTCTGGGCCATCTTTCAGTCTACCTGCTCTGTCCTTTATTCTAATTCTGAATCTAAACCACACTGGCTCCTTATTAAGTAATTGAATCAGGGTCAAGAAAGAAAGGAACTTTCAGTAAGGCTAATTTATTGTTGGCTCAGAAATAATGAATCCTGGAAATGAGGTTATAAGTAAGGTCATTTTGAAACCTGACACTCTGTTTTAAAGCTTTTTGGCCCATGTGTCTTCCTTCTATTTAGAAATTTTAAAATTTTACATAAATGAAACTCTATACACATATTATATATACTACTATCTTTCTGCTACATGATAAGTTTTATTTTAAAATACTTAAATTCCTCTAGCTCCATGTTCTTAAAAAAAAATCCAGGATCAAAAATTATATGAAAACGGGAACTAGTTCTTTAGAAAGTTTGTTGAGGTTTTTCTGATTCTCTCTGAAGTGGCAGGGGTGGGTCATCTTGGTCTCATCTGAACTCACTTCTAGAAGCAATGATTTTATGCAGGCTTGAGGACGAAAGGCTGTACAGTTACGTCAGACATACTCTTCCACTCAGGCTTCCTGTCCCCAAATTCCCTCCTGTATCTGGAACAGAACTACACACCATTCTAGAAACTCCGACTACAGTTGCAACATTTTAAAGAGATGATACCTTAACTGAGACCTCTATGCCATCAAGAAGAAAAATGTCAACCACCTCAAAGGAAAAAATTAACTGGGAACTGAATGCTTTAGAATCAAAATAAGTAAGTGAATTCATGTTTAACCAGACAAGTAGTCGAATTAATCATTGGTGATGAGGTTCCATTTATTTTTAGCAAACTATCAAAGTCCTTAAAAAAAAGGATAACTGCCAGAATTGGCATAAAAAGGGCATTCACACTTCTGATGGAGTGAAATTTGACAACTTTCATCAAAGATCTTACGAGCAGCATCCTCTGCTGACTCTCCTATGTAGACAAGGAGGGAGACAAGGGTGTTCATTGCAAGGATGCTCACTGCAGTACTGATTATGACAGGGAAAATTTGTATAAAACCTACAAGTTCACATAATAAGAGACTAGTTTTCTAAATTATAGCACATTTATAAAATGGAATATTAGGCAACGATTTAAAATGATGTAGTCCAGAAGTCCTTAAACCCTAATGTACATAAAAATCACTGGGGATCTTGTAAAAATGCTGACTCTGGAGCTTGAGAATCTGTATTTCCAACAAGCTTCCAAGTGGATGCAGAGACTGCTGGTGCAAGCAGCATCTTCAAAATACTCTGAACGGGGCCTCCCCTGGTGGCTCAGCAGTTGAGCGCTGGTCTGCGAAGCTGCCTGCAGCCTCTTCAGTGCCGGTTCAATCACCAGCTGCCAGCGAGGGTCTCCCACATGGTGCGCAGACCTCTCCTGCTGTACCCGCTGCTCCCCTCAGCAGTGTATTTCTTCGTCAGTCTGCCTGTTCTGTTCCCCGCTCTGGCTCTGGTGCATTCTCTCACCCTCCTGTGCTTCTGACTGTACCCAGCGCTTGTATAAATGAATGAATGAATGAATGAATAAATAAATCTTAAAAAAAAATTTCCTCAAAATACTCTGAACACCAAGGGTGCAGACATACTTATTGAAAAACACTTGTTTACGATATGCTGTTAAATGGTGGGAAGATACAGTTCAAAACACAACAACATATCAGCTCACCTTTAAATTAAAACACATCCAGGAACAGCTGACCCTTGGACACATCATTTGTGATTAGGGCCCATTTATTTTTTTTAATTTTTTTAAATTATTATTTTTTAATTTTATATATTTTTACATCAGTTTTCATTTTTGCACAATGTATGCATTTTCATATTGGTTATAGTCCCCATACAATTCCCACCCCCCCTTGTTTTGATCCCACTCCCTCCTGCTCCCCACCCCATCTCTGGTTTATATTTGCTTGTTGATTTTGATTTTTACTTTATTATAATTAGTCTTTTGCCTGGTCCCTTATTACACAATGGCATATTACTCAGCAATCAAAAAGATAAACTCATGCAGTTTGCAGCAAAATGGATGGAGCTGGAAGGGATCATATTCGGCGAAATAAGCCAGAAAGAAAAAGAAAAATACCAGATGGTCTCACTCATAGCAGGAATTCAGAAAAACTAAATGAGGGCCCATTTATTTTTATCAAACTATCAAAGACTTTTTAAAAGGATAACTGTAGGAATTGGCATGAAGAAATGGGCCCCACACTTCTTATGGAGTGAAATTAGGACCACTTAGATGCTGATACTCTTGCAAACAGACAACCTAAACTTAAGCTATTGATACATACAGTATGGCACTGTAAATGGATTTTTTCTTCCTTATGATTTCCTTCAACATCTTTTCTGTACAATGCTTTGCTGTAAAAAGAATATATAGTATATGTAACATACAAGATACATGTTAATCATCTGTTTGTGTTATTGGTAGGGTGTCCTGTCAACAGCAGGCTATTAGTAGTGAGGTTTCCGGGGTGTGAAGAGTTACAGGTGGATTTTTTGGCTGTGCAGGGTTGGCGTCCCCAGTGGTCAAGGCTCACCAGTACAATAAAGACAGTTGCCAAAATGCGAGCACCGCTCAACTCAGAGCAGTGGGAGTCCCGGGTGCTTTCCTCTTGGCTTATTTGTATTTCTAATTTTCCCTACTGTAAATGAGTCTTCTCTGTGCACACTGAAAGAGGCGGTGCCGGAATCGGCTCTGACTTGGCTCCCCTGGGCACACGGGGCCCACCTGCGAAGGCCTTGAGTATCGCCCCAGCGCTCATCCTGCCATCATAAATCCCTTTTGCATTAGGAAGGGAGGTGCAAATATTTTAAGGATTCATTTCACTTTTCCTGTCACGTAAAAGCTGTGGGTCTGGCTCTTTAAAATGTTGCTTAAAATTCTCCCTTAAAAAACAAGGCAATTACTTGCCAATCCCCTGCTGTAGCAAGGAAACCTTGTAATTACCAACCATCTGTCTCTCAATTCAAAGTCGAGGCCCCACAGCCAGGAGACACTGTGATTCAGCAAACAGGGACAGGGTGAATTATGGGGACTCTACATTCAAACCCTGAAACATCAAGTGCAGGAGTCTACAGAATTTAAGCCCAAGGCCGGGCATTCCTTATCATGAGAAAAAATTAAAGCAAGTCAGTCAACCTCTTTCCTTTGGCATAAGGACAGGATGCTAAATAAAAGGAGGGATTTTAACTGCCACTCTGGCAAAGAGTAAAGTTGACTTCAGTGACTAAAAATAAATTTACTTAACAATATTCCCTTAACCAGGTTCCTCACTACGGTTCAGGGAAGAGATGTAAGCCACTGACACCGGGAGGTCAGCAGGCTCTGGACCAAAACTGGCATTTCTGGAAATGGCTTTTTAGAGCAAAGGTCAAACAATAGAAAGGTTTGACCTTTTGTTTCTATTAACATGATTGTTTCTATTAACCTTCTATTAAAGGTTTTGTTTCTATTAACATGATATTCAAACGATCTTTAATCGAACATTAATGTTTGACATAGACGACCCAATAATAAGCCCAGTTGTCATTTCCATTTCCCCAACTCTCTTTCCAGAAAAGTGTGCACCAGAGAAATCAAGAATCTTCCTGTCCACAGGGCAAACTGGCTTTTCAACTGCTTGACCGGAAGCAAAGGTGTTTTTGCTGTAATGGCCAAGTAAGTCTCCTTCCCAAGTCCCGTGGCCACTGTTGTTTACCCCTGAAATCACAGGGGGCTAAGTCTGCCCACCTGTCTTCACCCTGACTTCTCTCACCTGTGGGCCCCCCACTCCCAGACCTGCTTACCCTGAAGGGAGCCTCCCCTGAATATGTTTTGTGTGCCAAGCCAGAAGCGGGGGTGAAAGCAGCTGATGGCCAAGTGCTGCATGCCTGGCTGGCTCCAAGCAAGGGAGTTCTCAAATACTGGTCTGCAGGCCCCTTCAAAGGCCCAGGGAGCTGCCTCTTCTCTGTCAGACTCGGGCACTGTCAAAGACAGTGAGCTGGCACAACCTTTGTCCAGACAGCTCCCCCAAACTCCAGTCCGAGGAAGTCTACATAGAGGGTTGGCATCCTTGTGTGAAGTGGCAGGGATGCCTGACTTTAAAGAACCCTTAATAACGTGTGCCTGCCTTCATAACAGACTCCTCTCCTCCAGCCCTTGGGTGACCTACCGCCCCCATTTGCCCAGGACTGTCCTAGTTTTAGTGCTGAAAATTCTGGGTCCCAGGAAACCCCTCAGTGTAAGGCAAACCTGAATGGCTGGTCACCCTCTCACCCTCCAGGCAGTGGGTGAATGAGCCAGCCCTATGAGGTCAGGGTGCCTGCCCCTCAGGCAGGAGCTTCACCCACCACCATCGGCCTGGCCTGCTCGACCTGGGCAAGTGCTCACAGGGGCCGATGACAGGCGGGCGGGCGCCTCAGCTTTCTAGGGCAAACTTCTGCTACTGGAAATTCTTGCAATTCTCTCATTAGGATTCCATTCCTTTGATTCAAGATCCTTGCCACTAGTGGAAAATTATAATACCTCAAAATGCTCAGGAAGATAAAAAAAATCATTATATTAACACCTAGGCATAAACACTTTATCAGCTCTTTCTTAAATGCCAAGAGAAGCTTTAGAGGGGAAGAGATGCCTCATAAAAGTCTGAGGACCCTAACAAATTCTACTTCTTCATAATAACAACTTCACTTACCGCCAACTTTAAGAATGGCTGATAGACAGTCTCCATTTGCTTTAAGCATGCTCTCTTATCTGAAAGCAGCAGCAAGAGAAATTTGGGATAGAGTGCACTTATTTCCCCAAACTACTTCTGTTCTTCAGATGCAGTCACTCCACTGAAAACACAAGTGTGTGAAAAGCTGGGCTATGCAAACGTAAGTGGCCTGGAAACTCCGGGGACCTCACTGTAATGCTGACTCAGAGGGTCTGGGTGGTTCTTGACCTGCATTTCTAACCAGCATCCAGGGGATTTCTGGGGCACCAGGAGTCACAAGGCAGCAGATTCAGGAGACAGGAAGCAGGTTCTCCTTCCCACGAATCACGTCTACTCTGAAGCCTCAAAGTGACAAAAGATGTTCAAATATTTCCCCAGTTTTACTCAGTAGAAGACTGACTCAGATTTGAGGATTCGGGCAACAGACTCCCATTTACCCAACTTCAGGGGACACAAGTTTCATTGAGTTCTCTAGGAGCCCACGTATTCCCTGAGGAAATCTTGAGGTGGGGGAAGACCAGGCCATGGGCAGAAACGAGGTGATAGATAGCTGAGTCCCCACTTGTCTCTGACCCTTAGTTGCTCTGACACACAGTCAAGAAGGGTCCTTGAAAAAGATAACACCCAAGTGATTTAGATCCCCAAATGCACTGACTGACTTAAACACAGTACCTGAGCTGCCCAAACCACCTGTCAGGGTGGCAACCCACCTCCCAAGGGTACAGCAAAGGGGAGCTGTTGCCATCCTGGGCTTTAGCTGAATCAAGTTGCCAAGGCAAGTAAGAGGAGCCTCCCAGGCTGTGGAATGGAAAGGGAGGACAGAGGGGGAACCTCAAACAAGGTCTCTTGTTCTGCCCTGGCCCTTTTCCTATGCCCACCCCACCCCCAGCAGCGGGGAAGCCTGAGTGGACACCAGCATGGGGTTTGATGTGCAGCTGTAGGCCATGGCAGTGCGGGCCTGACCCTCACCTGTGCATCCCCCACCCAGCCCAGGCACATCTGTGCCTAACATGCCACATCTCACAGGCTTTACACCACCTTCTGCCATGACTGGAAACCCTGGGTGATTCTGCAAAAATGATAAAATTTGTCTTCATAAAAATAGACATGCACACTTATAGGTAAAATTTCCTATAAAATATTCAAGATTCCAAGGACTCTGCAAACCTGATCTATGGGCTTAGAGAACTCCCAGTGTCCAGCGTCCCTGCCGATGGGGGAGCAGGGCCTCTTTATTCTGTAGGCACCGTAGGCATAGCGCCCAGGAACGAAACTTCAAGTCCTGAAAAAGGTTTTATTGACTCCATGATATAGAAAGATTGATTGTAGTAAATAGTCTGATGATAGTGTGTAAATGGCAAAAACAAACAAAAAACAATTAAAAATGCAATTGACAAATGTTTGTTAGGACACATAAGGGCTGGCCTATGTCACCTGGTCCTCGGGAGCGCCTCTCCGACATTATGGGACTCACACGTAACTTGGACTCTCTAGGTACCATGGTGCACAAGGTGTGATCTGCCTGCAACCACTGGGGATGGAACACGAGGACATTACCCTGTCCCAAAGGGAGAGTGCCTCATGCAGGGAAGGCTTCACCCCACCTCCTTCTGAAAAGAGGAAAAGGGGGTCCAGAGGAGGTGAGAGGGTGAGCAAAACACAGTCCTGGAGTGAACAGCTAACAGCCAGGCTGGAGTTTTCCCAAGTGGACGTAAATGATGCGCCCGGAATAGTACAGTCATCAGATAAGGCCTCTCTGTGGCCTGGTGGGGCATGCAGAGAGGGGGGCATTCTGCACCGTGAGAGTAACCCAAGTGCCCTCCCTCCAGCCAGCATGGGTGACGATTGCTGCCCCACTGCCAGACCCGCTCCAGTTCAGTCTTTCACCTTCTAGGTAAAAATAACCAAAAGCATCACCAGTGGGACTACACCGGCCTCAGTTTCCTCAAAACCACCTGAGCGTCCACGCGGCAGAAGCCCAAGCGCTGTACTGAGCTCTTCTGACCCCTCTTACCAAAATATCTCCAATTTCGGTGTGTGCTCTCATGTAACAGATCAAATCAAGCCACATTTATTTGGCAGTTACGTTCCCGCTGTCTTTGCTGTTGGGCCTCAACCAGGGCCAGGGCACACCGCGTCTAAGGCTGGGTCTCTCACCCGGATGGGGGTGCAGGATCAGCCTCAACAGAGCATATCCAGTCTGCCACCCAGGCCCACTGCCCACTGCAGGAAGCCCAGCTTGCCCTCGCGGCAGCTCTGAACCCCTGAGGAGCTGACTCATCGGGCGTGGGTTTTAGCAGGGGCTCAGTGCCAGTCTGTCTACCTCCATTTCACACTGATGGTCGCTGTGTTTGGGGTTAGTCCATCAAGAAAGAACCGGGGCACTTCGCCAAGGACAGAGTTTGCCTGAGTGTGTGTGAGCTGGGGTGAGGGGAGAGCAGCTGGCGGCCTGTCAAAGCTGTTGACAGCAGACATCTGGAACAAAGCAGAAGGGGGTTAATTGCAACAGCTCAGGGTGAGGGTCCAAGACAGGGTCCCGATTCACTTTCTGATATAGTCATCAGAACATTTAGGAAGGATTCAGAAACCGCATCTGGTCCTACAGTTCAGTAATTTTCCAATTCTGTCCCCCTCATTTTTTCCCCTAGGAAAAAATATGTTTGCGTTCTTCCTCTCCGCGGGGATATAATAGAGGTTTTTACAGGCAGAATGCCTCCAATAGCACCATTCTGGAATGGTCTATACCAAGGTGCAGCTCATGAATGACGCTGGATCAGGGGAAAGTATTAACGCTGAGACGCATGTAACGTGGGACCTGCTCCTCCTCCCCCTCCGCGCCACGCGGGCTAAGTCCCAGCATTCTCTTCCCTTGCGCCAGGACGGTTTTCAGCACCAACGGTGTGAAGCTGTGAGAATAAAGAGCAGTATTCGGGCAGCTCTTGGAGCTTTTTGATACAATGAAGAGAATGTGCTACTTCCCAAAGAAATAAATCTCATCCTCACCATTTCTACTAGCCCATAAATAGAATGGTTTTTATAATTATTCAGCAGACCCAAATGCCTGGCACTGATCTTCCCCAAATCATTAGATGGAAAGGAAGCCAGGAACTGCAGGCTCAACAGTAGCCAGAGCCGGCCCCAGAGAAAGGGACCCCTGGAGCCGATGCAGGCGTCCCGCTGGGCGCCCACTCGTTTAATGATGTGGTTAGAAAGGAGCAAAGATGAAATGACTTTTTGCAGGAAAAGGCAGGATTGATGCTTTCCAGTGGTCCAAATGACAACCTCAGTTCCTTTGAATTTTTTTCTTTTAAAGTAGCTTGGAGAGCTTCCACCGTGCTGATCCCAGACACAGCTGGCGCTGCCCGGCCTTGGTGCAGCCGCTGTGTGGTGGGGGGCCAGGAGGCGCCAGGCTGGCTGGAGCTGCCGAGTGAGCAAGGCTCTGACTTGGGGCCAAGTGAGGAGCCCTTTTGGTCAGGGGCAGGGAGGGGGCTGCTGAAAGCATCAGGTTCACCATTTTTTCAATTTCACACACCAGCACAACTCCTTAGGGTTTCCAAGTTTATCTTGCTACAACCACCTTCTCCCCCCGCCCCCCTCCAAAAAACACCCAGCAAGCTTTCAATCATTTTAACCTCAAAAAAGCAGAAGGGATGGAATCTCGATAATGGAAACAACAGCTATGAAACCATTGCCCCTGGGGGCCTTATCTTTCCTCTTTTCGCTGTGGACCACCAGTAACTTCACTGTACCCTAGCAGTAGTTCATAGGCTGGCACAAGGGACTCCCCAGCTATGCCACACCCACACCCCATGCCACTCTGGCTCTGGATACTGTGGAACACACTGCAGGGAGCTGTGCTGTCAAACACAGTTCTGTACTGAAAGCTTCATTCTCTCATCTATGAAATGAGGGGTTCTCCCTACCTCTCATACAATGACTGCTCGGTACCTGATTCTAGGCCAAGGACATGCCTGGTGGTACCCCAATCAGGTGCATCCCTCACCTGCTCCCTCTCCCTGGGAGTGTCTTGTGGTACTGTGGCTGGGCACCAGTGGATGATACTCTCAGGCACAGAGGAGTCACATCTGCATCAGCATCAAACACTGCTTTTGCATCTGCGTCTGCCTCCCTCTCACATGCCCCAGGCTCTGACACCCCGAACAGACAGAAGGTCATGGCCACTTACATTTCTACCAGGACTTTCTGCCAAAGGGCTCAAGGCATCCATAAGAAGTCTACACTGTTGGTGTCGTTGTCAGTAGCAATTTGGAAAGAGGAGAGAACACAGACAAGAGAAGCCAGACCTTGGACTCAGTCTTGGGCATCTACTCCAGCTAACATCATCAGTGCCCCCTCACCCCTGCTGCACACAGGAGCTACGCTGAGAGGTTTGTGAAGAGCCAGGTGTCATGGGTGGGGGTGGGGGGTAACCCTGAAGGAGGAAGCCCTGCAGGATGTCACCACAATCCCCCCTCTGCCAGAGGCCCCCCTCTGCCCTGAGCCAGGGTCTCAGCTGGGATGACTTTGCAATCGCTCCCACTAGGTAGGAGCAGGTGGCTGGGGAAGGTTGAAGTCTGGCCGGTGAGGCAGAGACTATGATGACAGACTGCCATTGAGTCTATTTTAAGTGGAAGCTTCAAATGTCATTAAATTCCAGGCAGTTCTTTCTCCTGAAGTTCAGTTAGCGTGCACCCAGAGCACTGCCATTTTCTCTCTCACTCACAGGAGCTCCTGGAGGGTAGCCATCTTCCCCACATACTTGGAGTCTGTTCGCCTTTTCATCTTCCTGTTTACCCTTCCTTCAGAGCTTCTTGTAAACTCATCCTTCACCAAAGCATTGTCTAGATTTCCTGCCACTAAAACCTTTGCTTTTCAGAACTCTGGGGTCTCAGTGCCACACCCCCTGGGCCCCCGGCTATGTGCACCTCCACCATTCAAGAAGATGTGGTACATGTACACAGTGGAATATTACTCAGCAATCAAAAAAGATAAACTCCTGCCATTGGCAGCAACATGGATGGAGCTAGAAGGCATCATGCTCTACGAAATAAGCCAGAAAGAAAAAGGAAAATACTGGATGGTCTCACTCATAGCAGGAATTTAGAAAACCTAAATAAGGGACCAGGAAAAACACTAATTATAATAAAGTAAAAATCAAAATCAACAAGCAACTATAAACCAGAGACACATGGGGGGGGCGGGGAAAGGGAGGGGGGATTAGAGTCAAAATGGGGGGGGGGGAATTGTATGGGGAATATAACCAAGATGAAAATGCATACATTGTGCAAAAATGAAAAATGATGTAAAAATATAAAAAATAAAGTTAAAAAATAAAAAGAAACACTAATTATCAAGGAAAAAAATAAATCAGGAGCGCGCATACTCATGGATTGTCGTGAGAGCCTGTGTATTAGCTCCTATGTCAATGGCCACTCAAGTTTTAAGATCAACACATCAGAAGAGCACCTTGAAACTTCATGCCCCTGTGGGCCATTTCTAGGGATCTGGACTCCCTCTCCCGGGGCTTTCTAAGACAACAGCTGGAACACACCAGTGCCACTGGATGGAGCATCATTTTGGTTGATACCTGATACCAGGAGCTGGGCATGAACACTCAAGTCCACTGCCACCACCCCCGTGCACACAGGCACACACACCCTGGGCTGCTCAACCTCGCCTCTGAAGGAGACCCCCTCCCAACATTCCCTGCTCAGGACCCCGCTAAGGCGGGGAAGCCGCCACCTCACCAGCTAACAGTTCAGGAGACTGTCTTCTAACTATGGATTCTAAAGCCAAATCTCCCCAGTTGTACTGGCACAGAAAATGTGAGAAAATGTTACTGAATTTCTAAGGCATAACAACCCAATCATGTGGATCCAAGGTTTTCTCTCATCCCCTTGCTTTCCCCCAGTCTTCCATTCCTAGTTTTTGACACTGGAGGTGACATTGTGTGTGTGTGTGTGAGTGTGTGTGTGTGTGTGCGCGTGTGTGTGCATGTGCTCGACTGCGTGAAGAAAGAGGAATCTTTATGTGACAACCTAATCCAAGCAACAGAGGAGACTTCAGAATATTTATCAAATTCATCCCTAAGAACAATGATACAAAAATAATTTTAATTACCCAGAGATGTCATGGCCATAAAAATAGCTCTAGGATGATATTTTTCCAAAACCACCTCCAGGAACACACAGGCATAGGCATGAGCTGTGCTCCTCTGTGGCTACGTACAGCTAAACCACATCAAGAAGTCAGACCCCCTCAAGGAAGGTCAGTGGTCTCTCACCCTCTGAGCTGGGTGACGCTTTCCTTTTGTGACTTGCCTTCTGTAGAGCTTAACCATAAGGTACTGCTGGGAAGAACCGGGGCCTGCAGCTGGGAGCACACGGATACGCAGAGCAGAGTCCCAAGCGGAGCCCCGCGGGGTCCCCCGTGATGCGCCTCTGGCCCTCCCCCGCCCTCCTCTCCCCTTGCTCCTCGGGCTCCTGGGCTCCTGCCTCCAGGCACACTTGCACCTGGGCCTTACACTGGCATCCCCCCACCCGGAGGGAAGGACAGGCTCCGGAGAGTCACTCGGCCAACTCTCTCACCTCCTGTAAGTCTTTCAGCCTTATCTTCTCAACAGGACCCACCTTGTCTGCCCCATTTAATTTTGCAGTTGGCCCCCTTCCCCACGCCATCCCCCTCGTCCTGTCTACCGCTTTTTGCTTTTAAGCATGCTTCCTTTCTAAGCTGCTGTTTGTTCTGATTGTCAGTTTCCCCCTCCGGAATGCATACCTCATGCAGGCAGGCATCTATTTTGTTCAATGGCATATTCCAAGAATCTAGGATGGTGCGTGAGACATAATAAATGCTCAACAAATACTGATTTACTTCATGGCCCACTGCATAAACACAGAACAGTAACAGCAAAAGTGCCAGTAATCACAGAGACCCTCATACATGCCAGGCTATGGAAGAGGCTTGATATTGTTTCATTCAACATGGACATGGCCCTGACTCTGCTCCAAGTCAGGCTGAGACATCTCCACTTTATAAGTGAGAAAACTACCTCAGAGGGGTTACTCAGCTACCAAGTAACAGGGCTGGAATTCTGATCCAGATATTAAAGCCCAGGAGATTATATCATCATCCCGAGAAGCATGCATTGTCTACAGTCACCTTGGATGCACCATCGTTGCTCAACACTTACTCTGTCCCTTCCAGATGACACTGACATTCACCAGCAGAGACGGTCCCATGCACAGTCAGGGAATGGGCCATGTTCACTGCCCCAGAGGCTGTATGGTATGAGGAAGGGACACTGGTCTTAGTCCCTGGGGCAGAGACACCCTTGCTCATAGGCACCTCAGGTCATGAGCATTCTTGAGTTGGGGCACCCCCTCTTGGGTCACAGTGCCCCTGGGTTGTTGGTAACCCCAGGTTACAGGTGATCCTGGGCTGTAGGTGGACAGCTCATACTCAGTGGGGTGTGGAGTGTGGTCAATGCATAGAGGACCCAGGCAGCACACACCATGGGGGACTGCATAGTCCTCAGCAGGAAGTGCTCAAGGATGCAGTTGACTTTGGTGTGTCCCTCTCACAGGCAGCATCCTACCTGTCACGTGGAGGACCTCAGGACCAACTGCACACTGCCGGGGCAAGAGGGAGGGAAGAGCAAGGGGCCCTGGGTGAGCTCGGTGAAAGCACCCACAGACAGAACCTGGTGGCCCAGTCCTGACAGCAGGAAGAGCTGTGGTGCCAGAGGGTTTGGTCAGAGCCTGCGGGCCCTGCTTGGCCAAGGGTGAAGATAGATGAGTCCTGGATGCCAGTACAAGCTATTTTCCTTGTGAAAGTGGAGGTGTCAGCCAGACCCAGAAGGAAAAAAAAAAAAAACTTTGTATACAATTTTCACTCAAGGCTGACTTGCAGGGTTAAAGAAACACTGAAAACATGTTGCTATCAACTAGTAATCAGGGGGCAGGCTTCCTGAAGTTCTAATCTCTGCTCTCTGCTACTGCTAGTCTCCCAAACCAGGGACCTCACGTCTCTAGTCACCTGCTGTCTGTGGCCAGCCCACCAGCTCAGGGGAAGAGTTCTGTTGCTTTGGCCTCTGCTCTGCGCCCAGGCAGTAAAGGGAGCTAACACCTACCAACCCAGACAAGACGGGAGAAGACCTGTGCCAGGAGCTGTGGCCAGTGGAGGGTGTGGGGCCTGCCTGTCCTCTGAACAAGTCCTCCAAGTCCATCCAAGCCCTTTGAATTCTGACTTTCTTATCTTTCCTGGAAACAAGAAATGATTATGCTCAACATCACTAAATATATTCACTGACATCTGACTCTGCATATAGAGTGATCATCAAAAGGAGTAAGCTGGGGCACTCCCTGATGGAGCAAGTCCCATGTAGACAGTCCATATGGCCCAACATCTCTCCTCTTTACCCTCAAGGAAGGTTCTGGGGGATAGACAGAGGGGACTCACATTTTTGGAGGGTTTGCTATAGGTTAAACATAAATACTTTATAAATATGTAATTTCTCCCCAGATGGCTATGAGCTATCTATAATTTCCCCATTTTACAGACTAGAAAACTGAGGCTTAAGTGATTAATCATTTACCAAGTAATTTAGCAGAGGCTGGGAAATCTGAGGAACCAAAGATCTGGATGGCTTCACAGGAGACTTGGAAACTTTGACCAAAAAGATCACATTCTTTACACTCTCAAACTTAACCCAAAGTTAAGCCTGAACTTCCCGAGGTTCCCTTGGATATGGTACTTAATAAGCCATTTGGCAGATGCTGACAAATGGGCTGGGTGAAGATCAGGGAACTTGACTGAGTCTAGACCAGAAATCTCCTGATACCGAGGATCTGTTCTTGTAAACTCTTGGTAGAAAGTGAGGGGAAAAAAGGTCAAAACAAATTTCAGTTATCTTCAAAGACCAAAATGAAAAGACTTTTTTGATAGCAACAGCAACATCTTAATATGTCTCAGTTAGGTAATATTTAGCTTAGCAGAAAGCATGCAATTCCCTGCTGAAGGCATCTTGACACATCTGCTTACATGGTCATTGCACTTGGTATTCCAGAATGAGCATATTTAGGGAGACTTCTGCCTTCATACTTCTTGTCTGAACCCAAGCAACTTCTATAACCAAATCCTTATTAGGAAGTTTGAAGCATGAGAGCTCTGGACATAAATCCTGTAGGAAAACAACCCATTGCCCCATCATTTTCTCCAATGCACCCCATGGGTTTCTGACTGTGCATTTGGTAGAGCGCTGCAGAAATCCAACAGCTACCATTATGTGTTCCACCAAGCTCGCCTCCAGCCCTGTTCTCTCCAAAAGAGACACAAGTAGCTCAGAAGCACACCAAAGTTAGATGCTGTGGAACTTACTTAGCTCCCAAAGTCTGTTTCATTTGTACAAGAGCATGTCAATGCATATCCAAGTTTGAAATAAAATGATTTAAATGCCCCTCAATAGCTCTTTATTTTTCTTTGAGATAGCCTTTCACTTTTCTCTGTGAAAGAATATGGTGACCCCAACATTGCCCTTTCCTCCCTTTTGTCCCAATTTTGCCTCTTTGATGCTGGGAACAGGTGGTTGTGGCACTTGCTGTGGCTTCTGGCCGAGAGGTTCGGAGTGGCTCGGGCTAGGGGAAGCAGCCCCAGAGTCCCAGGAGGCTGGAAGACACCTGTGAATTGGAAGGCTTGTGCACTCTACCCTGGGCCAGCTTCGAAGGCAGAGAAACAGAAATAAGAAGCGTTCCTGCCCTGAGCCAGAGTGGGGTCACAGGGAGGGCTCTGCAGGAGTCAGCAGTGGACACAGGGAGGGTAGTTTTCTCTGACACAACGTATTCCACCAAGCCCATGCCTGGGAGCTGCCAAAGAAAGACAACCTCTCTTGTATTAGTCTCAGCAGCAGAGAGAGACAGATAGTTCAGGAGAAACACATAGCCAGGATGGGAGTGCTACTAGAAGATACAGACAACAGCTTGAACTTGAATTAAAATTGCAATAGCACTCAAAGTAGTTCCATTGTAACATGGGGAGAGAGAGTTTACCTATAACTAAAAACCCTGAGTTTCCAACCACACAGTTCTCCAAAAAAGATGAAGGCGACACATGACTCTTAAATCAACAAGTCGGAAGATCAAGTGCAACAAAGCAGAGTACAAGTACGAAGAGATGGAAGTCACAAAGAGTAAGATATGAGACTTTAAGGCTACATCCTCACACAGGGAAAAGAAAAGGGAGGAATAAAGGAGAGGTCACAGGGGGCACATAGAGGCAAGTGCTAGCAAAGTTTCTAAATCTAAGGACTGAAAAAAAGACAAACCCTCAGGCAGAATGAAATTGTACCTGAAAAGGAAGTGGACACAGGCTGGTCGCGACCAAATGGCGACCAAGTGGCAGGACGACGTCCGTGCACAAAGGGCACCTGGGACTGGCCTCCCCAGGCAAAATAGCTTTCAGCGAGCAAGAGAAAAGCAGAGAAGAATTCACAGTACATGTACTATCAGACGTCATGCTCCGGAGCAGAGAACAAACAAAGGAAAGGCTCCAACAACACATGAACCAGGTCCAAGACTAGACTCCAAGATCAGAAAAGGAGAGAAAACCGATGACCAGTTTGCTAAACAGCCTTGGTCTTGGTGAGGCTGAATGGCTGCTGCCTCCTCAAGGTCGTGCCTGTCCTTTCATTGCACAGATCCCATCACCCTAGGCAGTATAATTACCTCAGCAGCACCCATGAGTCACACCACTCAGATCTGTTATGAATATGAGCGTTCACTTCCACATTCAGGTTGTAACTCAGAAATATACATAGATGTGCTTTCTATGTTAGAATTTTTTACGTTAAAGTATAAACGTATACTTACTATAATAAAAGTAAACTATAAACTGATAAATTTAGAAACAAAAAAATATAAAGAGATTAAGAGCTTTCAAATGTTTAAACTGAAAAATAGTGGCAATTAACATAAATACTAGAAATACTAAAGTAATAAAGTATGTGGTCCAGATAACTTTAGAAAGAGTATTTGTCCACTTATAACTGACAGTTATAAAATTTAAGTATTGAAATAAAGCAGAATAATAGTTTATAATTATGATTACAAGCTTTATAGAACTGTTTCATATATTAGCTTTTATATTCCTGAACCTAATAACCCTTGAGAATTCAATGTAATTTTATAGTCATTTAATTTTATTCAGGCTATCTGTATTTCAAAAAAAAGTCTTACTTGGAAATTCTCACCTAATGAAGATAAACTGTGCACTTTAAAAATTAAGGAACACTTGGGGACTCTCTGGTGGTACAAGAGGTTAAGATGCAGTCTATGAGGCTGTATGCAACCACTGAGGCCATGGAAATACAGTGCAGCAGACCTCTCCTGACTGCTCCCCTCAGCAGTGTATTTCAGTCAACCTGCCTGTTCTGTCCCCCACTGTGTCTCTGGTGAATCCTCTCACACACACCCCTTCCCCGCCTCTGGCCTGGACCCCAGTTCTTGTGTTCATAAATGGATAAATCTTTAAAAAAAATTAAGGAACACAGAAAAATTCCACAATCGTGTATGACAATATACACTATAAGCCATGTTCATTCTAGATCTGAAAAATAATAGAGTATGAAGAAAAGAGTTACTGAAAATTTTTGTTTTCAGTAACCGAGTTTTAAAATAATAGACATAAGAATACCTTTAAGAAGACAACTTCTTGTAGTTTTAAATCATGAAAACCAATGCTGCACTCAAAACGCATATTCAAATTATTACTGTGGACTAACTACCATCTTCAGTAATGAGGAGACAAAGGGTACTCAAAAGTCATCCGAATTATAAATCCTGGTGGCAAATTTCTCTCTGGAAAATGTGTTAGTGAAGATTTTCCCCCTGAATTAATGTGCCCTTTCTGTATCTTGTACTGAAGACATTTGGATATGCAAACACATCCAGAAGGCCTTTGAGGACTGACAGCCTGCTGGAGAACCGAGGAAGTCATCCCCATTTCCTGAGAATGTCGGGGAACCAAGCTGATGTGTCGTGAGCACACAAGTGTTCCGACATGAATCGGCTTCTCCGGGAAGATTGAAATCCATGTTCACATACCACATTCTGAGAGGCAGACAGAAATTAAGAAATGAATTTGTTAGCTTGAAATAAAAACCAGTCCACGGTCACATTCCTAGCTTTTCTCCAGCGATTGCAGGGAGTGGCAACTGCATGCAGAACTAGAGAAAAATGAGAAATAAAATTGTGAGGGTAACATCGGAAGTTTCCTCCTGAAAATAGCCAAAGAAAAAAAGTCAAAGTAATGACTGAGTGTTAGTTCATGGAACTCTGTCAATGAAATTGTGTCCTCTTGTATAGTGACCAAATCTTAAAGTCTAAGAGATGAAAAGAACGTTGAAAAGATGGGAGGTCTTTCCTTTGAGGAGTTACTCATAGGGAAGAAGGATTTCACTTGCAGACGTCCCTACACTGGCATTGCCAAGACACCAGCCCCAAAGACAGTCAATATTTCTTCATTTCATTAATATGCAGTAAAGTGACTAAGTTACAGTGAAGCGAAGGACAACAACAACAAATATGATTCCTTTATTTCAGTGTCAATCTCCTGAATTTTAACACCTAACATTTTGAATAAACTATAATTTCTTAAAAAAAAAAAAGAAAACCTTCAGACTGCAGCATTATCCTAGAGGTTCATTCTATGATTCAGTAAGCAAACATTTGGCCATTTGACAAAATGCATATTTGGTGCAGTATGTGTGTGTGTAAAGTAAAAAGGCAGTAATAAATCTCTAGGACTATGTAATACAAGTTGTGGATTCTTGAAACAGAAGGTTTTGTTCTCAGGAAAGCTTTCTTAACTGGAGGAAAAGTATATTGTTTTCAAATAATAGTAAAGAAAGACACATTTAATTATGAGAGTGGAAAGGAGAAAAGAAAAAAAAATAGTGCTACAATGGAAACTAAATTATAACCCATTGACTTTTGACAAAGGAGCCAAAATAATTTAATGGGGAAAGAGTAGTATTATCAACAAATGATGCTGAAACAGCTGAATATTCACAGAAAAAGAATGAAATTGGAATCTCATCTCATACTACATAGAAAAAATAACACAAAATGGATCAAAAATATAAATGTAAGAGTTAAAATGGTAACATTCTTAGATTAAAATATAGGAGTAAATCTTAGTGATCTTGAACTTGTCTAATAAGGGAAATATATCCAGGCTATGCAAAGAGTTCTTACAACTCAATAACAAGACAAATAGCCCAATTTAAAAATGGACCAAAAATCTGAATAGACAGTTCTCCAAAAAAGATATACAACTGGCCAATAAGCACACGAAAATATCCTCCATTAGGGAAATACAAATCAAAACCCACTGAAATGGCTGCAATCACAAAAACAGACAATAACAAGTGTTGGCAAGGATATACAGCAACTGGAACCATCATGCATTACTGGTAGGATTGAAAAATGGCACAGGCACTTTAGAAAATAGTCCAGTAGTTCCTCAAAATGTTGAACACTGAGTTACCAAGTGACTCAGTGATTTCACCCCTAGGTATAGATCCAAGAAAAACAAAAAGTATGTGCACACAAAAAGTTCTACATGAAGTTTTTGGCTTTTTCATAGAAGCAAAACAATCTTGATGAATAGATTCATTTCCCCAACAGAAGGAAGACATCTCTCAGATGCTACCAAGTTCAGTTTCCCATGCAGGATAGAAATCCCTATAAAACAACCCCCAGACTGGCTTCTGTATCTTCCTGGTGAGGAATTCATTCCCTCATGAGCTCCCCCCACTCCCTCAGTAATCTGGATGTTAAAAATGTTCAACTCTTTAAAAAGAATATTCAACTTCTTGTAAACATTTCTTCATTGCTGCCAATTTCCTTCCCCTTTTTAGAAAATCTACTTCTGCACCCATCTATTTTGTTTGCTCATCCTTTCAACAAAATGAAGGGCTTACCATTTTAACTGTGACCCAGACAGCCAAAATCTCAGCACACACTGTAAATGAATAGCTTATATGGCTTTTAGGAGGGACAGAGGTAAGGTGGAGATTTTAGATTCTTGCAGACAATGACTTTTGTACCAACACCATACTGAAAACAAGCAAGGGCTGCCATTTGAGGATCAGGAGGAAGAACATTCCATAAGGGACCAATAGGCACAGTGGCTCTGAGATAGACAGATCATATGGCTAGAGTGTTGAAGCTGGGAATCCGAGCATGAAGGTTCCAGTATCCTGGCCAAGGGGCAGTATTGTCTTGGTTGATAGAAGTAGAAGGAGTTGTGTTCCTAAAACTTTATAATAAAATGACTTGTTAAATATATTTATCTAAATATGGTCAGATGTTCACACTTTTATAATCATTCTTCCTGGAATTCACAAAGGGGATGCAGCTTTTTCTACCTTGTACCAGTCTAGGCAGAGAGTGTCATCTTTACATCATAGGACATATAAGGTATTCCATTCCTTTGGTATGAGATTCCTCTCCCCCAAGAAAATACTGTACTTCTTTTAGCCAATGAAAGTTTTATCTTTTTGTAGTCATCTTAAAGACGCAAGTGCTTCTACATGAATTCTACCCTTTCTAAGCATTTATTTCTCGCCAGACTTGCCAAATTCCCCTCTCTGTGGGATCCAATATTTGTTAGATAATTCTATATCCATGCCCGAGCTTGAGACGTGGATTCCAGCTACAGTCACTTGCAATGGTAACAGTTACAAATGCCAAATTTCAAGACATTTTTGGCTAAGCAGACCTCCATAAGGATGATCAGTTTTCGGGAGAGTGGGCCTGTCCATAGGCAAAAATGGTCTTCCTTCTCTCCCCTCCCAGCCTTTGCCTAAGTTTCTCCCCTGGTTTGAGATGGACCTTTCCTTCTTCTCCACCTAATTTTTACTTGTTCCTCAAGAAGCTTACAGGTCATCTCCACCAGAGATGCCTCCTCTTCCCAGCCCAGTTGGCTTAGGTGATGCAGCTCTGGAATTCTATATAAATCCATGTTTACCTTGATTAAAGCATTCACCATAGACTCTTATCTCTTTTTCTGCATTTGTCTTTCCTAGTAGATCCCAGGGGATATGTCTTCTTTATCATTTTATCCCAGCAGGATTTAATATGCTTGCTGATCTACGCTGATAACACATCTCCTGCTGGTGGGTGCATAATCTATTTGGCAATATCCACTAAAAGCATGAGTTCCTTACTGTGGGTGATTCTGTTTCCCAGGGGACATATGGCACTGTGTAGAGATATGTTTGGTTGCCACAACTAGAGGAAGGGCATGCAATGATTGGATACAGCACCAGGAGTGTGGCTCAACATCCTCCAGTGCACGAGACAGCCTCCTCAACAAAGGACGACCCAGTCCACACTGTCACCAGTGCCAAAGCAGAAACATCCATTTAATCTATGACCCAGCAATCCTATTCCTAGGTACATATGCCCAAGGGAATTGATATATATGTCCATCAAAAACATGTGCAAGTCTGTCTGTAGCAGCTTTATTCATAAAAGATCCAAACTGTAAATAATCTAAAATCCATTGATAAGATAATGGATAACAAACTGTGGTATTAGACAATGGACTAATACACAGCAAAATAAAAATAAAGGCTGCTACATGTAATAGTATGAATGAATCTCACAGATATAACAATCAATGAAAGAACCAGACCAAATAACAGGCAAAGTTAATTGATGGTGATGGGAATCAGAATAACGGTTACCCATGGGGATGTGGACGTAATGATTGGTAGGAGGCAGGTAGGAAACTTCAGGGGGCTGGGAATGTTCTTTATCTTGATCTGGGTGGTAGTTGTAGACACTGAGCTATGCACTGTAATTCATGCACCCCGCACATTACACCTCTGTGGGCTTTACTATGAACATGCCCACTAAGAGCCACGCTGCCAGTGGGAACACACGTTGGCTTGCTGCCTTATAGCAAGATCCTAATAAGCTTTTCAGCATACTGCTGGCATGAGTGTAAGGGGGTACATTTCTGGAGGGCTATGTCACAACAGACATCACAGACTTGAATATGTACAAAGCCCTTGATTCAATTTGGTCTCCATCATTCTGTGCTTAAGAATCTAGTAATGAAGAGTACACAAGTGAAGAATATTTACCATGGCATAAAAGATAAGTGAATAAATAAATGTAAATAAAAGGGGAGAGGGCTATAATCTCTGTACCCCACCCAAAGGGAACTGTAAAATATGATGAACTCATTAAAATCACATTTTAAATTTTAAATGGAAAGTATTTACAGTATACTAATTAGAATTACAATGCAGGTCACTCAACAATACATCATTTAAGATATATGAAGGGTTAACTTTGATTATCTCTGGGTAATGAGAAATTGTTAAATTTCTTAAAATTTTATCATTTTCTAAAATTGCACATGTATTACTTGTTAATAAGAAAAAATATACAATCATAGTTCTTAAAAATAAAGATGAGTTCTAGGCTCTAAAACTGAGATCTCACATAAACTCCCAGATTGCCAGTATATTCGAGACCTACCTGTGCTCCACCCCGTCCCCTCATGGGGGAAAAACTTTAAACAACCATTGCAATGGCTCAGGGATAGTAGGGATGAAGTAAGGAGCTTGATAAAGTTCTAGGTCTTCTGCTCCATATCCTGATTGTGGGATTGAGGTCACTAATTCACATTTATGTTACACCTCATACAACTTTATATCCCCCCTCCCAAATTAAAATAAATTCCATGTATAAACACAAAAATATGACTACTCTTGGTGGGTGATGATCCCTTAACTAGGTGATCATCATCACCAGACTCTGACTGAAAAGACATGTTTTCTTCTGGAAAGTAAAGATGATCGCTTCAGTTTCACAGAGTGCTAGTGAAAATTCAGTGATGATGCACAAGAAAGCAAATTACAAATGTGAACTTGGGTTATCATCATCATGAGCTCAAGTCACACCTACACATGATCAGATTCCTGGGAAAAGAGCAAAACATGTTTTTCCTTCTCTGAATTCTGCATGGCTTGATTATTACATAGTGCTGCATGGCCTTCACCTTGTAGCTCACCAAGGCTCCAGGTGGTAATGAGCTAGAGAAGGGAGCAGCTGTTGAGACTGACCCCAGAGGGGAAGCCCAGTACCTTAGCTCACAAATCACATCACAGGAGAAGGGCTCAGTTTAATTCTGGTCTTCAAAGATTTTTCTCTTGTTACTTATTAGTCAAAGAGACTTTAAAACAAATAAATCAACAACCAACTCTGAAGATAAAACATTCAACAATGTCAATTTTCAACACCATATGTTCCTCTTCAGGTTTTCAAGGTCATTTCTCCCCACTGAATGATTACAAAGGGGGCTGACATGGTACATGGGAAAAAAACTCCTATGAAGTTCAACATCTAAAAGAAGGAGCCAACAGCTCAGCTCCCATCCAGCCATGACAAAGAGCTGAGAAAAAAAGACAAAACCAAACAGATAGAAGAGGCCTCCCCCCTGCATCTGTGAATCTGCCTGCCTGTTCCACAGCCTCCTCAGAGAGAAGACATCACAAGACTGCTCAGAATAAGAAACTAAAAGGGCGGAAACCCAAAAAGCAGAAGGGCCCAAATTTCATGCTGTTTCCAAAGAGTGAGCTTGCATGCTGTGTTGGTTATTTGCACAGTGGGCAGAGAAGGCTGACAGCTTGAGGGGCTATTTTAGGGTGATATGCTGTAAGTCTGCTTAAGAGAGGGGCTGGGCCTACTATTCCATTATTTTCAGCTCCCAGCCGGCCCCTCCACCCTGAGGCAGGCTATGCGCATTGGGCAGCCCTGCAAGCAGTATCTATCCTTAAATCATTCCAAGGGAATCCCCACTTCAAGTCATAGCCAGAACCTGGGGTGGGGCAGGAGGAGAAGACAAAAGAAAGAGGGGATTGACACTCACAATTATTGACAACACTTTGGGAGACTGATCCAGAAAGCTAAATTCACAGGAAAACAGAAGCAAGAGGCAGGGAAGACAGGGATTAGGAGTCTCCACTTTAACCAGAGAAATGCTTCCACCTTCCTTCCCTTCTTCTCAAGTATCTCCCAAGTGTGTGTGTGTCCCCCCACCCCCGGGCAAAGGCAGCTGGGAATACAGATGAAGGCACAATGGTCCTCATTGTTTTCTCCACCTCCTTCATATACAGGGACTCTGAATGGGGTGCTAGGTCATCAAGGGGCTCCCCAGAAGCACTTACAGTCTTTGATAAAAGAAACTCCTCAGCCCAAACCAACATGCAAGCAATACACATTTACATACAAGATACGGCTACACATATACATACACGCCTTAGTTCAATAAAACATATTTATGCACATACATGGACACATGTTTCTACAGCAGAAAGCAGGCAGGAAGCCTGTCCCATAAGTCTACAATCCTCTGCTTTCCTCAGTTGATTCTAGCAGCAACAGCAGTTCCTATTATAATTTCCTATGAGGGCCGCTTGCAGATCAAAATGTCCTGTTCTTGCTTGCCTCCCCGTCCACCAGTTGAGATTAGTTGATAAACTAGAGAACAAAGAAGGAAGAGAGAGACTCAGGCTGATTCCTGGAAAGTAGGGAGCATGCCCTGGTTGAGTGTCTTAGATAGTTCACTTTAATAAATGCAGCAGGCTAAATCTCTGCTCTCGGAACAGCCGGGGTACAGCTCGCAGACTCATCTTTCTCCACTCTACTATTTTTCTGACCAGCAACAGATTTCTGCATCTATTTTCAGGCCCTATAAGTCAAATTCCATTGTTTCAGGGAATCTGAATTCATGATTAAATCAGCCATCAACCTTATCCCTCCACCTCCATCTCAAATTTCCCTGGGGGAGAGAGTGTTGCACGGAAGAAGGAAATTCTTAATTAGGTTTGGATTTAAAAAGCAAGTGTCCACACAAAAAAGGAAAACACAATTGGATATAAATGCCACCAAATGACCACTAATGTCTTTCGTTCAAGTGGTTGACTGTGATTCTCAGGTCCAGGTGTGAACTCAGTGGACACCAGAAGGAAGCACAATTTGAACCTAACACCAAATGACAGAGGATAATGCTCTTTACGACTATCTAAGTGCTGCAGCAGCTAAATTAAATTACTTTGCTGCAGAATTCCTCCCATTTATAGGTGACTAAGGAACATTCTGTTGCTTTAAAATTCATCCTTACTCATTTTTACTCATAACTAGACTTAACCTAACATAATTCCTCTACTTGCCCCTAAAATATACAGAGACTTGCTGTGCTTTTCCCAGGTAGAGAAGCATCTCAAGTGTTCCAAGATCAAAAACTGAATCACAGAAACTCATAGCATTAAATCAGCCAAATCAGGACTCTGGGTAGGCACAATGCTTAAAGAACCTATATGAAAAATACTAGCTGTCCATAGCAGGAAGCCATCATGACATTCTAGAAAATGTAAGGGGGTGTAAAAGTATTTGGCAGAGTGATATGACTTTGAAAATTCCTAAACTCTTAACTAAAACCCAAATGAGGAGATACTTTTACACTTACCCACCCTAATGCACTAGACAGTTAATTGGACTCTGTAAGCCCAACTGCAGCTCAACGCATCCATATTGCAGGCCGCCTGCTGGAGGTCTGCAGAACACTCCCTGCTGACAGCAACCAGCCTACCCTACCAGCCTACCAGCAAGCTGCAGCAAGATGTCCAGACCCCAGTCCCAGCCACCACCAGGGAGCCTCTTGCACCTGGCCTCCTATGTGCCCTATTCCTGACTGGGTAAACAATCATCAGGAAGAAACACAGGAAAAGCCACATCATGCCCCAATGTGGCCACTCCCTTGCCCTCAACCACACCGGTTGCTCACACTTCCACAAACTAAAATGGTGTGCTGGAACACAGGCCTGCCACAGAAAGCTGAGCAGGAAGGGACAGAAGTATCAGATGATGCTGGAAACCGCGGGTCTCCAACTCTCAAAGCAGTCAGAAACGGCTGAGCTTCTGCAGGGTCAATAGTGACATCTGACAACCCAACTCTGCAAAAGAAGGCAGTAAAGAGGACTTCAAAGCAGCCATGGCTGCCAGCACTCCTGCTACCTTCTCCAGGTGACAGAGGTGCATCTGTGACCATGGGAAACTGCCTTCTGCTGCAAGAGTATACACACTAATGCTGCTAAGCGGGTCATTTCACTCTCCCTGTCTTGTTCTAATCATGAGATGTTGAACGGCAGGGAGAGGGAAAGTTTCCTAGATTAACTGGAGAGAACGAAAACTCAGTGAAGACGCGGTGGGTGGCTTCTCACTGGTCCGCGCTCAAAATGCTACCAGTCCTATTTCTGGCATCTGGGTAAGGCTTGTTCCAGGATCATCTGTACCGAATGACACCACCCTCCAAGCATGTCAGGCTTTCAATATCCCCTCAACGAGGATCGCCTAACTCTAGCACCCCTAAGGAGCGACCCCACAGGTGTGCCTAGAACGGAGGCAGGATGCTGGCGCGCTCCCAGGAAGTGAGGGAAGGACCCTCCCACGGCTGTCCTTGCCACTGACAAAGTGCTGGCCGGGCCTCCTCTCCATGATCTCCACCTACGAGCCCCCACACGCAGACTGATTCTCGCACTTTAAATCCCCGCTCCAGCGGCCTCATCTGATTCCTGGAACGTACCGCACCACCAACCCGGCGACCCACGCGGCACCTGGAATTCTCCCGCCCCAGCACGCAGGCCTCCCCGGGGGCTGAGGTCCTCAGGGCAGCCCGGGGTCCCAGCACCGCCCCGACCCCCCGGGCCGCGCCTCACCTCCCGTGTCCTCGAAGCGCGGGGGCGGGCGGTCTCGCAGCGTGGCGCTCCAGCCCGCGCTGGCCTCGTCCTCCTCGGGCTCCTGGGCGTCCGGGGCACGCGGAACGGCCGCACCCCGCGGGGGCCCGGGGCGCTCGCGTTCATCGTCGGAGGAGGCGGCCGAAGAGGACCGCGAGGCGGCCGAGGTGCTGTAGAAGGGGTTCCCGCCGCTGTCCGGGCCCGACTCGCCGAACACGTCGTCCGAGATGTGCAGGCTCTCGTAGCGCGCGCGGGCCGCCTCGAGCAGCGCCGGCGCCTTCCTCCGCGCGCCCCCGCCGCCCTCGGCCATGGTCCCGGCCGCCGCCCGCGAGCCCACCCCCCACAGCGCCTCCCAGCCGCACGCGCCGGGCCCGGGCCCGCGCCGCGGCCCGCCGCCCCCCACCAGCGCAGCCCGCAGCACAGCGCGCGCCGCCCCGCGCCCGGCCGGCCCGCCGTCTTGGCCGCCTCGGGCCCGGCGCCCGGGGAAGCGCCCTCGGAGCTCGGGCGCCGCAGGCTGGGGGCCGCGGCGGGGGGCGCAGCGCGCGGGAGCGAGGCCGGGGGAGCGGCCAGGATCGGGCGCCGCGGCTGCCGCCAGCGCCGCTGCGTCTCCTCCGCGCCCGCCTCGTCCCGCGCGCCCTCCCCGCGGCACCCCGCGCTCCCCGGCCGACCTTCCCGGGCGCGAGCCGCCAGCGCGGGCCCCGCCTCCTCGCACCTCCGGCCCGCGGCCAATGGGAGGCCAGACCCGGGCGGGCGGCGGGGACTGGGCGGGCCCCGACCCGCCGGCGCCGCCCACCCCGCTCGCCCGGGAGGGGCGCGGCGCGCGGCCTTGACCAGCGGGAAGGGGGAGGGCGGCCGGCGGCTGGGATGTGCCCCTGCCCAAGCAGGGACGCGCCGCCCGGCCGGGCCCACCAGGCCGCGCGCTGCCCAGCGCGGGGACAGGAAGAGCCGGCGCGGGTGGGGCCCGCGGGGCGGTGGTGGGGGCCGCCGCGGTTCTCCAGTCTCCGCCACCCGCCGCGCCCGCGGCCCCCGCCTGCCCCGCGCCCCGCGCCCGGAGCTGTCCGCCCCCGTGGTCCTGACCTGGGCGCTGCGGAAACTCTCCAGGTAGGCGGCGGGCCCGGGTCGCAATCCCCGCGCGCGCCGCAGCTTCCCGCGGGGCCCGGCGGGGCGGGCTGCACGCGCCGGTACATGCAAGAGCTGTGTAGCTGCCCGGAATCTTGCCGGCGTTAGGAGCAGACCTCGTCGGGCCATTTCTGGGGTCAGATGCTCAGTCTCATCAATACCCTTGTCATTTGAGGGTGGCATCTGGAGTTGATCATTCCTCATCGTCTTTCACGTCTGACATCTTTTAAACTCAGAATGTTCATTACCTCCAAAATATTGATTATTCTACCATCATTGTTTCAACATTTCCTTCAGTCACATATTTGACACACTCATCTATTAAAATATAGCCCAATCACCCAGCCTTCGGTGCTCAAATAAACAATAGAAAAGAAGTGTTCTATTCACCCCTCTTCCTTGGGCAGGAGTGTGTTGCGATTATTCTGTTGACAGTGATATATTATCTGTCTGTCTTACTGTTTTGTTCCCCTCTCCCACAGACAGTGCAATGAGTCGTATTGATGGTAACTGGGCCATAATTCATCAAATAAAATAAATCCACAGAGGTGTTAAGGACTTCAGTAGGCATCAACTAAATAAACTACACAATATGGATAAAGCATGTTGCTGTTTCTACGTGTGTAGGAGGAGATGGTGGGTCCATTCCACCACCAACTGAGGTCAATTGTATGAACAGGCAGGCATGGCATGCCCTTGTGCTCCTCTCCCCTGTATTTATTCCTCCCAGGCCGGAATCTCTGTACAGGCATGGATTCATGTTAATCTAAAAGGCAATATATAGGAAGGAAGGGAGTCACAGAGCATTGCTTGATATGGATTAGATGATAAATTTAAATGTTTAATTTAAGCATTTTCATTCTCATGGATATGATGCCATAGAAAAGGACTGACTCCCGGTGCGTCTGTAAACTGTGAGCCAGCCAGATATTTTGCACAGTGTACCTATAGGTCATCAGACATACCACAATGTATCAGGAAACAAAAATTGAAGAGGCAAATATGACTGTATAGCTTAAGGTGAAATTCTGCAATTAGGAATTATGTAAGACTCTTGTAAGATTTCACGTTTTCTACTAAAAATAATTGAATGGGATCCAGAGGGGTGGAATCTATAAGAAATAACTCCTTCTCTTCTCCAGGTAGCCAATGAAAAAGTCAGCCGCTAAGGTGAGTGTAGGTTTTAATTGCAAAGGACAGTTTTGCTACTCCTAGAAGCATAGAACAAAGCAATAGCAGTTACAAGGCTAGACACAGCCTTACATTGTCCATAATTTGCAATTGTATGGTGTTGATCCCAAGGAAACCCTGTGCTTTTTGTGCCTCCTAAACTCACAAGTGTTTGTAGCTCACACAGCAGACATTGGCACTGAGAAGAGGATTATATGATCACAAAAGAAACAAACTGGGAAGTCACATTATTACCCCAAATCCTGTCAAATAAAAATTGGAGGACTATATCGGCCTAGAATCTACATTTAGCATGTTACTTTGTTAAGCAAATGTTTTCAAACAGAAAAGTGAAACTATTTTATCCTTTAAAGAAAAGTGGCTGCTTCTGGATGTGGAGGG
The DNA here is from genome assembly GCF_014898055.3 of Talpa occidentalis. Lineage (NCBI taxonomy): Eukaryota > Metazoa > Chordata > Mammalia > Eulipotyphla > Talpidae > Talpa > Talpa occidentalis. Next base: position 22,012,935 of record NW_023601433.1, read on the forward strand.
AGGAAAGGAAAGAGAAGAAAACAGTTGGAAAACAGAACCAAAAACACTTTCCCAACCTGCCGGGCCTCCTCCTACTTAAGGTTACCATAATAATTCTACATCTTTAACTATTGAAGATAACATTATCTGTGAGGGTAAATTGTACAACAAAACCAATACTATATTGAGATCTTTTACCTTTTTAAAAAAGATTTTTTTTATGCATACAAGAGCTGGGGTGTAGGCAAGAGGTGTGGGGGTGAGGAGATTCACCAGAGACAGAGTGGGGAGCAGAACAGTCAGACTGACTGAAATACACTGCTGAGGGTAGCAGTGGACGAGACAGGAGACGTCTGCTGCACCATGTGGGTAGCACCCTGGCTGGCTGGGGATCAAGCTCGTGCTGCAGAGGCTCTGGATAGCTTTATAGTGCTGACACTTAACCCCTAGTGCCACCAACAAAGCCCTGATATCTTTTAACTTTGAGTCAAAAACATCTTCCAAATAATATAGCTTTGTAATATAATTAAAATTTTAGATTAATATTGAGTCTGTGACTTTCCAAAGAGTGCCAGATGGCAAAAGTAACCCATTTGGTGTACATTCCTTAGGTTTTGTTAAACAGGGGTTTGGGCTTTTATGTAACTGGGTCTAATGGCTGTGTTTCATGCACTGCTCCTTCACTGGTGTAGTGCACCTTTGTTTTATGTATCACTAAGGGGAAAAATATTTTAAGTTAAACTTTGATGCTCTATTTCCTCTTTACTAATAATTTCAATTTAAACTTCAAAAAAGCTTTTGACAATTAGATTTTTATTATGCATCACTCTAATGCAATACATATAAATAATATATATAAGTTAAAATAACTGGTTGATATTTTCTAAAATTTCACATTCACATGTGAAGTTTCACATGTGAAATTTTTTGCTTAGCAAAAGAAATCCATTTGGGACTGTTGTTCTTTTTAAAAAAATATGCAGTAACCTGATTATTTTCCTTCTTCAAATGGTCCTCAAAAGTTCTGTGACCTGGTTTGTCATGGGGCATGGGTGGTCATACATGCCCTATGAATAATCATTATGTTTTCACACAGGCTCAGGCTATGGTAACTTCATAGAACTTTTACCTGCTGAGCACCAACAATCAGACAGTACTTCATGTTAGAGGTGTGAAATGTAATGGGAAAAAAAGGAGGGGGCCGAGATCTTAGGATCAATAAAACATAGTCTATTTCTCCCTGTGGGTACTTTTACAATTTTTGATTTTGCAAATGGCCACACTGATGCAAGAAAAAAAAATGAACAAAAATCCAAGGTGACAGAGACCATCCTAATGGCCCCAAGCTGCACAGGCCAGGTCAGGCATGGGAGTCTATAGGCTATTGGGCCACTGTGAACAGAGAAGGTAGAGCTGGAGTTAAAGCAGCTGCTGCTTCTCCCCACATTACCTTTATCACCCAAAGTAAAGAGGGCTGGGGCCGACAAGGAGCTCCTGAAACTGAGAGGAAGAGGAGGGAAGAGTCATAGATGCTGAACCATGGTTACCATGGGGAGGAGAAAGTTGGAGGCAAATGTTCATGACACACTACAACATTTGGGGTCATTTATGCTATTGACCTGGCTAAAAATTGTTTTGAGTGATGAAGCCAACCCAGAGAGAGAATAAAATAGGATGGTACTATAGGAAACTCTTGGGGCAATCCCTCTTGTCAGAATTGAGATTTCCAATTTATCTATTGATGATAAATTCATCCATTAATTTCACATGTATGAACTGAGAATTATATTATGTGCCAAACCTTCTTCTAAGTACTTACTGGGGATACATCAGGGGAAAAAAGGAAAAAGAAAACTATTTTAATAGCACTTACATTCAAATATAGAGATAAGAGACAAAAATAGACCCATAAACATGTACTTTCTAAGTTGTTAAAAGCAGGAAAATATAGAGGAACAGAGATTGTGGTAATTATGATGGTGGTGTGAGCGTATCTGAGAGTGCCTAAGTGTGCACGTGTGTTTATGTAAATTGTTTGGGAGAAGTTACTCTTTTGGGCAGATGTTCTAGCAGATCCTTAATGGAGTAAGAGAGCTAGTGCAGGACATTCAGGGAGATGAAGCAAGTGCAAAGCCCCTGAATCCAGAGCAACTAGCTGTACTCAACACATTAAAGAGACTGGTATGTCTGTGACAGAGAGAGCTGAGTGAAGTGAAAGGAGATGAAATCAGAGAGGATGTTGGGTGTTAAATCTTATCAGGCTAGCTTTTATTTTGAGTGAAATGGGGAACCACTGGAGAACTTAGAGAAAAGAAGTAAAGAGATCTGACTTGTATTTTAAATGGATTGCTATTGCTACTGACTGGACTATCAGCTGGAGCAAAGTCAAGATGGAATCTCTAAGAACAGTTAGATTACTGTGCCATAGGCTAAGCCATAGAAGAATGTGCTTTGGACCAAAATTGTAGTGATGGCAGTCATGAGCACTGGTGAGATTTAGAGTATATTTTGAATCCATATACTTTACCAAAGAACTAAATGTGGACAGAGAGAGATGAGTCTATAATGACTGCATAGCTTTTTGCTTGAGGTACTGCAAGAGCAGCAAGATTGGAGAGGAAAAATAAGAGTTTGGTTTTGAATATGTTGGGCTTAACACATTGTTAACTAGAAATGAAGTCCCAATGCTGGTTAGAGAAAGAGTAAGAAAGAGTTAATGAGATAATCAAAGTGAGGTTTCCATCCTGAGACACAATCTAGCAGATTTTACTTTGTGAGAGCTGTTCCAATAAGCACACATTTGTATTTAGTTTACAATGAGTCATTGACATTAAGAATGTCATTATTTTTGATAGATGTGACTTCAAGTTCTAAAATGCCCAACCTAAAGATATGGTGATGGTAGAGGAAGGCCGTGAGGAATTTAATCTCTCCTCCCTAAAGAATTCATTTCAGAGATGCAAAAACTGGGTACCCAATGTTAAATCTTCCTTATCTGACTCCTTGGTCATCAGTGTGGAAAGGCTGGCTTTGCCTGCAGGCATCAGATTTTTCATAGTTGTTTCAGACAAGCAGGTGACTTTGCTCTTTTGCCTGTTTGGGCTTTCCCAGAAATTTTTCAGTAATTTCACAACATCTAAGTGGATCTGGAAAGGAGGCTATTGGGGAAAGGAATCTGAAGCTCAAGGACAAGGTGGGGACTGGAGGTAGAAATGTGAGAGTCATCTGCAGAAATATGGCAGGGTGGGGGGGAAGCAAATATTATCTAAAAAAATGTAAAAAAATAAAGGATAAATGTTAAAATAAAAAACAAGAAAAAACAAGAAATATGACAGATAATAACCGAGATACCCAAGGTTTTAATATAGACAGGGAAGAGTCTGAGGATGAGTTCTGGAGCACACTCAAATTCAGAGAGCAGTGAAATGAGAATAGATCAATGATGGAGACTGAAAGGCCAGAAAATGAAGACAAAGTGTTTCAGAAAGGACTCCCCATAAGAAGGAGAGGTTCCTTGTTCTCTGCCCCAAATAATGAATGGAGGAGTTGAGTCTCAAGGCGAAGCTAGAAGTTAGAGGGAAGACTGAGCACACAGAGGAGACGTGGAAAGGGACAAGCAATGCTGAAATTTGGAGAGACACTTGGAGGGACATGTGGGGATGGTTGGAGTGAACTTCAGAGAATGGGAAAGGAAGTCAGGGTATTTAGTAAAGACAAACTTTAAGGAGTTTACTGCAGAGAGAAAAGAAGGTACCAGAGACAGATTTGGGGTGAGGGAAGAGATTTCTTAAGAAGATGCTTGAATAGTTGTGGTAATGATTTGGAATACTGAAGAGGTGCTGGCAAGGGGATGGTTACTAACTCATGGTCCGTGGTTGCTGAAATTGTGATGGACCAGAATGCACAGGCTCAGAAGGGTCTGAAGTAAAGACCCCCATCCAGGTAAATTTAGTGGGAGTCTATGGATGTTCTTTCCTTACAGATCATTAGAAAGGTCATCAGCCCTATCTGAGGAATGTGTTCAGTTTGAAATCCTGGTTGTACATTAGAATCACCTGGACAACTTTAAAAACAGACTCATATCCAGAATCTGATCTGATTTAATCAGATTCTTTGGAGGTAGGGCCAAAGCATTCATTAGAGATTCAAAGGTATGGATCTGTGTGTTGGAGTCTGAGGAAAGAAGGTGTGAAATATTCAAACTGAATCTGTGGAGAGTTGAAAGTCAATTAAACAAACATTCAGATTTATGATTGAGAATTCAATGTGAAACCTACTCATGCTGTGTTTTCTTTCAGCTTTGTTCAGGTGCCAGGGGCAGACCCAGAGTTGGCAGAGGGCTGTGTTTAACGAAGTGGAATTTTGCTGGGTGTATATGATGGAGGGTACAAGAGAAAGACTATAATGGTGAGCGTGGAGTGAGGGCAGCAAAAGAGAATTTGGGGGAAGGATTAAGGGACATTAAAAAGAAGGGACATGAATGGCATCTTATCACAGGAGTTTTTTCTCTTGTGAGTGCTTTAGATGATTACAATTTCTATCAAATGATTGGGGGCAGCTAGACCCCTGCAAAGCAGCACACACAGCTCTGATTAGTATTTTCATCCACCTTTTATTCTCAGGGCTTGAAATCAATTTTTTTTCAAAACACATGAGCATTATGAGGCATTTAGAGTGAAGAAAGAAAAGTTAGCCTTTCACATTCTTAGAGAATGGGATAATTTATGAGTCAGCTCTTCCCAAGATTTGGTATGTTTGTCTTGTGTCCTTTCTCTGCCCCATTGGTAATATTTTCCCTACCCTCACTCTACTTATTCTCCAGCAAAAGAAAGGGATTTTATGTGAGTCCCCTCCCTAAAGTTCAATTGCCTTTAAAGGAGAAACTGCAGGGCCTCCCCGGTGGCGCAGTGGGTTGAGCGCAGCACTGTGAAGCTGTCCATCAGTCTCTGCAGTGGTGGTTCGATCCCGGCAGACAGGTGAGAATCCCACATGGTGCAACAGACCTCTCCTGTCGCACCCACTGCTCCCTCAGCAGTGTATTTCCGTCCTTCTGCCCATTCTGCTCCCTGCTCTGTCTCTGGTGAATCCTCTCACTCTCCCGCGCCTCTGGCCTGAACCCCAGCTCTTGTACAAAAATAAATAAATCTTAAAAAAATAAAAAATAAATAAAGGAGAAATTGCAGTGGGAGGTTGATGTTGAACATAAAATAATAGATTATTTAATGGTATAAACCTGGGCATTTTAAGAAACAGGGAGATATGCTCCCTCCTAGAGAGGAGACTTTATGATATTCCCAAATTCACAATCCTGTACTTGATGCAACTTAAGGTATAAATTGGAGTTTCAGGGTTAAATTCCTTAGATCATATAAACTATAAACTGATAGTTTCACATGTCGTGTTAAAGCCACACCTGTGCCTCATAATTTTTACCATGAGAATGACCAAAGGATGGTTCTTACAAAGTTGTCTGTGTGGAGCTGGCCACCTATAACCTACCTAGCACACCTGAATGATCACCTAAATAGAAAATAATCTGCAATCTAATTGTAGGAGAAAGCAAAGCAAATTACAAGAAGAAACCTTCTGGTTGAGATTTTCAAGAAATTCAGTGCAATCCCCAACCACTTCTCTACTTTCACCAGTAAATTTTTTTATAAACCTTTGTGTTGGGCTTAATAATGCCCTTGGTTACAACAACTCAATTATTATTGTTGTTAACATTTGTTCTAATTATTAAAGCACAATAGCTGACTAATAGAGGTTAGAAAAATTTCAATAAGGCTTAAACAAAAAGGATTTTCCAGTTAATTCTAATTCAACACAGATATCACTTTCCCTAAAATTCAAAGTAGTTGATATTTTTTTCAGAATTACCATGTGGTTCTTTACAGAAGACTGAAAAGTGGAGATCCATAAAAATGATGATCAACTTTCATCTGTGTCTTCTGTATGCCAGGAACTGTGCTAAATGCCTTACCTGGACTATTCTCAAAATAAACCCTATGACATCAATATTGTCATTATTCTCATTTTTATGGATGACAAAGCTGATGTTTACAGAAGGAAGCTCAATTTTCTAAGGCCACACAGCTAATATATGATGGAATCAGATTTAGAACTCAAGCAGTGGCCACCCATAGTGCTTGATTGTCATCTGCTCCGCTCCTCCCAACCCCCCACTCTCTTTGGGGAACAACCCACAACACTGAAACCAGTGGCTGAGTGGTGACCGTGGTTTAAATTCTTTATACCCAGAGTGGAAGTGTTGCCTCATTGTTCTGTTTCAGCTCTTTTCCCTGCCCAGCAAAATGTCCATCCTTTAAATGAGCAGTATTAATTATTGTTTAGGGGTGAATTAAACTGCAGAGGTCACACACAGATTACTGTGTCTTCCATAGTTTTTTCAGGAAACCTAAGTAGAATTTGGTTAGAGATAAGAAGGAACGATGTGGGGGGATGTTAACAGGGACTCTTGAACTTTTTTCTGAACCAATAATCATTCCAAGTCCTTATGTTACTCTTGGGGTCATTTTGATGATTCTTGAAATGTGTGATTTGCCCTAAGATTATTTGGCCTCTCATAATAATCAAAAACTCCCAACATCAGTCAATATGTTACCCCTTTTGCTGTAATTCTACAATTTAAAAGTATTTAGCAGGCTCTTTGCAGAGAATGTCTTTATAAGGGGAAGAAGTGTCACCCTTTTTTTTGCAGCAAAGGATCAGGAAGGGAACTTATAACATTTGTTAGGAAGGAGAAGCTAGGAATGCTTGTTGAGGGAGCATTTCCCAGTAGTGCCCAAACCCTCCACAGCTTGGAGACCTTGGCTCTCAGACTCCCATGCAGCCAGGACCAATGGGTGCCTTCTTCTTCGGACAATAGAACATTTTCTGGAGGCGCTTTGGTCTAAAGACCAATCAAGAAAGACCTCTAACTCCACTCCAGAAGACCTGCCCTTCCTACATCTTCTGGCTTTGTCTTCCTGGTCAGAGAGATTCAGCCAACCCTGCATTTGGCTGTGAGATAGAGGCGAAAGACCACACACTGAGTATATGATAAAAGACAAATGATCGGACCTCCATGCACCTTGATTGTAACACCCAAATGATGGGGTTGTTGTGAGGATTAATTTAGAGAATGTCTAAATTATTACCATGGAATTGAGGATTAACTCTTGAATGCAATGTGTTCCATCTCACCACAATAAGGAGCAAGTAAGAGGTAGCACCTTCCTCCTGAGCAGTGGAGGAGGGGGGAGCTTTGCAGAGTCACCAAATGGGCTGACCCAATTGAAAGACCAGTCTTTATAAGTCAGGTATTATAAGTCATTGCCTTATAATGGAAAGTCTGGGAAAATAGAAAATACTGGGGGGGGGGAGGGGAGACACCTTCCTACTGTAGTTATAAAGCAACTGGACATATTCATATTCTTTCAGTTTTGACTCTGGTCTCCAGAGTTTGAATGCTCTTGGGGAGAGGAAAGGAAGAGAGACAGAGCTAACCTTCCAGTGGGCTACCCATGTAGATACACGGGGCTCTTCCCCAGAGAACCCCACACCCAGGAGGCCCTGCCCCCAGAAGGCCTTACCCCAGGATCTCTGCCCCCACAAGGTCCTGGACTCCAAAGGCCCTCCCCTCACACAGGCCTCAGGACAGATTTAACACCCTGTTCTCAGAGTCCTGACATCCTCAGTAATTTTATTTCTAAACTTGTGCCTTGTGAGTGAAGTGGATGGGACACTGGAGCACGAGCAGGTGCAGAGTCTGCCATTCTTTGCCTCCTCATTTGCAGGTAGGATTCGCCCTCCCTGGTAAGCACCGGATTAAAGTGGACTATCCACCTGTGGAGTTCAGTGAGACACAGCACAAGCACAAGGTAAAAACATACCTTCCCTGCAAACCAGAACTTACACTGCACACAAAGAAGGCAATGGCTTTTTGTGAACATCCAAGAATCTTGTTATATACTTTGTCATGGTCCTTTTCTGCGTAAACCAACAACTTAGGTTGAGAATGGTGACATAAGAGGAAAGGGAGAGACAAGCCCCACATTGCTTCCGCCCTTTTAGCTATTCCTTACTCATCAGTAAGTAGGTGGGAAGGTTGGTAGAATATGTGCGTATCAAGAAATGAATTAAAAACAGTTGAAGTAATTTTAATTTTTGCAGTTTCTGCTGTCCTGCTAACAAGAAAATATGTATGCATATACCTGCTATGAAGTATGAACTGTGTAATTTTGGTGAGCCCACAAATTACTTAAGGCTGGCATCACACAATATAATGGCAAAATTCATGCTTATTAATTAATTTCAAAGTTTTACTTAGAGTGATATTCAATGGCAAATAAAAAACGCCATCCATGATAAGTCAAGGACAGGTCAAAAGAGAGGCCGTGGGAGAAAAGAGTGTTCCAATTTAGTACCATTAACAGTACTTTGTTTAGGCGATTATACTTTTCATTTTGCAATGGGCCTGCAAACTCTGGCATCAGCCCTGGGCATAGCTGTGCATGGCCCAGTGTTCCAGGGTCCCGGGGTGCTAGAGTCACAGTCGGGTCAATGTCACGAGCGTCTTGACTTGCCAAAGTAGCATCACAAACTGCAAAATGAAGCAAAGCTTCATGGTTGAGGTGTGGGGCAGAGATCCTTAAATCAAAAGGGACCATTTCTGTAACAGATGTATCAGCCTGCACAGGTGCCATAATGAAGGGCCACCGATGGGGCGGCTTAGACAACAGAAATTTATCCCAGTCTGGAGGTTGGAAGTCTGAGATTAAGGTGTGAGCAGGGCTGGTTTCTTCTGAGCTCTCTCTCCTTGGCTTGCAAATGGCCGTCTTTTCTCTGTGTCTTCACATGCACGTCTGTGTCCTACTCTTTTCTATTATTAGTCATAATCATGTTGCTTAGGGTCCATTCTAATGGCCTCATTTAACCATAAATGCCTTTTAAAGTCCCTCTCTTCAACTACAGTCACATTTTGAGGCAGTAGGGTTGGGATTTTAACATCTGAATATGGGAGTGCACAACTGAACCCAGAAAGGCAAAACTGAATTCAAAACAGCAATTGAAACACATTAAACAGAAATTCACTTTTTGTGCATCTTAGTTGAAAGACTGAGATGTATTTGCAAGCTTACAGAGAAACATCCTCTGGAAGGAGCAGAGATTCCATATAATTCCATACATCCACAATCAAAACAAACCCCAAGGCTTCCTAGTTTAGGACTTGGCCATCTTAAATTTCAGTGGCCACAAAAACCTGCCTAGAGCTTTTCTTTTGTTCTAGCAGAAAATTAATAAGAGGAATTGAGAATTTAGACATTGTACTGCTGTTTGTTTTTAATCATAATCTACTTAGTGGCCCAAACCTAATTAAGCTCTTGGCTTTACAAAAGAGGGATGACATTAATTACATGTCATTGGCCACAATGTGCCTTTTAAAAATCATTATTACTGTTTGTGTTATTTTAAATATAATGGATAAGCTTTATCTTTGTCAGTTCAGGCTGCTATAACAAAAATACCATAGACTGGGTGGCTTAAACAATCATCTATTTTTCACGTTTCTGGAAGCTGGGAAATTTCCCATCAAGTCACTGGCAGACTATGGTAGAAAGAGAGAAGGATCTCTCTGGGGTGGCCTTTGTGAAGGTACTAATCCCACTCTTGAGGGCTTCACAATCTTGATTCAACTATAATCCAAAATTAATTTGCGAGTAAATGTCTTTTTTTTCTTTTCAATGTTTTATTTGTAAATATTTTTCTAGACTTGTTACAACAATATCACCGTTTAAAGACAGGTTTATGACACTAAGCACCAAGCCCTTCTCAGTGATTTAGATGTCATGTTTTTGAGAATGTAATGCTCATTTACAGGAGAAGTAGACTGGACATAGCCAGTCTCCATGTCCCCTTGAAGCAAAAGATTGACTGTGAGGATTTTATGGCCTCGTGACCTTGAGTTTCTAATTATTTGCAATTAAATGTTTTATTCCTATAATTTTATTTTCAGTAATTAAGTTGGCACCATCTATGCAGATGGACTTTATTTCAGTAATACTATTATTCAGATCATTGAGAAGTGAATAATTTAGTAATTACAGGATTTTGCTCACAGAAGAGGCCCTCTTAATTCACCATGACGTCTTGGGAGCCCACATGAGTTTTGTGTCCTGGGCACCTCCTGCCAGCTCCTGGACACTGTGACCTTCATAGGGGCGAGGTGGTCCCCACCATACCTCTTACTGCCTTTAGATCAGGAGGGCCCTGTATTTTGACCCCTTTGTGTCAATTCTCCTCAGAACAGAGATTTCCCCCACCTTCCTTAGTCTAGAAAATTACTGTTTAATGCATGGGCCATGATTCGAGTGTTTCTCTTGGGGTCCTCTGTAATTTATAGGCCAAGGTGAGGGCCCTGGTCTGTGCTCCCAGAAGAATTTTTTCTAAGTTAGCATTAGAGAACCTTTCTAAGTTGGCGTGCGGGTCGGGACTATGGCCTCTTTGGCTTTGTTATCTCTGTAGAGGGGGCCAGGTTAAATGTGGATTTCAGACATGGGAAGTGGTTATACTGAAAAATGATTCATTGTTTATGTGAAATTCAAACTTAATTAGTGTGGACTTAGAAAAGAGAAGAATCCTACATTTTGCTGAAAATGTCACTTCCACTCTGACAATATTGTAAAGCTGCTTCAGAGGCTGGACACAGCAAAACAATAGTTTCTGTTTGCTGGGAAGAATCCCTACAGTGAGAAACTAGGAAGTTCACCTCTGTCATGTTTGAATTGGTGGAAGAAAGGGCTACCTGCACACTCATGTGGTAGCAGTGTTCACTGGGTAAGAGGCTCAAATGCCCTTTTTCGTCCTTATGTCTTTCTATAGAAAGCTCTGGCTGAACTGACTTTATAAAATTGAGGGATCATTTTGAAGTTGTGAATAGTGCTTCTCCTATATCATTAACTAAGAATGTTAGAAACCAATTTCCTTTAGTTAATTGAAATGTTAGAAATAAACTAGTCTACTTTTACTTGTTAAGATCATACATAGGGTCTTAATACATATATATACACACACATATATATATATATATTCTGTGCATGTAATTTACCTATATAAACTGAAACCAGTCCTGGGGGTCTGGTCATTTATAGAAATCTGATGATAGCCTTTTTTAAAAAAGATTTATTTATGAATACAAGAACTGGGGTGTAAGCCAGAGTTGTGGCGGGGGGGTGAGAGGATTCACCAGAGACAGAGTAGGGAGCAGAGCAGTAAGATCTACTGAAATACACTACTTAGGTGAGCAGCAGGCAAGACAGAAGAGGTCTGCTGCTCCATGTGGGTTTACTCCCTGGCCTGCTGGGGTTGAACTCACCCTGTAGTGGCTGGCAGTAGCTTGATAGCACTGTCTTTAACCCCTGAGCCACCAGGGAGGCCCTGATGATAACATTTTGGGCTAGGTTCTGAACAATCTCTTCAATGAACTTCGTTTGCTAAATGCTGAGCTCGCTTCCCAGTGGTGATTATTTCAGTCAACACTAGGCATCCTTTAGTTTCTGTCACTTTGTTTACTAAATTGGGCAACCCTATGTCGATGGCAGAATATCATGTATGAGTGTCAGGGAGTCTTTGGAGACTTTGATGAACCCACTAGCTTCTGAGTGACCCCACCTGAGAGATGGACTGGAACAATAAACTTGTCCCATGACTTGACAGTATGCCTCCTTTGGGTACATAAACGAGGATGTTCAGGCTGACTGAACTGCCTCCATCTTATGTCCAGACTCCATCTGACTGAGCTTTGCATTTTTCACATAACTACTTACTGACTGACAAGAAGCAGTTTTCGACTAGACATGGTCTTCTCTAAGAACTGTATCAAGATATTTTACTTTCTTTTTCTTCACTCCCTGGTAACCAAGGCCATTTTGAATAAAAGCCAATGAACTATAAGAAGGGTAATCTATAACCAATCCTAGTTCTTGCAATTCTATCTTTCTTTCTCCTTCTTTTTACTTTCCTTCATAAACTACTTAAACAAAGATCCCAGTGGGATACAACGTGAGCTAATACCTGAGTTTGCACATCTAAAACTCTGCACCCCCCTCCATAAACACTTTTATTTTATTCTAGTCTCATTATGTTCTTCTCTGTTGACAGATATAACCACATTTAAATTAGTTTGGAAAGACACCATTTGTTCTCTGCAGTGGGAAAAGAACTAAGCTCTCAAGGAGCTACAGCTCCTTGTATACAATCCGGGGGTTGGGACACTGAATCCTTGAAAATCTATGAAAGCTATAGAGGTCTCTCCAAAAACATGCATGTGCATAAAAAAACTAGGTGCAATTTCAGAGGGTCACAACTGCAACTTAAAGGATTTCCTGGTTCTCACCCAGGGTGCCACAGATGACCCTTCCTGCCATAAGAGGTCATTATCTGTGGTTCTCATCCTGCTTAAGGAATAATAAAACAGTATGGAAAAAATTGAAAACCATGAGCCACCTTGCATGTGCCATCTTGGAGCATTTTGTCAGATGATAACAATAGATTTTACTAAATTTAACTTCATAGTCTCCACATGTGCTCACCTGAAGGGTCCCTTAGGTGGTGCTATTTGCTATTTATATGAGGAAACTGAGTAAAAGGAGGAAATAAGAACTTTTCAGAATTTCAGGCGCATTCTCTAGCATCATATCTTACTGGGCTCTCTCTTCCCTCCCTCTCCTCTGAAGGGAGATGAGACCCAAGAAAAGGTGACATTCTCTGACGCCTGGATCCAGAGCATGTGGATGAAACATGCAGCATAAAAATGAAACTTGGCAAAAATACTAACTGGGCACTATCAGTGAGAGAGACCACACAACCGCTACCACTCATTGGGCACTTACTGTGAAGGCAATGTGCCAGGAACTGTATTCGTTGCTTCATTTAATCCTCAGGACAACCGCACAAGGTAAGTGCTGTCACTCCACCTTATACAGAGACTAAGGCTTGGGGGGAGGGTGGGAACCTGAGGAGAGTTTGGTAAGGTGGCGGCAGCGTGAATACACGGCCTGGTCTCCTCCGTGTGCTCACACCTAGGTAGAAGCAGAATGCGGTTACAAGCCCTGAAGGGAAAAACAGATGACCACAGCACACACCGGGAGCAAAAGCTTGGCAGAAAGGGGTAAGAAAAACTTGAATTAAACTGCGGTCACAGTGAAGCCAGGGCCTCGCAGCCGTGAGAGGGAGGGGCCGCAGCAGGCTCAGTCCCTAGAGAGGCTGAATCGGGGTGGCGCCAACATGCAGGATTTGGGAGACTCAGACTGGGTTGGATGAGTAGGGTGCAGAGTTGACACCCAGGACAGAGGGTGCACTGTTGGAGGACTATGGGAGCAGGGAGGGAGAATCATTGTCTTGAACGGAGGCTCTCATTACGGAACAGCTGGAACTAAACTGACGGGAGGAAGCGGGTGGGCCAGGTTACCTGTGTCTCCTCATGAAGGAGGCTACTCCATGAAGCCCGAGGTTGGGATAGTGAAACCCCCTTCTCCCACTAAAACCAAGGCTAAATCCAAAATAACAAATGATGCACCTCAGGACAGGCTCTGTGCTGGAAAGGAAAATGGCTGTGACCCCACATCAACTACAGTTGGTGCCCAGAGCTGCAGCTGGTGCTCAGAACCAGCCTGGAATGAGAGCAGGCACCGGGGCTGAGAGAGGCATGAAAGCTGAGGAGCTGGCCCAGAGGAGCAGATCACTGTGGATCCCCACCACACAACTCTGCTACCCAACAGTTGAATGAAAAGTCTTGCCTGAGGCCACAGACTCTCCCTAATATTAACTTTAATCCACAAAATGCCGTCTGTAGTTCTGATGTCTTAAATAAGATCCTGGGATTGTACCCCCACACAACCCCCCCCCCCCAAGGAAAACCTGAAGATAGAAGACAAACCTTGCACATCAGGTTAGTCGCGCTCCCTGGGACTGCTGATGCAGGTGGAAAGGGACACCAGCATTTAAAAGTGGGCAAAGGGGTGGAGTTTGGCGTCAACTGCTTTCTCTGTGTGCAGTCTGCTCCCAGTCTGGCTACCCTCTGATCAAGTCTAGTCATGGAGGGAAGGTAAAGGAGACACACTGCACAGTCCTGGGGGAGTGATCACCCTCGGGGGGAAGCAAGGACTTCCTGGGCAGGACTGCGGAAGAGTCAGGACTTGGAACTTGGAGCTGTTTGTCGCTCATATACCCCGTGAAGCCAGAGAATTAGGGCAGCTCTGGGGGAGATCCCCCACCTTATCCCCAGATTCTCAAATAAAGGCTTGATGTTCTCTGATCTGCCCGCCAATCCCAGTCACCCAGAGCCCCATGACTGTCATTATAGTTTTTGCAGGAGAGTGGGTTCCTTCTCACAGCCTGTCTTAGACCGGCATCCTGCTAACATGGCCCTGTCTTGACATGAGTGAAGGGAGCCACATCAAAGTTCCAACCATCACAAACTCAGCTCTGTCTTCAGAATGACAGGAATCGTTAACCAGGTCAATAATGCAAAATGAACCAATAATTGCTTTCATTTTCTACAATAATAAAATGACAGCACCAGCCAAGTTCATAACCTTTAGCAGACATTTCTTTTGAGAATCAAAGTGACAGTTTTTAAAGGTTTTTGTCAACATGCAGCATCTATTCTCTGCTTTAAAAAAAAAAAGGGCATGTGAAGTTTAGGGAACAGACTTCAGAAATGACTTTTAACCTTGCTATTATCTAAATTGATTCAATTTGACCCACTTTTGCTGTGCATCAAGGTCAAAAGCACTTGTGGTCTTATGGGCTGACTTTTGCAATTTCTAAAGAACAGAGGCATTTTCAGAAGATTGTCAGTTTGCTTGAAAGATCCAAAACTGAATTAGGTGAAGCAAAACAATCAGATGGAGAATTCTCTTTTATTTTTTTTTATTTTTTAAAGGTTTATTTATTTATGCATACAAGAACTGGGATACAGGCCAGAGATGTTTGGGGGGGGGGCGGGTGAGAGGATTCACCAGAGACAGAGTGGGGAACAGAACAGGCAGATTGACTGAAATATACTGCTGAGGGGAGCAGAAAGTGAGTCAGGAGAGGTCTGCTGCACCATGTGGGTTGCTCCCTGGCTGGCCGGGGATCGAACTTATGCTGCAAAGGCTGCAGATTGTCTCATAGTGCGGTGCTTAACCCCTTGCACCACCAGAGAGGCCCTCTCTTTTATTTTTAATAGCAAGACAGAGAATTAACATTCTTGGAACACTTATTTTGTACCAAGAATTTGTACCAACACCAAGAATTTGAGCATCTTGCATACCTTCTATAGATATTAATACTAAATATAAATATCCTGTATTTAATCCTGACAAAAATTTCAACAGGCAAACATTATATTAACTCTCCTAGCTAGTAAATGCAATTCTATTTACTAGATCCCACTGTTTTCTCAGAAAAAAGAAAAATTCTCCACACTTTTAGGCTAATATTTAAAAAGCAAGTTAAAAAACTGAGGTCATGTGCTAAGTTTTGGCACTTACCCACATTTCTTGAACTCAATAGAGAATAGACACGTCCCATAACCCCAGAAATGTCCTCCCCTCAGTCAATGCCATGCACCCTGTGTAACCAGACCTCTGTTTTCTATCACTGTAGATTAACTTCGCCTGTTTTTTCAAGTTACGTAAAATGAAATAACATATTTATTTGTTTTTAAGTGTTTGGTTTTTCACACGGCATAAACCTTTGAGGCTCATGGATTGCTTTTTTTTTTTTTTTAATCCTGAATTGCGGGCCTCCCTGGTGGCACAAGGTGTTAAGCACCGCACTATGAGGCAATCTGCAGCCTCTGCAGCACGAGATCGATCCCCTGGCTGGCCAGGGAGCAACCCACATGACAAAGCAGACCTCTCCTGCCTCGCCAGCTGCTCCCCTCAGCAGTGTATTTAGTCATTCTGCCTGTTCTGTTCCCCACTCTGTCTCTGGTGAATCCTCTCACCCCCCACATCTCTGATCTGTAACCTGGCTCTTGTATGCATAAATAAATAAATCTTTAAAAAATAAATAGATAAAATCCTGAATTGCTTTAAATTTTGTGACATGTTCCTTCTGGTGTCATTTAAAAATTGTGTACATTTATTAGGATCTTGCTTAAAGCTGAGAGTATTCAAGCTTGTAAAAAATATTGTCTTTTGCACCAACAATAAATCTGAAGAAGAAGAAATCAAGAAAACCATTCCTTTTATTATTGAAACCAAAAAAATCAAATACTCGGGAATAACCCTAACAAAAGAAATAAAGGACCTATACAAAGAAAACTATAAAATACTGTTAAAAGAAATAGAAGTAGACACAAAGAAATGGAAAGACATCTCCTGCTCATGGATTGGAAGAATTAACATCATCAAAATGGCCATCCTACCAAAAGCAATCTACAGATTCAATGCTATTCCAATTAAAATTTCAACATCATTCTTCAAAAAATAGAAAAAATATTGATGAAATTCATATGGAGCCACCAAAAACCCCGAATAACCAAAACCCTCCTGCAAAAAAAGAGATAATGGAGGCATCCTTCTCCCAGATTTCAAACTATACTACAAAGCCATAATAATCAAAACTTCATGGTATTAGAACCAGAACAGACACACGGACCATGGAACTGAATAGAAAATCCAGAAATAAACCCAGATTTATGGTCAACTAATCTTTGACAAAGGAGCAAAGAATATGCACTGGTGCAAAGAAAATTTGTTCAATAAATGGTCCTGGGAAAACTGGGTCGCTACATGCAAAAGAATGAAACTTGGCTACTAACTCATATCATGCACAAAAACCAACTCAAAATGGATTAAAGAACTAGACATAAGACCTGAAACCATAAAATATATAGAAGGAAATATAGGTGAAACACTATATGACATGCATCTCGAAGACATCTTTACAGACACATCACCCAAAGCAGTGATAGTGAAGGCAAAGATAAACAGCTGGGACTACATCAAATTAAAGAGCTTCTGCACAGCAAAAGAGACAATAACCAAAATGAAGAGAAACCTCACTAACTGGTAGAAATTTTTTGCACACAACACTAATGATAAAGGACTGATCACAAAAATCTACAAAGAGCTGATGAGACTCAACAAAAACAATGAAAATAATCCAGTCAAAAAATGGGCAGAAGAACTAAAAAGAAACTTCTCCAAAAAGGAAATACATATGGCCAACAGGCATATGAAAAATGTTCAACATCACTTGCAGTCAGGGAAATGCAAATCAATGAGATACCATCTTACACTAGTGAGAATGGCACATATTAAAAAAACTAGCAACAACAAATGTTGGCAAGGATGTGGAGGAGAAAGGAACTCTCCTGCACTGCTGGTGGGAGTGCAAACTGGTCCAACAACTATGGAAAGCTGTGTGGAGATTCCTCAACCTACTAAAGATAGAGCTTCCATAGGATCCAGCAATTCCACTCCTAGGTATATACCCAAAGGACACAGAAACATTAATTCCAAAGAACACCTGCACCCTTATATTTATAGCAGCACTATTTACAATAGCTAAGCTTTGGAAACAACCCAAATGCTCAAAAATAGATGACTGGATCAAGAAGATGTGGTACATATACACAATGGAATATTACTCTGCAATAAAAAAAAACACATGCAATTTGCAGCAATATGGATGGCGCTGGAAGGGATCATGCTCAGTGAAATAAACAAGAAAGAAAAAGAAAAATACTGGATGGTCTCACTCATAGCAGGAATCTAGAAAACTTAAATAAGGGAAGAAAAAAAAAGAAAAAGTCAAAATCAACAAACAACTATGAACCAGAGACACACTATGGGGGGTGGCGGGGAAAGGAGAGTTTGGGGTCAAAACAAGGGGGTTGTAATTGTATGGGGACTATAAAAATAAAATTAAAAAAATATTGTCTTTTGCTTCTGCACTCTAGATAGAAGAGGTTATAGTAACATATTTTGTCTTTTTAGAAATATATTTTACTATTTTTGATTTAATCATCTAATGCCCACTCCTTTTTATATCAGCAGTTTGTTCCTTTTCATTGCTGAGTATTAATCCAATTAAGGAATACTATGCCATAATTTATTCATCTGTTTTCCTGTTGGTGAACATTTGGATGGTTTCAGTTTGTTACTGTTAGGAGTAAGTATATTATATACACTGTGTCCTTATAGGACTTTGGGTGGCATATTTTTATTTCTTTTAGGTATATACATAGATATATTGCTGGGTCATGGGATAAATTATTGTTAGCTTTTTAAAGAATACTAATATATTTCTAAATTGTGTTTCTGGTTAAATATTAAGGTTGAGTGCTAATAAAACAGAACAAAAGTCTCTGCTATTGGAGTGAGTTAGTTGGGGAAGGACACAATAGACAAATAATCAAGTTGAATATAAAATATAAAATGGTCTTATGTGCTGTAGAGAAAAATAAAGTTCCAGGAAGGAGGAAGAAGCTTTTTTTTTTTTTGCTGTCGTAGAAAAAGATGAATTAAGAAGAAATTTTATTTCCAAGCCCTTCAAAGATTAACATAAACACAAATAAAGCATTAAAAGTGTCCCAAATTAAATCAAAGCACATCATCAAAGAAAAATATGTGTGACTTTAAGAATGCATTTTGATTGTGATTTTTTTCACATTACTTTGTTTTTAACCATTTGCAGTGTTCTGTAGGTCACATTTTAAAGACAAAATATATAGTTTGTTTAGTTTTATTAAAGCAACATTGATTTACACGCTCAGCACCAAAGCACCTGTAGCGCATCCTGCGGCCTTTGCTCCCCAGTCACCTTTGCTCTCCGGTAGCCTTTGTTATGCAAGTCAGATCACAAGGGTTTATTTGGGTTTGTTCTTTTGCTTTGTTTTTTTTTTTTTTTAAAGTTTTATTTATTTATTTATTTATTTGTTTATTTATACAAGCACTGGGTACAGTCAGAAGTGCGGGAGGGTGAGAGGATTCACCAGAGCCAGAGCAGGGAACAGAACAGGCAGACTGAAGTACACTGCTGAGGGGAGCAGCGGGCGGCAGGAGAGGTCTGCGCGCCATGTGGGACCCTCCTCCAGAGGCCGAGGAGCAGCCGGGAATTGAACCAGTGCCGCAGAGGCTGCAGGCAGCTTCGTAACCCAGCGCTCAACCGCTGCACCACTGGGGAGGCCCTCTTTTGCTTTGTTTTTATATACCATAGATGGATGGACTCATTAGGTATTTGTCTTTCTCTTTTTGACTTCTTTTTCTTTTTTTTTAAAGGTTTATTTTATTTATTTATGCATACAAGAGCTGGGGTGTAGGCCAGAGGTGCAGGGGTGGGGGATTGTGGGGGTGGAGAGAGGATTGACCAGAGACAGAGAGGGAAGCCGAACAGGGGGATCTACTGAAATACACTGCTTGGGGAAGCAGCGGGCAAGACAGGAGAGGTCTGCTGTGCCATGTGGGTCAGCAACCTGGTCAGGGATCGAACTCATGCTTCAGTGACTACAGATTACTTCATAGTGCTGAGACTTAACCCCTTGTGACACCAGAGAGGCCCTTTTGACTTGCTTTTCTTAGTATAATTCCTGCTCATTCCATCCATGTTGTCGCATATGGCAAGCTATCTATGTGGTTGGGTAGTATTCCATTGTGTATATATATGTCACATCTTCTTCCACTCTTGTTTTTGAGGCTTAGGTTGCTTCCAGAACTTGTCTATTGTAAATAGTGCTGCAATGAACATTAGGAATTCATATATCCCTTTGGGCTAGTGTTTTTATTTTGGGAGAAAAATACCTAGGAGAGGGATTGCAGGGTCATGTGGTAGTTCCATTTTTAATGTTTTGGGAAACCGCCATACTATTTTCCATTGGGGCTATACTAGTCTATATTCCAATCAACAGGGTATGAGGGTTCCTTTTTTTCCTCCACACCTTCACCAACACTTATTGTTTCTGGTCTTTTTGAGATGGGTCATTCTTACAGGTGTGAAGTGGTTTTGATTTGCCTATCCCCCATGATAAGTGATAATGAGCATTTTTTCATATGCCTGCTGGCCATCTCTATGTCTTCTTTAAAGAGGTGTCTATTTAGCTCTACTGCCCAGTTTTCAATTAGGTTCTTTTATTGTTAAGCAGCATGTATTTTTTATAGATTTTGAAGATTAGCCCCTTAAGCTTTTTAAATTGATGTAATCCTATTTGTTTATTTTTGATTCTGTGTCTCTCGCCACTGTAAGTGATTCCATAAAGAAATCCCAGAGACAATGTCATGGAAAATTTTGCCTGTGTTATCTTCTATATGTTTAATGGTTTCAGGACTTACATTCAAGTCTTTAAACCATTTTGAGTTAATTTTTGTAATTTTTTTTATTCTTTTGTTTGTGGCAGTCTAATTTTTCCAATACCATCTGGAAGACAGACCAGCAGGGTGGTATCCTTGCAGGAGTTCTGCCTGCAGCTCTGAAGAAGCTCTGTGCCCAGCTGGGAGCCCATGGCACTGGACCCCCATGGGCCACTGGGTTCTGCTACTTCTTGACCTATTGGATCAACTCATTGGATTTTGTAAATGGAAGATGGAGATTGTTGGTGACCTCGAGAAGAGTTTCAATAAATCATAAGAGCTCTTAGCTGTGAGCTGTTCTTGCCAGTGGACACACACAAAATAGACTCTAAATCCTCACTGATGAGCTTTGGGCTTTTGAGAGGGCAGTGTCGGCTCAAATCCTGGGTTGGTGGTTTACTGAGTGCCCTTGGGCAAGTTATCACTTGCTCTCAGTCTCAATTTTCTTATTTTCAAATGAAGATAATGATAAGAGCCCTAAATTCACAAGGTTATTAGTTCAAAGAAAATAACACTGAAACTGAAATAGGATAAACAATTAACTTTGGTTGTCAGCATTTTATAAAAGGAGTGTATTGTTTCTTTTGTGACCTAATTGAGCAGTTGAACCTCATAGCCTACATTTTCTCCAAAATGTATGCATATCTTTGAAATTGATATTCTCATCATCATGTGAGGTTTTCAGTTGCCACTTCTGCAGGACCCTTTTGAGATTACTTAATTTGACCCCTAGAGTTTCTTTCTCTTCTCTGTGCTGACCCAGATGTGCAATTCAGTCCCTTTTCCTTGATTACCACTCTAAATTTTGCTGTCATATAAAGCAATCAGCGATAACAGAATAATTGATGGATGAGAAGCTGAGGACAGGATCAATTTATGTGATGGTATCCAAGAGACCTTGAAATGACCCCTAACACCATAAATTCAAATATTCCACACTAGAGTCTAGTTCTGACATTGTGTCCTACTGCATCATCCTCTGACTTTCTCCCCTCTTTTTCTCTTTTCCCCTCTGTTCTTAGCAATACCCCTGCCCTCAGTCGCCAAAATTCCTGTTCATTTTTTTCCCCAAGAGAGATTTAATTGTCTCATTTATATTCTTGTTATTTGAAACTCCTGCTCTCGGATCCAGTCTCTATTACCATGATGTTTATCAACAAAGACTCTTCTCCAAAAGAAGTTGTTATAGTAGTTGTACTTGATAAATAGCATTTGGCAAATGATAGCTCTTTGTTTTAGTAATCTTCATGTGTGAGAGGAAATGTCTTAATTTTGAACAGGGATTGACATTTTCCCATAGTCTGAATGTCTGTGCTTTCTCAGAAGATATCTCAGGAACTTGAGCTGGCTTTTTGATCAGTAGAAGAGAGATTTGGGCATTCTTGGGGCCCTGCTGGGGTCCCCCTCCAGGCATGGTGCAGGGTGGTAGGGAGGGCCCTGCAGTGATCTGCTCTGCAGAAAGTCAGCTCCATCCCTGAACTGTGTTCTTGGACTGTCCTTGTGAATCTCAGCTCATTTTCTGCATGTTTGTTTCACTAAAGAAGCCTTTGGGGTTTTCTTTACATCTTACAGTGAATTGGCCCCTGGGAGTCTCTTTAAGTGATTTCTGAGTTCATTTTCTACAAGTCTTCGTATAAGTTCCATCATGTGCATTTCCAGGAACCAGCCATTTCTCCAAAGGAAGTCTGCTTCCTATTAGTAGGAAATGATATTTAAGGATCACAATCTGATACTTGTGGTACTTATTGCTGGTAGATTGGTCACTGGCTCAAGCCTTTTTCAGTAGACTGAACTAAGAAATGTGCATTTTAAAAAGATTAAATATTAAGCACATTATGAATTATGAACCTCTTTCATATTATGTTTGATATTGAAATCTTAGTTCCTAACCACATTGACATAATAGTTTATCTTCTCTTTCAGAACACCAATGGCAATTTTTATTAACCATGTGATTACATGTTTTCAAGTTCGTAGGAAGTATTTCTTTAGAAATACATCATCAAATGTTTAAAATTCAATTAGAATAATTTTCTTTATTTGATTATACCAATAACTCACTATATAATAGTTATATTTGTTTCAATTTGCATTTGATTTTTTTTAAAGATTTATTTATTTATTTATTTTATTATACAGGCATTGGGTACAGTCAGAAGTGCGGGAGGGTGAGAGAATTCACCAGAGCCAGAGTGGGGAGCAGAGCAGGCAGAAGGACCGAAGTACACTGCTGAGAGGAGCAGCAGGCGGCAGGAGAGGTCTGCGCGCCATGTGGGACCCTCCTCTGGTGGCCGGGGAGCAGCCGGGGATCGAACCGGCGCTGCAGAGGCTGTGGGCAGCTTTGCAACCCAGCGCTCAACCGCTGCGCCACTGGGGAGGCCCCTTGCATTTGATTTTTAGGGATATTACACAATCATGAAAAAATCTTCTTATTTACAAAATCAGCTCTGCAAAACAAGATATATTCAGAAGTCTGGTTTTTACCACTTTCTCTCTATCCCAATCATTCTACTATAGTTGCTTAATTTATTCTTTCTTGTTTTGTTTTAATAAGAACCAACATATTTATAGACTCACATTCACCCAATGGGAGTGTAATGTATATACTTTTCTCCACCTTGCTTTTAACAGGGTATATGAAGGTATATTCCAGCTGAGTGTAGAGGGGTGCGTAACTCATTCCTTTTTTAACTACAAGGTACTCAACTATGTGGATATATCATAAACATTTTATTTAACCAGTTTCCTGTTGCGGGACAATTGGGTTATTTCCATTCTTTTGCTATTACAGTGTTCCAATGAGTAGTCTGTGTACACATCTTTCATTTTGCCACCTGAGATATACTAAAAGAAACAGGATTGCTGTGTCAAAGGACAAGTGCATATGTAACTTTACTACATGTTACATAATTCTTCTCTGTTGGGGAATCTTGTCTGCCGATTTTATCCAACAAACTTTTTAAATTCTCTTACCAATTAAAATAACTTCTTGGTAACTTCTTTTGTGTTTTCCATATAATCATTAGCAAATAATTGGGATTTACTTTTCTTACATATTAGTGTCTTTTCTTTTTCTTGCCATGTTGCTTACTCTGCGCATCTAGAAAATGTTTTCAGCATTTTGCCATTAGATATGATGCTTGCTATAAATATTTTAAAATACTTTTCATTAAGCTATGGAAATTGCTTCCTTCCTTTTATAGTTTGCTAAAAGATTTTATGCAATTTTTCTGCATCTATTAAAATAATTTCATCTCCCTGGTGGTACAGGTTAAAGACAGCACTGTCACCAGCCATAGCTGCATGAGTTCAATCCGATCCCCTAGCTGGCCAGGGAGCTGATACATGGCGCAGCAGACCTCTCCTGTGTCGCCTGCTACTCCCCTCAGCAGTGTTTTTCAGTAGATCTGCCTGTTCTGCTCCCCACTCTCTCTGGTGAATTTTCTCACCCCCCCACTTGCACCTCTGGCTTACACCCCAGTTCTTGTATGCATAAATAAATAACTCTTTTTAAAAAATAAATAAATAAAATAAAATAGGGTCAGAGTTGTAAAAAAACAAGATAGTTTTATCTATGAGATAGGTTTTAATAACCTTTATTATTATGGTGAATTTCATAAGTCAGTTTTCTAACATTTTTATCTTTTATTCCCAGGATTAAATCTTCCTGATCATGATACAGTCTTTTTTTTTTTTTTTTTGCTGGATTTCATTTGACTAACTTTTGGGTTTTTTGAGCCTTTCTAAGGTAAGTTTATTTTATTTATCATTATCATCTACTTTATCATTTCTGCCTTCCACTTTCCCTGGATTATTTCTGCTGTATTCTTAAAGCTGGATGCCCACCTCATTATTTCAGAGAATTGTAGAAAATGTTAATACTTAGGTTAATAGAGTACTACTTTGGCTATTTCATAGTCATATGCAATCTTTACATTATTTCAGATAATGTAAGTGTTTCAGATAACAGATTTTTTTGCAAACTTTTAAAAAATATTTTATTTTATATAATTCTTACATCATTTTTCATTTTTGCACAATGTATGCATTTTCATTTTGGTTATATTCCCCATACAATTGCACCCGCCCTTATTTTGACCGTAATCCTTCCTGTCCCTGCCCCCCCCCTTAGTGTGTCTCTGGTTTGTAGTTGTTTGTTGATTTTGATTTTTACTTTGTATTTATTAGTCTTTTTCCTGGTCCCTTATTTAGGTTTTCTAGATTCCTGCTATGAGTGAGACCATCCGGTATTTTTCTTTTTCTTTATGACTTATTTCGCTGAGCATGGTCCCTTCCAGCTCCATCCATGTTGCTGTAAAGTGCATGTGTTTATCTTTTTTGATAGCTGAGTAATATTCCATTGTGTATATATTAGAACTTCTGCACAGCAGAAGAGACAATAACCAAAACAAAGAGAAACCCCACCGACTGGGAGAACATTTTTTCACACAACACTAATGATAAAGGACTGATCACAAAAATCTACAAAGAGCTGATGAGACTCAACAAAAACAAAGAAAATAATCCAGTCAGATACAACTTCTTTGTACAGGACCTTCGAAAGTGGTCACGCTTCCAGCTGCTCTGCCCTCTGCTGGCCAGTGAAGGAAATGGATTTATCCTACCGGTTTTTATTTTCTTTTTTGCATCTTTGCTGTTGCATTTTTAAAATTTTTAAAATTATTTTGTTTTTTACATCATTTTTCATTTTTGTACAATGTATGCATTTTCATCTTGGTTATAGTCCCCCTAAAATTCCCACCACCCATTTACCAGTGAACTATCACTATGGTCCCTTGTGTTTTTCCCACCCTTGTTTTGATCTTACTCCCTTCTTGCCCCCACACCCAGTATGTCTCTGATTTATAGTTGCCTGTTGATTTTGATTTTTACTTTATTATGATTAATTTTTTTCCTGATCCCTTATTTGAATCCTCTACATTCTTGCCATAAGTGAGATCATCGGATATTTTTTTTTCTTTCTGGCTTATTTCGCTGAGCATGATCCCTTCCAGCTCCATCCATGTTGCTGCAAATGACATGGGTTTATCTTTTTTGATTGCTGAGCAATATTCCATTATGTACATGTATCACATCTTCTTGATCCAGTCATCTATTTTTGGGTATTTGGGTTGTTTTATTCTTCAAATAAAATTATTTATTGTTATTGGCATACCATTGTTCCACATCCTTGCAGTGCTTTCACAGTACAGTATTTTCCCCAAGTGTTGTTGCCATAGCACTCCCCCTACTGAAGCGCCCATCCCTATCTTATGCTTTGGGTTTTTTTTTTTTTTTTTTTTTTTAAGATTTATTTGTACAAGAACTGAGGCACAGGCCCGAGGCACTGGAGAGTAAGAGGATTCACCAGATACAGAGTGGGGAGTAGAACAGGGAGATGACCTAAAACACTACTGAGGGGAGCAGCTGGCGAGACAGGAGAGGTCTCCCCCATGTGGGTATCTCCCTGGCCGGCAGGGATCGAACCTGCATCGTGGAGGCTGCAGACAGCTTCACAGTGCTACACTCAATCCTCTGCACCACCAGAGAGGGCCCGATCTCATGCTTTATTAATGTTGCATCTTACACCTTATCACTGCAGTCTCTGATCCTGATCTTCCTTCATATCTTGTTTCCCTTTGTCTCTATCAGCTTCATTCTGGAAAATATTTTTGACCTATCTAAAGCTAGATTTCTGTTTATCTCTATCAAATCTGCTGGTTTGCTATTGATTTCATTTCATTTATTATCTTTCATTTTTTGATGTTCTTATTTAAATAATATCTTAGTAGTCATTTTGGGAGAGTTCATATTTTCAGGTTTTTTGAGGTTTCTGTTTTCTGTCTGTTGCTTTTGCTGGTTCTCATACATGGTACCTCATTTCCTTATAGGGTTTGTGATTTGTGCTATGAGAAGTTTATTCCTTGGGCCATTAAGTCTGAGAATTCTTTGAGTTAGGGCTGATATTAAGTTCCTCCAAATACAAACATCTTCTCTTCATAGTACCCTGAAGGTGCCACCAACCTGGAACCATTTTTTTTTTAATTTAAATAATAAATTTTATTTTTATATTCCCCCATACAATTGCAAACGCCCCATTCTGACCCCAATCCCTCCCCTCCTGCCCCCCACCACCCAAAAAGTGTCTCTGGTTCATAGTTTTTTGTTGATTTTGATTTTCACTTTCTTATATTCATTTTCCTGGTCCCTTATTTAAGTTTTCTAGATTCCTGCTATGAGTGAGACCATCCGGTATTTTTCTTTTTCTTTTTGGCTTATTTCACTGAGCATGATCCCTTCCAGCTCCATCCATGTTGCAGCAAATTGCATGTGTTTATCTTTTTTGAATGCTGAGTAATATTCCATGGTGTATATGCACCACATCTTCCTGATCCAGTCATCTATTTTTGGGCATTTGGGCTGTTTCCAAAGCTTAGCTATTGTAAATAGTGCTGCTATAAACATAGGGGTGCAGGTGTTCTTTGGATTGGATGTTTCTGTGTCCTTTGGGTAAATACCTAGGAGTGGAATTGCTGGATCATATGGAAGCTCTATGTTTAGTAGGTCCAGAAATCTCCACACAGCTCTCCATAGTGGTTGGACCAGTTTGCACTCCCACCAGCAGTGCAGAAGAGTTCCTTTTTCTCCACACCCTCGCCAACATTTGTTGTTGCTAGTTTTTTTAATATGTGCCATTCTCCCTGGTGTAAGATGGTATCTCATGGTAGTTTTGATTTGCATTTCCCTGATGACAAGTGATGTTGAACATTTTTTCATATGCCTGTTGGCCATTTGCATTTCCTCTTCAGAGAAGTTTCTTTTTAGCTCTTCTGCCCATTTTTTGACTGGATTCTTTTCTTTGTTGTTGCTGAGTCTCATCAGCTCTTTGCAGATTTTTGTGATCAGTCCTTTATCATTAGTGTTGGGTGCAAAAATGTTCTCCCAGTTGGTGGGGTTTCTCTTTGTTTTTGTTATTGTCTCTTTTGCTGTGCAGAAGCTCTTTAATTTGATATAGTCCCAGCTGTTTATCTTTGCCTTCACTATCACTGCTTTGGGTGATGTGTCTGTAAAGATGTCTTTGATGTGCAAATCACGTAGTGTTTCGCCTATATTTCCTTCTATATATTTTATAGTTTCAGGTCTTATGTCTAGTTCTTTAATCCATTTTGAGTTGATTTTTGTGTATGGTGTGTGGTAGTGGTCAAGCTTCATTCTTTTGCATGTAGCGACCCAGTTTTCCCAGCACCATTTATTGAACAAACTTTCTTTGCTCCAATGCATAGTCTTTGCTCCTTTGTCAAAGGTTAGTTGACCATAAATCTGTGGGTTTATTTCTGGATTTTCTATTCGATTCCATTGGTCTGTATGTCTGTTCTTGTTCCAATACCATGCAGTTTTGATGATTATGGCTTTGTAGTATAGTTTGAAGACTGGGAGTGTGATGCCTCCATTTCCTTCTTTTTTTTTTCAGTAGAGCTTTGGCTATTTGGGTTTTTTTGTGATTCCATATGAATTTCATCAATAATTGTTCTATTTCTTTGAAGAATGACATTGAAATTTTGATTGGAATAGCATTGAATCTGTATATTGCTTTTGGTAGGATGGCCATTTTAATAATGTTTATTCTTCCAATCCATGAGCAGGGGATGTCTTTCCATTTCTTTGTGTCTTCTTCTATTTCTTTTAACAGTGTTTTATAGTTTTCTTTGTATAGGTCCTTTACCTCTTTTGTTAGATTTATTCCCAAATATTTGATTTTTTTTTGTTTCAATAATAAAAGGGATGGTTTTTTTGATTTCTTCTTCTTCAGATTTATTGTTTGTGTATAGGAAGGCTACTGACTTTTGTGTGTTGATTTTGTATCCTGCCACTTTACTGAATTGGTTGATGAGTTGAATTAGTTTTTCTGTGGAGATTTTGGGGTTCTCTATGTATATTATCATATCATCTGCAAATAGTGATAGTTTGACTTCTTCTTTTCCTATTTGGATTCCTTGTGTGTCTTTCTCTTGTCTTATTGCTCTGGCTAGGACTTCCAGTATTATATTGAAAAGCAGTGGTGAGAGTGGACATCCTTGTCTTTTAACCTGGAACCATTTTAAATAAATTTATCTACTGTGACTTTGGGAGTCTACAAAGATGATTTGAATTTAGTCTGAAAACTTGCATAATAACTTAGTTAGAATTATGTATGCTCAGAATGATTTTTCTGTTCCAAGCACTAAGTCGAGATAGTTAAGTTTCCTTACTTTGCTTTCTGCATATTAGGGTTTATTTCTGGTTTACTCTAACACCTAAAATTATAGCCCTTTGGAGTCCCTACCTTATACAGGTATTTTGTATCAGATTTCTCACTAAAACTGGCCTCTATGGTTCTAATCTGGCCTCTCACACCTTTGTACTCCTCAAAGCAGAAGCTCTAGTATTGGTGTTCAACAGAAACCTTCTAAGTGAACTCTGCATTTGCTTAACAGGTAAGGTTAGTGATTTTGCTTTGTTTTAAGTCTCTGCAGACTTAATACTTTGATGCCATCCAACAGTGCCTTTCAAAGGAAAAATTTAACATTTATTCAACAATGTAATCACTCAAATCACAAGGGCTGGCCAGGATCCCCAAACCTCTTTATTGCCTGGAACAGGAGTCTAGCTTTTGGTTCTAACAGAAGCTCTTTGGTGACTCAGTGACTAGACACACATACCCTGTAGTGTTCCCAAGAAAACAACTCATGCTCTACCCCTCTTCCATGACATGCACCTTAGATGAAAACCCAAAAAGTAAATGACCCATTTATAATAACTTACTAACGGTGGCATTTCTGGCATGTTGCCCATCACAAGGATCTATTTTTTCTAAGTGTTTCTTTTAAAAGTAGAGTGACTTGCTCTTTTGTGAAGGTTAAGATAACCTGATAAAATGTTTCCAGCTCAGCGATGAAATTTCCAGGTCCATTTAAACATGTTCTAAAGAGAATAATATCCAAGTTTACCATGATTCCTCAAAGCAACACCTTAGCTGCCAAGAATAGCTCAGCGCATTTAGGATCCTGCCCTCACCCTTTCTCTGGAGACTCAGTTCTGCAGCCATTCACAACTTAAGAGCATGATTTATTCATCCCCCAATATTATGAGAACCAAAATGGATCGTGCTCATCTGAAATGCAGATATAATTGCACTCTAATTACAATTGGCCCTGTGATTTTTACCATGAAGCTCAAGCCCTCAAATGGAAGTTAGAAAAATCTGAATTACAGCAGCAATGAAAGACTTTGCCCTAGAATTGAAATGAGAGGGGGAAACATGCGAGGAACAAACCTAGCTAATACCAAGTTTCTTTCTCCCTTTCAGTAAATATCTTACTTCAGACCACATGAAGATCCAGTCATTGCAGCTGCAGACAGAAGAAAGAGAAGATACGTCACTATCTGTGCATAGGGTCTCTTTCAAGAGGTTAGAGGAAGCTGGTGAGTCTTTCTTTCTACATGATTTTTAGAGGCACAAACCTAGCTTTGATTCATGAAAAATAGCGTTTACTTTAGTGACAGTGCCACATCTCATTTTGGGGAACTGCTGTCTGTTTAAGTGAGACAGCAGAGATGTGACTGCATCCTTCTCACCCTCAGCACTCACAGCCTCACGCTCAGACTGCAGCTCATGTAGCTCATGTTTTGTCACTTCTGTCTCTCTCACCCTTACTCACACATCCACACACACAAATTCCAAAAACAAAAATGAAAAAAAAAAACATTAGAAATATCTTTAGGAGTCTGTGATAGCTCTGCTTTCCCCTGCACTCTTCCATAGTGGACTGTGACATCTTGGACTATAATTTTTTCTCCTCATCAGTTCACTTTTTTATATAATGGTGCCCTTAGGTCAAATGCATATGAAAATAAAGCCTATGCAAATGTTGGCATCTAAATACATGGGTATGTAAAGCCAGCTTTCTCTATAATCAGTGTAAAGGCTTTATGTATCCATTTAGCAGACATCCCAGCTATATTCCTCCTATTCTGTTACTCTCGATCCTGCTGACCAAATCCTTTTACAAGTTACATTGTGCGCCCTCTATCATGACAAAAAGAGGGAGTTCAGCAGTGGAAGTGTCTTTGTCCATTGGAGCAGTAAATCCTGGGGTCCACTGTGGTATTAAGGGAGGGGAAGACCCCTCTCCTCCCCCTCAACTCATTTAGAATCAGATGGCCCTTTCCTTTAGGAGCCCTTTATTCAAATGTTAGTGTGTTGGGGGGATATTTGTTAGTGGGGTTGATTAAAGGGGAAACCTTATGACGAACTTTCCCGAAGGAAAGCTTGAATAAGCCTGTTTAAACACTGTACCCCTCTGAAAGTCAGGGAGCTCTTTGGCTCCCTGTCTGGTACATGTGACCCCAGCACCTGGCCCTAAGTCATTGGGACTATGGGGGTGCCTTTCCCAAATCAGTATACCTGCAGGCCAGCTTGTGCCTAGGTCAGGTGGCTCAGACAACTCAACTCTTCCCGGGATGGTGGTGAGTGACAGAACTGATCATATTCTCTCAGAGCTTCCGGACATGAGACAGACCCAAGCAAGCTCCACCTAGAGATTGCAGCAAGAGCAGCAGGAACAATGACAGGGCAGGTGATCTCTAAGTTAGAGGATGAGGAGAAGGGAACAGTGGAAGCCTGTGATGTCCCCAGGGCAGCTGGCAGGCTGCAAAAGCCATTGCTGAGCTAGAATGAATGGGCCCTCGATCTTGAACATTTAAAATTAGTTCTACACCATGTTGTTTCTTTAAGAAAACCACTCCAGGGCCTCCCCTGGTGGCACAGTGGTCGAGGGCCGGGCTGTGAAGCTGCCCGCTGCCTCTGCAGGGCCAGTTCGATCCCTGGCCGCCTGTGAGGGTCCCACATGGCGCGCAGACCTCTCCTGCCGTGCCCGCTGTTCCCCTCAGCGGTGTGTTTCTTTGTCAGTCTGCCTGTTCTGCTCCCCGCTCTGGCTCTGGTGAATTCTCTCACCTTCCTGTGCTTCTGACTGTACCCAGTGCTTGTATAAAAAAATAAATCTTTAAAAAAAAAAAGAAAAAGAAAACTACTCCATCTTACTTCTACCTTGGCTCTTAGACTGTGCATTTTTTAACATCTTTGTTTGGTGGTCGTCCAGTTTTCTTCATAAATTTGTGACTGTGCTATGAAAGATTGAAAAGTTGAATATGTAAGATGCATGGTATTCATGTGTGAATTAGTGAGACTTAAAATGTAACAGCTTATCACCCTTGAGATATTATATGATATCTTCTTAGGGAAAGCTTGTTTGCAAATTTTCAGCTTGAAAGTTATTAGGATAGTTATTAGGATAGTTAGATAGTTATTAGTTATTAGGATAGAAGAGAATTAGAAAGTATATGACTTCTCATATTTTTTGGTAAATGCACTAATAGTTGTGTACAAATCACAATGTCCATGTTAATCTTCAAAATAACCAAGAAAATCTCAATTATGAAAGAAAATATGAATGGATCCACATCTCACCAAAAATGATGTACAGATGACAAGGAAGCATATGTAAAGATTCTCAACATCACTTGCCATCAGGTACTTCAGATTAAAGCAACAAGACTACACACTCACACTTTATCATGGCTCCACATTGGCAACACCAAATTATATAAAGAATGTAGAGTAACAGGAACCCCACTCATTGCTGGTAGGAATGCAAAATGGTACAGACGTTTTGGAAGATGATTTGGTAGTTTCTTACAAAGCTAGACATAGTTTTACCATACAATCCCAACTTACCAAGTGAGTCAAGAATTTATGTCCACACAAAAATCTACATGTGGATGTTTACAGTAACTTTATTCAAAAAATTGGAAGCAACTAAGCTGTCCTTCAGTGGGGGAATGGACGCATAAATGTGGCACATCTAGAACATGGAGTATCATTCAGCACAAAAGAGAGTGAACTATCAAGCCATGAAAAGACAAGGAGAAACCTTAAATGTTAACTGAGAGAAGTCAGTCTGAAAAGCCACATATTATATAATTTCAATTACATCATATAATAGAAAAGGAAAACTATGGAGACAGTGAAAATATCAGTGGAGCCAGGGTAGGGAGGAGTACCTAGGTGGAGCACAGATTTTTAGGGCAGTAACTATTCTGAATGGCATGTGGATATGTGACATACATTTGTCAAATCTCATTGAACTTTTTTTTAAATATTTATTTTATTTATACAAGAGCTGGGGTACAGGCCAGATGCGCGGGAGGGTGAGGGGATTCACCAGAGACAGAGCAGGGAGCAGAACAGGCAGACTGAGGAAATACACTGCTGAGGGGAGCAGCGGGCGAGACAGGAGAGGTCTGCTGTGCCACGTGGAATTCTCACCGGCCAGCAGGGATCAAACTGGCACTGCAGAGGCTGCGGACAGCTTCACAGTGTGGTTCTCAACCACCTGCACTACCAGGGAGGCCCAAAACTCAAAGAACTTTAAGCTTAATGAATCTTATTGTATACAAACTTTAAAAAAATCATTTAATAGGTTGGGTGATCCCAGGAAAGAATGCAGACTGAGAAAAGAGAATCCAACTGTACCATGAATGTGTGAAGCAAAGACACTTAAGGGGTGCTGAGAAAAGGTGCTGACCAAAGTAACTTTGGAAATGAATGGAATCTGTATATCAAAAGCCAAAGGAATTGCACATTATTCTATTTGGAAGCACTATATTTTAGCTGAAAAGTTGCATAATTGATAAGAATTTTTTTTTTTATGTTTGACTCCAGACAGTGATAGGGACATAGTTCTGTGTTAGGGAGAACTCTGTGTCAGCGTATGGAGACGTGGAGATGAATCTGCAGGGGACCAGCTGGAGGCAGCTGGTTGTGAGGCCACTGTCAATGTCTTAGAGAGATGACAAGGGCCAGATATGAGCAGTTGTGGGTATAAGGTCAGGAATGCTTATCAGGCTTCGATCACTGATAGGACATGCAGAATGAGGAAGAGGGAAGTGCAGAAACATTAGGTTTTTTATATTGGTGGGCAGGGAGATCAATAGGATAGATGTCGATGAAGCAGTGTCTCAGGAAGGCAGGTGAGTTCCATTTGGACAGGCTTCATTTCAGGTGACTTGGGCTCCCAAATGTGATGTCAGAAGGCAGAGGTATACTAGTCTAGAGCTTGACGGAGTGGTCAGAACTAGATTCACATTTAGGAGATGAGGGACTGAGGGCCTGAGACCAAAAGAATAAGTACAGGAAGAATAAAGATGGTCGACCAACTGCCTCCCTCTGAACACCATTTTTTCAGATGCAGGTGGAACTAGAGGAAGTAGTGAAGCAGATCAAGAAGGGGCAATTAGAAATATAACCAAGAGGAAAATGCATACATTGTGCAAAAATGAAAAATGATATAAAAATATAAAATTTAAAAAAGAAAAGAAAAGAAAAGAAAGGGCAATTAGAGAAAGAAGAGGATGCATGAAGGAGAGGATGCATGAAGGAGGGGCCAGTAGAGTCAAAGGCTGCCAGAAGGCTAGCGGTTTGTAGAATAAATACACCTCTGTACACCCACTAGATCGGACAATGTGTGGCCCACTGAGGGATCAGGGGTGCGAATGGGTGGTGAGGATTTGGAACATCAAATCGGTAAATCTTGGAGAAATGAAAGGAAGGACCCAGTGAAGATGTGACTGAAGATGGCAGAGAAGGGAGAATTTATTGGTGGAGAACCCACTGGAGGTAAGCAACGGGAAATCCAGAACTCAGGGGTAGAAAGTGGCATGGGTGGTAGGAAAAAGACCTTTTCCTTGACCTGAAAGAGAGGAAGGGTAGATGGCAGAGATCATCACCATCCATCAGAAGGTGGAGGCAAGAGGAAAGTTAGACCAAACGGCTCGTCTTTCTGGAGGAAGTCAGAGACAAGTCAGAGGCAGAGTGGATGAGTAAGGTAAGAGTTCCTCAGGTTGCTGAAGAAGGGCGGCTGTGGAACTGTCACTTCATGA
Source organism: Talpa occidentalis (assembly GCF_014898055.3). NCBI lineage: Eukaryota > Metazoa > Chordata > Mammalia > Eulipotyphla > Talpidae > Talpa > Talpa occidentalis. Next base: position 22,047,233 of record NW_023601433.1, read on the forward strand.
AGGCAACCAAGGGAGAATGGACTGAGAACCCATAAAGGGAGCACTAGCAGGTCTCACTGAGGATGCACTGTGCAACGAACAATCTCTATGCTCCACGGATACGTCCAACTAAGCCCAGTCATTCAGCAGATTGACACAGATAACACAGTGGGATTCACTGTCCAGGGGGTAAGGTAGAGGGACAGAACAAAATGGAATTTAGAGGGAGGCTGGAAGGGAAAAGCAAACTGTGCCACCATAGAGGCTCTGGGGTATAGATTTGAGGTGTCTGTCCCCCACGAATAAGGATTTCAAAGTGGATGAGCTTCCCTCAGAATATGGGTTTATTTCAGGAAAGAGTAGAAAGAGCACTGAGCAGCAAGGAGGTCTGGGTCTTTGCCTACCAATTTGTGAAGCTTTGGGAAAATCACTTCATCTCTACCTCAGGTGCCTCATCTGTCAAATGAGAGTGCTGAGCTAATTGGTTCCCAAGGTTTCCTTGAGCACGTGGCCTGGCATTTGTGTCCAATGGCACATTTAGTGATGAGTTGTCAACATCTGAGGTTGTTTCCACCCACTCATTCTTAGTGGGAAACTACTTCTTAGACGACCCTTGGTCTTTCCAACAAGTCTTAACCTCCAAGCATTAATTTTTCAGTCCTGTCTCTGGCCTGGCCTTACTAAATCAAGCAGTTCACCCCACAGACTCCATTTATACATCTACTAAGAGATGGTGAGTGGCAGTGAGCAAGTGACAAGAGCATGAGTGCCCTGGATAGTGGCTGCATCTTGTAGTGATTGGCTTGGGTCAGCCAGCTAGATGACCTTCAACTTTGAACAACTTCGCTTTGACTGGGAAACACATTAACCCCTATTGATCTCATGTGCTGGCTTTCTTCCCCACAAATAATTTTTTACTTAAAAAAATGCGGTTTAATGTACATACCATGAAATTTACTATCATAACCCTTTTTAAGTGTACAATTCAGTGACAGGAATACATTCACATTGTTGTGCAAATCATCCATCTCCAGAATTCTTATCATTTTTCCAAACTGAAACTCAATACCCATTAAATAGTAAGTCCCCATTCCTTTTACCCAAAGCTCCTGGTAAACACTATTTTCCATCCTGTTTCCATCCATTTGACTACTCTAGGGACTCTGGAAATTTCTAGTAAAATTAAACATGTAGAAACCTGTGTCTCAATTCCACTGTAGGCATTTGTCCAAGAGAGAAAAAAAAAGATACAACAATTGTTTGCAGAAAGACTGGCACAAAATTATTCTTAAGAGCCTTACTCATGATGATCTCAAACTGAGAACAGCTCAAATGTCCATCAACAGAAAAACAGATTTTAAAATTGTCTTATGCCCACAAAGGAATGCACAAAAGAATGCACTCTATGATTCCACTTATGAACTTCCAGAACAGACAAAACTAATCTATAACAATAGATATCAGAAAATGGTTGTCCCTGGGTTGGGGTTGAGAGGTGAGGGTGACTGGAAAGGTACATGGAAGAACTTTCTAGGGTGATGGAAAGTCTACATTTTTGCCCTGCATGTACAATTGAACTTATCACTTAAGATCTTTTTATTTCATTGTATGTTAATTGTATCAAAAGGAAGGAAGCGAGGGTGGGAGAGTGGGCTAGGGGAAGGCAGGAAAGGAGGAAGACAGCCAGGCACCTGTTCTGGTGCGCTGTGCAGAAAGAGCCCCACCCTGCCCATTGGGACAAAACTGACTATGACTTTTTTTTCCTTCTGTAGGCAAAGGCAGGCTGAGTGATTCAGACAGGTAACTTGCATGTGTGCCTTAAAAAGGTAACCTTGATAGATGAGGTTTAGGAAATTAGGCACCTGCTGTGATCAGGGTGATGTTACAGAAGATAATTTGGAGATTCCAGTTGGTAACAGTGGCACATACTATGTTATTTTTAACCTCCGCAACAAGAAGCAATAACATTTTCCTGGTTGCTAGGGAAATTGTGATCTTAGTGGTTACATATTGGTTCCTAATTTAAAAAAGTCTTAGTGGGGAAAGAAAAGTCTTGGGGAAAACTGGAAACCTTTATAATCCAGCGCCAGCACAGCATGTTAGGAATGTCCACCTGTCAAACAAAGTGGCTGTTTTTCTCTTAATGTACTCTGGGGTGATGTCACCAGAGCAACAATGAGGCTGAGCCGTGCTGGGTCATTAATGGAGGAATCCTGCTGGCTTGTGGTGGAGGCCAGTGTGGGAAGTCCTTGTCAGAATTGGAGGCAGGTGCTGGAACAGATGGAATACACTGGTATGCATGGAAGTGCCAGGGCTTGGGGAAGAATGTTTGGGTGCAGAGGGTAATTGGACAGGAGCACAGGCCTCTGCCAGCCCTTGATGGTCATAACTACCATTGGGCAAAATCCTGCATTTTAGGATTTGCAATTCTAGCCTGGGCATTAGGCTGAAGCTTAGTACGGCTTCTTGGGCAAAGTCATCTCGTGGCTGTCCAGTTAAAGGCATGCTCTAGTGGCAGTGGGAGAAGAATCCCAAATCACCTCTGAATTTGGAGACAGAATTAGGGAAGTAATAAGGTTAACTTTGGGGCTCTATCTTCCCCACAATTTCCATAAATCCTTGTCCCAGTTTAGTAGCATGGACAGCAGACCTAAACCATTTTCTTTTTCTTTTAAATTACTAAAAAAAATTGATTTACCATCATCTAAACAACTATATAAATTTAGGGTTGCATCTTCACCTTTCTGTGCATGTACGTCTTACTTCCTCCTCCCCCCACCAAAGTTCAGTGTCTCCCCTTCCTTCTGCCCCTCCTCCCTCTGGTAACCACTATGTTTTTCAGAATCTAAGAGTTGCTTTGGTTGTGATGTGTTAGATTATTTACTTTGGTTATTTATATTCCACATATGGGAGAAATCGCCTGATAATTATCTTCCACTTTCTGATCTTTCACTCAGCATGATCACTGTGAACACTATGCATGTAACCTACATTTTTTGTTAAAGTGCTAGTCAGACACAGCCCATCCCCGCTCCCCTGTGGAGAATATGCAGGCTCCTCAGTGGCAAAGTGCAGGGCTGTACCCCAGCAGCCTTGACCTGTTTCAAGCCCAAATATAGTCTTCTCTGTTCTCCCCGCTGGAAAGCAATTTTAGGCAGCTTCCCATCATTGTCCAAAAGTGGTTCTATGATGAGATAAAGGGGCTTCCCTTTGGTTTCTGACTTTCATCCTATTGGTACAAGTGGGAGTAGTGGCAACCCCCCATCTTTCTCTCACCCCATTCCAAGACTAGCCCAGCCTCCCTGGCAGGGGTCAGAAGGAGCCTTCAGAAATTACTTAGACCAGCAAGTCTCACTGTTTTTCCCCTGCCACATCACACATGATGGATGAAGTTCACACGCTTCACAGGATTCATTGGATGCACTTAAATTTTGATGGAATAGCAAAAAAAAAATTGTGTGTGTGAAAATAAGGGCCTGCAATGCACTGTAGACATTAACCCCTCCTGGGCACCTGAGGGAAGGCTGCTCCTTGCATGAGACGGGGGCCACAGGTGCACTTTGCCATCCCACCTTGTCCTGACCACTAGGACACTTTGAATGCAGGTAAGTTAGTATGAATTTATCTTGTAGTAATAGCAAATTGACACTTAATTCATTCTGCAGTATTAAATCATCCACAAATCTTACTGAGACCGGATAATCACAGAACCATTAGCAGCTCCCATCACCCACAGAAACCCATTTGTCATTTGTGCAAGTCTCTCGAGCTACCTTCATGTGCTACTCTGTCCTCTGCTCTGTGCTACATACAGTCTTCATGGTTCCAAGCTATGGAGGACAGATACCCTATTTATCTGCTTTTGTGTGACATTAATGTCCAGGGAGAAAGAAGTTTGCACCCCACCCTTTCTTGCAGAATGCTGACTTTTGGTACCCATCTCAACACCTCCAGAAGAATCTAGACACTTGCATATTAATTTCTTGTACATTTTCTCCAAGCTGTCCTAAAGGACACAAGAGAGAGGGCAGAGATAAGACCCTCCAACACAGACACCCCTCACCATCTGCCGAATCCTCCCAAGTGTTCTCAATACACCTGAATGGAGCTCCCAGATAGGTCATTTCCTAAGAAGATTGGAAGGGAGGAAATACCCCCAGGGGAGGAAAATTAGAACTTTCTAGAAGGAAGGTGAAGGCAGGGCTTCATATTTAATTAGAGACAACACTGTCCATACCTCCCACATATTTGAGACTCACTGCTTTAGGGACTAGCAAGGCATCCATGCAAGAGTCACACTTTTTTAAAAATTGTGTTCTTATGTGGAAAATAGTGTAATACAGGAGTGTGTGGAGACTGTCAGTCAGGATAGAGGTTCTCCCAAGCAGTACTTAGATGGCTAGACATTGGCAAGAAGGCGGAAGGAACACTATTATCACGCTGGGACGTCCCGTGTTAGCTGTGACCTTGCGGGGATGCGCTCAGCAAACTGAATCATCTTCACTCTCATCCATGAGTGTCTGCGGGAAGATTGCCCATCGACACCATGAGCTGGCAGTGAGGGCCCTGGAAGACGCGCACCCGGAGTGGATTTAACGTGAATTCTATGTACTTAGGACAAGTTAGAAACTGTCCACGTAGAAAGCAAGTCATTTTTGTGTGTGTGTGTTTTATTTTGTTTTCCGCCTCTCTCCAGGATTAAAATGTCCTGAATGCCCTCCTGACTCCTCCTCCTGGGAGAGAAAAGGGGAAGTTTGAAAGACAGATGGGAAGGAGACACCCGGGGTGGGGGTGGGGGTTGAGGGGGTGGCATCCAGACTGGAGCTTCTCCAGGCCCTACAGGTCGGATGAGACAGACGTGTTTAGTTTAGATGCTAAATTAAGTGGAGGGGAGACCTTATGATAGGAGCTGGGCAGAGGAATAAATCAAATAAGAAGGCAAGCAGTTATCCAAGTATAATAGGCTTATAGCCATGGATATTAATGAGGCTTTTACTTTAAATGGATATGTTTAATCAAGCAACGTTGATCCATGTTGGAAACTGGGGGAATTATGGTGATTGTGTTGGGATTATGCCAAAAAGATGTTTGACTGTGCTATCTTGTGTGAACCGAAGTGGCCAGTGGAGCGAAGGACACCCTGAGCAAAGGGCTAGGGGTGCTGTGCTGGGGCAGGGGAAGTAGAGGTGCCCCCTCGCTTCTTTGCCCTGTTGTTGGGGAGGGCCCAGGCCCTGGATGCAGGCTGCCTGCATTTGTATCCTGGACCCAGGTAAGCAGGAGGCTGGGCTGGAAAAACCTCAAGGCAGAAGGCCAGGAGAAGCCAAATGACAGGGTGGGAGGGTCATGAAGACCCCAGAAGGAAAGGAAGAGGAGAGTGAAAAACTCTAAGTCAGAGCACTTGTCCCCCCTGCCCCCCACTCTCTCCCCTCCAAAAATTCTGGCCTGGTCAATATAGGACAGTATTCACAACACATGACAGGTTTTTGTACTTGTCACGTTAATAATGTGGACAGTAGGTATTTAAAAGTAGTGCCGTTTCAGTGGGAAAACATGTCCGAACAGCGTTGTACAATTCCCTTCTCAGAAAAAGCAGGCCAGAATTGCATTTTAGAATCTGGTAGTTGACATTATGACACAAACAGATAAAATATAGCATTCAGATCACAAATCAAAGAATGAAATGTGTTATGCCATCAATAGGCATTTCATGGGCACCTGTGTAATAAAAGAACCTATACTTTTCCAGGGCTTGTAACATCAAAGCGTCCCACTTCTGGTTGTGGTGCACCCTCCTGGCCAGCACCTCTGGGAGCAGGCAGGTGGAGCAGGTCCTAGTGAGCATAGTTTCCCACACCAGAGTGCTCTGCCCTGCAGATGGCGGCGGGGAACGTGCTTCCGCATCCTCTCACCTTTGTCACCGAAGCATTTAGGTGCTTCCAGGAGGGCGGACCCTGGAAGAACAGAGAACTGAGAGCCTTTACTGATCTCGGCAGTCGGGTAGGAAACCTGAGAGGCTGAAGGGGGACATGCATGAAGGGTTAATTTTGATGGGCTGAGCAAATGGTAAGAGTAGGGATTATAGAATAGGAGATCAGAGGAATATATGGCATTGAAAGGGATTTCAGAAATTTGAGGGAGTATGGGTGGTCCCCACTGTGCTACTCCAGCTCAGGGAGTCTTTAAGAAAAACTTGGTAGTGATTTTAGTTACCAGGTCACAGTGGTGGGGTCTTGATGGGCTCTTAGACTTTTAAAGTCAATGGATTTTATATAAAAACCATATGATAATATCAATAGATGCGAGAAAGCTTTCGACAAAGTGCAACACCCATTCATGATAAAAGCCCTTGAAGTTCTTGGGATACAAGGAACATACCTCAACATCATAAAGGCCATCTATGACAAGCCAACAGCCAGTATCATTCTCAATGGTGAAAAGCTGAAAGCAATTCCATTAAGATCTGGAACAAGACAAGGATGTCCACTCTCACCATTGCTTTTCAATATAATACTGGAAGTCCTAGCCAGGGCAATAAGACAAGAGAAAGACATCCAAGGAATCCAAATAGGAAAAGAAGAAGTCAAACTATCACTATTTGCAGACGATATGATATTATACATAGAGAACCCCAAAACTCCACAGAAAAGCTAATTCAACTCATCAATCAGTTTCAGTAAAGTGGCAGGATACAAAATCAACACGCAAAGTCAGTAGCCTTCCTATACACAAACAATAAATCTGAAGAAGAAGAAATCGAAAAGACCATCCCTTTTGTTATTGAAACAAAAAAAATCAAATATTTGGGAATAAATCTAACAAAAGAGGTAAAGGACCTATACAAAGAAAACTATAAAACACTGTTAAAGAAATAGAAGAAGACACAAGAAAATGAGAGACATCCCCTGCTCATGGATTGGAAGAATAAACATTATTAAAATGGCCATCCTTCCAAAAGCAATATACAGATTCAATGCTATTCCAATCAAAATTTCAATGTCATTCTTCAAAGAAATAGAACAATTATTGATGAAATTCATATGGAATCACCAAAAACCCCGAATAGCAAAGCTCTCCTGAAAAAAAGAAGGGAATGGAGGCATCAGACTCCCAGACTTCAAAACTATACTACAAAGCCATAATCATCAAAACTGCATGGTATTGGAACAAGAACAGACATACAGACCAATGGAATCGAATAGAAAATCCAGAAATAAACCCACAGATTTATGGTCAACTAATCTTTGACAAAGGAGCAAAGACTATGCATTGGAGCAAAGAAAGTTTGTTCAATAAATGGTGCTGGGAAAACTGGGTCGCTACATGCAAAAGAATGAAGCTTGACCACCACCTCACACCATACACAAAAATCAACTCAAAATGGATTAAAGAACTAGACATAAGACCTGAAACCATAAAATATATAGAAGGAAATATAGGCGAAACACTACGTGATTTGCACATCAAAGACATCTTTACAGACACATCACCCAAAGCAGTGATAGTGAAGGCAAAGATAAACAGCTGGGACTATATCAAATTAAAGAGCTTTGCACAGCAAAAGAGACAATAACAAAAACAAAGAGAAACCCCACCAACTGGGAGAACATTTTTGCACCCAACACTAATGATAAGGACTGATCACAAAAATCTACAAAGAGCTGATGAGACTCAACAACAACAAAGAAAATAATCCAGTCAAAAAATGGGCAGAAGAGCTTAAAAGAACTTCTCTCTGAAGAGGAAATGCAAATGGCCAACAGGCATATGAAAAAATGTTCAACATCACTTGTCATCAGGGAAATGCAAATCAAAAACTCCATGAGATACCATCTTACACCAGTGAGAATGGCACATATTAAAAAAACTAGCAACAACAAATGTTGGCGAGGGTGTGGAGAAAAAGGAACTCTTCTGCACTGTTGGTGGGAGTGCAAACTGGTCCAACCACTGTGGAAAGCTGTGTGGAGATTTCTGGACCTACTAAACATAGAGCTTCCATATGACCCAGCAATTCCACTCCTAGGTATTTACCCAAAGGACACAGAAACATCAATTCCAAAGAACACCTGCACCCCTATGTTTATAGCAGCACTGTTTACAATAGCTAAGCTTTTGGAAACAACCCAAATGCCCAAAATAGATGACTGGATCAAGAAGATGTGGTACATATATACCATGGAATATTACTCAGCATTCAAAAAGATAACACATGCAATTTGCTGCAACATGGATGGTGCTGGAAGGGATCATGCTCAGCGAAATAAGCCAAAAAGAAAAAGAAAATAAACCGGATGGTCTCACTCATAGCAGGAATCTAGAAAACTTAAATAATGGACCAGGAAAATGAAAAACTATAAGAAAGTGAAAATCAAAATCAACAAAAAACTATGAACCAGAGACACTTTTAGGGGGCGGGGGCGGGAGGGAGGGATTGGGGTCAGAATGGGGGGTGGCAATTGTATGGGGAATAAACAATAAAATTTATAAAAAAAAAAAAAAAAAAAAAACTGATGTGATAAACTTCATGTAAAAAAAAAAAAATAAAGTCAATGGATTTTAAATATTCATTTCAACCTCTTCATTTTTTTGTTTATTAAATGTATTTATTTTCTTTACATTATTGTTAATTTGGGGGGCAGTTTCTGGTTTCTCCCCTCTGCTGTAGTCCTGTAGTTCTCCCACCGCCAAAGTAAATGTGACCCCTCACCCTAGTCCCTTGAGCTCTTCTTCCCTGTTTGGTCCTCCTCTCTCCACCTCCCCTGCTGGATGCCTCAGATCTACGGTCAGCTTACATTCTTTGTTTTTTTCCATGACCCTTTGTTTGATTTCTCTATATTCCACATGTGAGTGAAACCATCCGATACTTATCTTTTTCCTTTTGACTTATTTTGCTTAGCATAATTCCTTCCAGCTCCATCCAAGTTGCCACAAATGGCATGAGTATACCATTCCCATTGTGTGTATAGACACATCTTCATTCATTCATCTGTTTGGGGGGGATTTAGATAGTTTCCATATTCTGGCGATTGTAAGGAGTGCTGCAGTATACAGGAGTGCAGGTTTCCTTTGAATTACTGGTTTTGTGTCCTTTTGGATAGATTCCTAGGAGTGGAATCACTGAATCATGTGGCAGGCCCATTTTCATTGTTCTGAGGAACCTCCATAAAGCATTCCATAGTGGCTGGACCAAGTTACATTCCCCCCAGCAGTTAAGAAGATTCCTTTTTCACACACATCTTTGCCAGCGTTTGTTCTCTCTAGTTTTTGGTGTGTTTTTTTTGTTTTGTTTTGTTTTTCAATAATATGGGCCATTCTCACAGGTGTGAAGTGGTACCTCACTGTGGTTTTGATTTGCACTTCCCTGAGAACAAGTGATGTTAAACATTTTTTTCACATACCCATTGGCCATTTGCATTTCTTCTTTGGAAAAGTCTTTTTAGTCCTTCTACCCACTTTTTGATTGGGTTATTTGCTTTGTTTTAGTTGAGTTGTGTGAGCTCTTTGCAGATTTTGATATCAGTCCCTTATCAGTTGTATGGTTTGCAAATACTTTTCTCCCACTCAGTACGATGTCTCTTTGTTTTGGTTATAGTCTCTTTTTGCTGTACAGAAGCTTTTTAGTGACCATTGTCCTTGCAAGAAGACATGAGGGCACAGACATACTAGAGACAACACCTTGTCAAGACATAGGGAGAATGGCTGATTATATACCAAGGAGGGAAGTCTTGAAGGAGGAACACCTTTACCTTGTACTTCTAGCTGCCAGAGTTATGTAACAATAAAACTTCCCTTTATTATGTCAACCCCTGAAAACTAAAGTGGCTAGTGTTGTAATAGTTTTAGCTGTTTAAATTTAAATTGAACCAGGAATCACTAAAGCCCTTCATTTCACTAAGAAGTACTTTTTCTTACCTTCCTGCAAAGGATGGTCAGTGGCCTTTTAAGGCATTAGATAATGCTTTTGTTTATGAGTTCACTTGAGCAGTCCAGAAGCCACAGGGAGTTAAATCTAGCAGGCTTTGAAAAATAATACAAGGAAGGCTACTTGATATCACAAGTACTTTATTATTTCTTCTTTTGAAAATCTGCAGAGCATATGTGTGAAATTTTATCTCTATTTAGGATGTTGTTGCTTCCTCTGAAGGCTCAGCTGCTTTCCTTTAGCTGGTAGGGAGGGAGGACAAGAGAGAAATTTAGTCTTTTATTTTCTCACTCTTCTAATCACCTTCCCCATATGGCCTCTGTGTATGATGCATGAAATCAGCCTTGAAAAAAAAAAATATATCCCCAATTATAGGTTTCCTGCCCCCAGGGGGAATGTGAATTTGAATTGATTTTTACCTACTTATTCAATCTGATTTTAATCCCTCTAAAGCACACAACTCCCACAATGCCAACTGGAAGGAAATAGAGACAGCCCAATGAAGGGGAGAGAACGAACATTGTAGCTAGAGCAGCCTTAGGCTCGCCTGCCTAGTGAAGCAGTTTCGACTTGTAATGAAATAGTCTGCTAATGATTTTCAAATCTTTCCAAGCAATTCTGGGAGGAAAAGGCTCTTGGGCTTCTAGGGGTGCCTTGGCCCTTTCCCACTGACCTCTGTCCTCATGGATCACTTCCCTTCAGTGTTCAAAGCTATGGTCAACTCCTGGGTGCACTTTCCCTCTCCAGGGTCCCTGTGGGGATCTGGGACCCCAATACACTGTGACGGCAGGGAGGAGGGCCCTGTGTGTTCACATGTGTATCCTCAACGTGATGCTGGCAACAGTGTCACTGAACAAATGGATGAATGAATAAATGAACAAAGGATTGAGTCACTCTATATAGAGTAAGCCCTTTCCTAGGATAACACCCCTATCTACTCAGAATGCCACATGGAGTGTGACTAGACTTAATTTCTCACCCAACTTTGTTGCTAAGCCTGGGTTTGCTTTGGAATATTTACCATGTGGTTTTCCCCTAAAGTCTGTGTTTTCAAGGAGTAGATGAATCTGACTGTAGATGATACTCCTGTTGCTTGAGCCATGTCCTCATTCCCTGGCTCCTTGGTTGCAGCCAAAGCTGGACGGAGTGTCCAGGTAATTATTGTGCTTGAGTGTTGTAATATAGATTTTACTATTATTTTCAGTAAAGTAAGGCCAACAGACCAGGAGATGATTGCCATTGAAAAGAGCTTGTCACAGCTCCCAAGAGAAAAGGGTACACACTGGGGGGCTGCACAGAGAAGCACCGGGGCTGGTCAGGGGGAGTGTGGTTTCTGCAAGGGGAACAGGCAGAGTAAGCAGGCTCAGGATTGGCCAGTTTGAGTAATTTCAGGGCTCTTGGGCATAGGACTGTCCCTAGTTGCCTGATACCTGGTCCTGGGAGATCAGGGCCAGAGGGTAGAGTCTTGGAGCATGAGAGCCCATAGAGGGTATGGTTGGGGTATGAGTTCTGAGTGGGTGGGCTTGCAAGTATAAGTCACACTTGCAGCTTAGTTGTTTACTATCTCTAGGAACTGGCTAACCCTGGGAGGGACAGTCCCTCTAGAGTTGCAAGCTCCCAGATGTCAAATGTTTCCAGAAATAGAAAATTAAAGACAATATAGGGCAAGTAGAATTTTTTTTTAGGGAGGGTAAGAAGAGAAGGAGAAATCCTAGAGAAAGCTGACGGAGAGGAAGTGGCAGGGTGGGTATTGCTGGGATGAACTCACAACCCAGAATCTCTACCTGCTCCCTCGTGGCACCGGCTGGCTGTCATTTGTCCATGACGGCAGCTCAGAAGCAGAGTAAACAGGAGCAGGGCCTTTGCATGCAGCCATTTTGGTTCAATGACCATTACAATATCAACACGCTTTTTGTTGCTGCTAGTAAATTTCCAAACTCATGCTAAGGCATATTTTGTGTGGGTTTCATCGTTTTCTGTGCAAATGAATTAATCAGTGGCTGCAACAGCTTTACAATTTTTTTAATCAGAATCTGAATTTTTTTAAAAATTTATAGCTAAAAGTACCCAAACATTACATCATCCAAGCCTGTCATTTTTATATACAAGGAAAGGAAGGCTCAGAGATCCCACGTGGAATGCATACTAATTGCAACAGACCAACCTTGACATCTCATCTGACAAGGCTTGCAGAGGGGAGGCCATCAGGGAATGGGTAAGGATGACTGTTTTGCTGTCATTTAACAAAATAAACCTGGAAGAGAGTGCCCTTTTAAAATTACAAAGCATTCATTTAGATGAACTACAGAACAAATTTAAGATGAGAAATAGCTTTCTAAAGTAAGTTGCCAAAGGTTAGGGGGAAAAGCCACATATAGAGAGATTGAATACCTGAGGTAGAGGGTTGTCATTTGGGGGGTGCCTGGCACCAACAGCCCCTGGGGGAAATCCCTCGCTATGGGAGCTTCGGGAGGAAGCGGATTCTAGGTCCCCGTGCTGATAAGTCAAGTGGCCTCCTCCTTTCCGAGTGGACCACACCTTCAGAACCCAGCAATGGACACAAGTCCCCGACTTTGTCCTCGGACACAGACACACACACAGCGCAGATGCCGTAAGGATTCGGGTATAAGATGACCACCTGTTAGCCCAGGGGGAGGGCTAAGGAGAAGTCAACCCTGCTGACACCTTGACCTGGTCCTGTGGCTTCTAGCACTGGCTGGTAGCTTCCAGAGGAAACAAATGTCTGCTTGTAAACACCCAGTCTGTTAGGTGCTATCATGGCAGCCAGAGCAGAGA